>NC_054054.1:77978855-78289817 GCF_017639655.2 Falco naumanni | reverse complement strand
ACCTTTAAGGTACGGAAATCAACGTAGAGCAACTGTTAAAAATGGCATCGATTATAGCAAAAGCGGTAGTTGGATAAAGCCAGACCATTCTTTCATGCATTCACACATAACCCAAGACTGAAATCCAGTTCTACTGGTTTACAGGAAAAAAAAAAAAGTACAGGGAATGTGTTTAATAAGACTACCATTTCCTTTCTGTTGTAATACTTTGGTTTATTTTATTTCAGAGATGTACGCTGCCTACCCACAAAACAATAGTATATGCTAGAGAGGATATTATCCGACATTACAGCTTACATAAACGGAAAATGTTGTCTCTTTCTATTCCTCTTTTAACTAGCCCGGACAGCCACAGGTTTTATGGGTATCAAGCAGGAATACTTGAAGTGTGGTAGAGGTAGTGGCTTCTGAACGTCAATAAAAAACGTTTCCAGTCAGGAAAACCAGCTCCCAGCACTACTCTGAAAGAGCTGTAGTAAGAAAGTAGGACTCAATATTATCCTAAGACCCAACACGTTCAGTGGGGAAATGGAAAGTCATCATTTTACATGAAATTCCCTAAACAGCCTTGCTGATGGTATTTTTTTCTAGTTGTTGGGTTTTGGTTGTTTTTTTTTTTTTTAAAGTGGAATTTCAGTTCTACACGCCAAAGGAGACGGGTCGCTGATTAAAGTTGCTTGATCACACACCAGCAGACTGAAGTCCTCCCATTGCCTCTTCTAACTGCTCCCTCGCTTTCTCAAATGAACGTCTTTACTATTTTGATTTCATCTGTAGCCTTGTGTAATAAAAATGAAGTCATTTGTCTGGTATGTATTTATATCACTCCGATACCAGTCCTCTGTTTTCACAAATTGATTTTCAATGTGTCACTTCCATGCATATTACCGTATTACACATTTCAAAGCTACCCCAAAATAATTATGATAAGATGCTCATCCTAATATAGAGCTGAAACTACATTCCTAACATGAAGCTGCTTTTCAATACATATTCCACGAAACAACTTTCTTTGAAAATAGTAGTGCAGCAATGTATTTGGCTGGTACTTCACTAACGCTACATACAACATTTGTCCAAAATAAAAATTCATGCCAGAATAATTAACAATACATGTCACGACTCATTAGGATCAGCACATGAAACTATTGCTGCCGGCAACACAAGTGACACACGCGAGTCAGCTAGTGGCAAAGACGTGTCACTCCCTCTAATCACACGAGGAGGGGACATGAGATCTCTGCTGATCACAGAGTACTTTCTCAATTTAAATTTAGTACTCATGTTGATTAAAAGGTTTTCCACTTTAATCTTAATTAGATAAAAAGACTTGGTACCATGTGTTTGAGCCACTATCTATGACTCATGGCAAACTGCTGCTTAGCAGAATGAATGCAGAATATGGTTCTTCTCACACAAAAAAACCAAGAAATTTTGTTTGTAACTACATAATTCCTTGAAAAACAGCAAGGTTCACAATAAACTACATAACAAAAAATTGTATGATACTTTTTTATCATACATAATAAAAGTAGTGTGAACATGTGATACTTTTTTTATTAAATGCCCAGAGTGCTACTGAAGGCAGACAAAAACTATCCCTTTCTTGAAAAGACAAATTAAGATAGAAATAAAAAGGTAAATGTAACTTCCTCCAAAATTTCAGAATATGCAAGAAAGCATGATTATAACTTGTATAGCTCGATTACAGCTGACGTGTGTGCGCAGTTCTCAGGACTGTATGAACAGCCAGCTCACCATCTAACCGGTTATTGCGCCTCACAGCAATCACGCCTGTACAGTTTGCAAGAGAAATGTTCAATTTTTGCATGCATAGTTTTGTTGCACAAATATTATCCTGGGTTTCTTGCTGTAGAGGACTGAGGTCATGTCTACACCAGAAAGATCTTCTGGCAGGACTTTGGGCTGATTATAGCCTGTACACATTGCGCTGGAAGGACAGATACATACTTGCTGAACTGCCTTTGCTAGTACCAAGTGTCCTCCCCTTAAAAGTCCATTTTGGCACAAGATGCACTATACACGCTTTCTATTGACCCTGGCAACTCTGCAAAACACATGTCCTCAGGGACATCTGGAAGCGTGTTGTGGGATATCAACCAGGAGCTCAGGTTCGAATCCTTGTAATTCCCTTTCTTCCAGCCCACTGTGTTTTCCCCATTCTTTGATATTTGCATTTCTGTTTTCGATTTTTTGTTACGCCTTTTCGTCTTTCTGTTCAATCTCTTCATCAGAACTAGGGCTCCAAGGAGATGAATAGCACAGCAGAGCCTGCTCACAGACAAAAACTCCCTGCAGATGCTACTCCCAAGGAAGCCAAGGGAGCTGGTAGGCACCAGGCTGATGATTGCAGTGCACGAAGACGGCAAGATGCCCCAGCCATTTAACAATCAGCACTGCACAACAGAGCAGCAGGGAGCAAGCGTTAAAGAACGCGCCGTGTTACACTGTGGTACAAATCCAAGCAAATCACCAGTGACCCCAAATTTCATGCAGGTTGCAATGTCCTCTGGCACAGAGACACCGGTGACACTGGGTGGAAATTGTTCGTTCTCCAACCCTCAGCCCAGATACTGATTCACTGGGGGGAGGAGGGGCTGGGGAGTTCACAGCGGATAGAATGTCTCCCTTAGCACTTGACACGGGCTCAGCCTGCTCTGGCATAGCATGATATCCTCGCAGCTGTACAGATGCACAGCCTCCCTCTTAATTCACAGCCAACATCTGGCTCTGACTGGCCAAGCTTGTGGCAACGCAAGTAAAGATGGACATAAAAACACTATATCTACGTTGCTGGGTTTGGACAAAATGGCCAAAATGGTGTTTATTATTTTTACATATTGCTTATATATCTTAGATAGTACATGTGTCAGACCCTGATAGGCTTGCTGTCTTCTTCTTGCTTGCTATTTGCTGTTGCTGTAGGTGCCCGTATGCTGCGGTTCTAAGTTCCAGTTTCTCACATTCTGTTTATGTGCTTGACATTTTTGTGGCTGTCTTAAAGGTACACGACTAAGTCTTTAAAGTCAACTAACTTGTCTGCAGACCCCAACACAAGCTAGTTACCAAAGGTTAATGAGGTTGGAGCTGGAAAACCCAGCGTGAGAACACATTGTCACAGTCAGGTGTGCCAGGACTTTGGCAACAGGCAGGTTTGAAATAACAGGACACCTGAATTTTGGAAGAGGCAAAAAAGTATGATGCATAACCCAGTCTGACCCACCACACTGCACCTCTGAGTACACAGGAACAGAGAAACAGCTACACTGGCTCAGGCAGAAGGTGTAACTAGCCTCATACTCCTCTGACAGCAGCCAGCAAAGGATGCTGAGAGAAAAGGGGAGACCAGGCAAGTGGGGGGATTTCTCCAGAACACCTTCCTAGCCTCAGGACTTCTGAGGTCAGAGGTTTTCACGTTGTATTATGTAGTCTTCGACTAATTCCTTTTCCAGTAATTTGTGCTGTTGCTTTTTGAAACCCTGTAAAATTTTTTTTTAAAAAAAGTTGTGGTAAGAATTTCTACCAATTTTGGGGGAAGTTTTCCTATGGAACTACGTTAATGAGTTTACTTTGAACAGGTAACTAATTTAATCTGATGCTCATTACATCTTATACTGAAGGAGACAGCAAGAAATTGATTGCCATTTATTGTTTCATGGCCATGTGGGTTGTCATAGTCTTCTATGACAGCACCCAGATTTATGCAACGTAGATGCTTTAGGAACAGCATTCATTAGGTGGGGAAGGTATGCGATGCTGCAGCCTTATAAATATAACAACTTTTCCAACAAAACCAACAGGAATACAGTTCTGGGATTGACATTTGTAGATTTAAAGAGCCAGAGCCATTTCTCAGATGGCTGGGTTCTTCCTCCGTTTATACAGACTAGCAGTAGAGAACTGTTTGCCTTTTCTCCACACAGGGACAACAAAGCTGTTGAATGTGTACCAAACAGACTGCAAAATCCTGGCAGTGACTCATGGCTAGCCTGAACTGTGATGAGTAAGTATTCTGGGGTTTGCTACTGTATGTTATGTTTTCCATAAAATTTGTGGAGCGAAAACTAGCTGGGTGGAGGAGTGCAAGGACCGCTGATTTTGAATAACCTGGCACAATTGGAAGAGTTCAACAAGGCTGTAAAGATCCCTTTAATAGTGAGTCAGAACTGCACAGCATGCTGCTTTTGTCTAGTTGTTTGCAAAGTTGTCTTGGATTCGGATTTTTCATAACTAGTAAATGCCCGTTATGAATAGGGTAGAGGGGATGTTAGAGCTTGTAAATATGTACAAACAGGAATGCCATACTCATCAGCTAGTTCATGATTTGAAAACAAAATTAGAGACAATTGTGATAATATGCAGATAGCAATATACTTCACAGCTGATGAACCTGAATATTAATACTTTAAAAAAATTGTCACACAAAGATGTGTGTGTTATCTGACACATGGGGTATTTTTTCCCACTGACAAGTATATGCTTCCTTCTGGCTATTTGTCTTACCCATGGAAGTCCTGTTACACACTTCCCAGACCTCATGCAGCTTTCACCATTCTCCTATTATTTGTCTTGTACTTTCTGCTTTTCTTCAGCTATGTCATGCATTAGTCCTTCATGCTTCTCAAGCACGCTCAGCCATTGTACCATGCACTCCCACTGGTGCCTACTATTGCACTTCAAAAGCACTGGGGATGTAAGCTGCTCTGCTTCTTCCAATTTTCTTTTCCTAATCAAGGTCAATTAGTAGGGGGCTCTGGCTTTGAACAAGTCAAATAAAAACTCAAGTAAAGAGAATTAAAACCACCCTGGTGAAAATTTGAAAAAGGTTAGATTTGCTTCAGGGCTGTTTCACAATTCAAGCCATCACAACCATGAAGGCGCTCACTCCTGAGCACAAACATGAAGGCACTCACTCATGACAGCCTTTGTGAGAGGTGTTTGTGGCAAGAGAAAGGACTTCCAGGGTCACTGGAGACACACTGGCACCAGATGATTAAAATGGAAGGAGGTGGAGATGACCACTGACCGCTGCCTGTAGTTCTGTTATTCATGACTTGAATGTGGGTTCTTGCCATGGATTCTGTGCACCATTGCCCAGCCCAGATCTACACCTTCTGAAGTTCTTCTGGATACCTGAAGGGTTAATGTCCCCTTCCCTCTCCTGAATAAATTAATCATTACTAGGTGCTGCCAGGAATCCTTCCATGCAGTCAGGAAGGGTGTCCCCTCTCACTTGCGGCAGTGGGGATCCAAACATGGCTGGAAGGTTTTTGGTAGCCAGAAATGGTAAATGTTGGAGAGAAGCACCAGATTACCCTTTGCTTTTCTTCATCTAATAGTGATGTTGAAACATCTGATGTTGTATCTTGTCCTCGCTGGCTGAAGAATTATGTTGCTTGCAGAGGTAATTTACTTTGGAGATGGAAAGATGGCCAGAACTTTAGCCAAAAACTTTACAGTGCAAGAGAAGTTTGATAAATTCTTATAAAAAATTACTGCAATAAAATCACACTCCTTACAAGCAGAAAATTGAATCCTTTACCATGCTGCAGACCACGCCTGATCCTCCAATGCTGTGCTTTGTATTAGAAAGACATTTTGTATTATGAAGACACAAATATTTCAAGTGTTTCTTGATTTTCTTTTTGTAAAAAACAGCTAGACTAGAAAAACAATCACATCGACACTGGTCTCCCATACTTTAGAAACTGTGCAGTAAATCCTGCAAACAATTAGCAAATCAACATTTGTGTTTTACATGATAATGCCCACAACAAAATGTGCCAGTTTGGGAATGTTTTTCAGATAAACACTTGAGGGAGGAATCATGCCAATGATAGCTGTATCAAACAAACAGCAACAACAACACATATGATTTTACATAATTAAGATAATTGGCTTTATTTCTTAAAACACAGGTTTGTTCTTATGGATTAATTGATAGGATAAACATTCATGTTACCTTAAATTACTCAACCATTGGCAATCTGAAGGTATCTTCTCAGTCTTCACCAAACATGTAAATGTCTACATCAACCTCACTGAAGCAGATGCTAAATTGAGTCTGTGATAATCCCTAAGCCCTATTCTTTTCCGCTTCTGCTCTCCTACAGCTCCTCCATTTAGTTTCCTGGTGTACCCTCTTGCCTTGCTGCCTCTTTCTAATGCAACAATCCACTGCTTGGCCTTCTGCTTCTATTTCGCTTCCTGCTTGCTGATGCAGTGATTCACCACCCGGTCTAATCTCCCATTTTCAAGCGTGTTAGATAACCCACAATCAAGGAGACGAGGCAGTGAAAAGCACTGCCAAGGGAAATTAAAAAAAGCTGGAATTTATCCATCTTTAGAAAATGGTGCAAAGTCTCTTCACTTCTATCACCCCAAAAAATTTTCAAGGCAATCATTCCTCCTTCTATATGCCCTCCTACACCTCTTCGAAAAAATCTGTTAGAAGAAATCAAGCAAAATAATGAAGTCAATAAACTCACCAGAAGAAGGATACCACCTGACTTCAAGCAGAAATGGACACTCCAAGAAAGAAGAGAAACTCATTAAGCCCATCAAGAACATTGCAATTAAGAAATCATTTTACACAGAAGGTGTCCCACAGTGTGGCATCGCAAGATCCAAAGAAAGGATAGGTAGAGAGAGGGAGATGCATGGACACAAGATTTTAAAGCAGAACCAAGGCAGCTGGCAGTCAGAAGTAAAAATAACGAAGCTTTTTGTAAATATTCTTGGCCTGATACAGGTCTCAGTGCAAATCAGTCTTATTCCCTTGAATTTAGTGGAACTAATAAATTTACAACAGCTTAGTGTGAGCCCTTCCCTTGAGTTTAGTGGAACTATATGACTTAGAACAGCTTGGTGTGAGCCCATCTTCCCCTTTTGCTGTAATTGGATGGCTAAGAAAAGAATGATAAAATTAAACATGAGCCATATTCTCTAGAAAAAGTCATATGGGACAATACACGTGTCATTTCCCTGTCTGGCTTTATGTCCAACCTTTCTCTGGCCAAGTGGCATGTCAGTCTTTGCAAAGGTGCTTCTGCCAATGCATGATGTTGTAATGAGATTTTACCACAGGAAGAAGAAAGGCTAATTAGTATCCTTTCAAAATTTCTGGCTTGCACACACATGCAAACCAATTTTGACAAAACACTGTGCAATCTACTTCTGGATCAAACATCTCCAGGCTTTAGATTTCAAGACTACCTGCATCCATTTTCATTCCTGCCACATCCTTATGCCTTAGCTTTTCATTCTTGCTAAGCATTAGGCTGTGACAAGAAGGTATAGTATCCGAGAGCTTGTTTTTGTTTCCTTTCAGAATTTATATTTGGAACTTAATTAGGAGAAGGGACTCAGCTTTGTTAGCTTGGCAGTTTTGACTGACAACCAGAGTGACTTTATGACCCTCAGCACATTAAAACTCCGTCACTTGGAGTTCCTCCCTCTTCTCCATACACAAAGTACTCCCTGTATAGATGCTCTTCCCTCCCACAGTGAGATAAAGAGGCTTAATCTTCTCCTGGGCTCTGCATGATCTTCTTTTATCTCCTTAGCTGTGTTCCATATAACCCAGGGTGGCTTTTTGCCTCTTTCCACATTACTTTCAAATTAATTAATGTGCTAAGTTTAGAATGTTTAGAAGGATTTTAATTTTTACTTGGCAATTTTAGTTTGCATACATCATTTTTATCTTTTTCTTGGGATGTATATTTTTAGATCAGTGACCTTTTGGATGCATGATTCATGCTGATTTAATTTTTTCCAGTTGGTACATTTTCACTTAAGCTGATACAAATGCGGTGAAACTGATACTTTTGCAATGCAACCAGCCATTACACATCTGTGATCTCAATTTTTTTATTGGAAATAAATAGATTTTCTTTTCTTCTATTCTCTATTTTTTCCCACCCTGTCTGTAATAACCTTTCGGGAAAAAAAAATATTTAAAAAAGCCAAAGCACCTGTAAATGAATGCCACCTGTCAGAGACCAGGAGCTATTCCAAATCAGATAACTTAGTGCTATTTATTTTATTGTGGAATTACTAAAAGTCAAGCACACCTTCTATTTATTAATGCAAGTAACTAACTAGGTTAAATATTTTGTGCATCCATCAGACTGCAATAAGCTCTGCAAAAATGATTTTGTGTTTCCTTGGGCTCTAATCCACACACATTCTTAGACCCACTCTCAAGAATATTAACAAACACGTCCATCAGCAGTTAAGCATTCAAAACAATAAATGTCATAGTATGTTATTTGTCAATCAAGGAGCAGACCTGAGCCTTTAATGGGTTTCTTTCACAGATGCTATATGTAGAGTGTGGGAGCAAAGAGCATTTCCATGCTTACACAACCCAGGCACGTGTCCTTTCTGCATTCTTATTTTGTCATAAGACAAAAGTCACCTCCTCATGGCCAGCCCTGCTCCCCTCCCTGAAATTCTCCTCTTCCCGTACAAAACCCACACAGACACACAGACTCACTCACAGTTTCAGAATTTGATTCACCCTTAACCTTTGGAGGAGGGACAGGCTTCACCTCCGTATTACTTCTATACTCAGAAAGACACCTCTCTACTCCTACATTTTCTGCATAAAAGGGAGAATTGAAAATAGCAGCTTGAAAAAAATAAAGAATTAAAACTGTAACAGGACTCTGAAAATGAAAGCCTTGGGGAAAAAAAAAACATGAGGCCTCCTGGTTCAAGTGCAAAGGCACCATCAAACTTCACTGTCATGCTACATGCAAAATGTTAGGAGAGAAAAGCAGCCGAGGAAGTTTTTAAACTGTGACCCTCCTGGCTGTCTTACTGTAATGTGCAGCAAGTAGCAAAATCCATCAGGAAGCAGCAGGTCAAGGTACCACTCACAAAAAGGCACATATATTGTTGATATAAACAGATCTTGGCAACTGACACTTAAATGTGCTTTAAGCACTTCTGTCTGCAATTATATTAAGAGTATTCTAGATTTTTTGTTAATGTTCCCTCAAGTGAGTGCAGTGCTCTTAATGGTCTTGCGTTTCTCATGATCTAGTCTGATACGCTTCGGTTTGTCTGTTACTTATTCTATGTGATCCATACACCCAACAAGAAAATTAAAGTACGGACACCCATTGCAGCCATGACATAAATTGTGTACCTTTTTGGAAGACAACAGTATTAAATAATTTCACTATAGAGTTCCAGAGGTTGAGCTCATGGGGCTCAGTCTAAATGCACAAAGAAGTGTTGATATTATTTTCTGTGAAATGCTATTAGAAACGCTTAAAGAGCTGGTTATATAAATCAAAAAGTAATGAGGAAATACTCTGTAAATGCAAAGAGATCAGCTGGCTATTATTTGGGAGGACACTATTATTTGTTGTCAGTTGGTGAATTATTTCTGAAAATGTTACACATTCTCTGAGCTTTTATATGTATTATCAAGATAACGTTAATTCTGTAAGTATTTAGCTACTTGTTAATATCTAACTTCCACCATTAGCTACAGTACCAGAGAAAATATAGATGCATTCTTCTGGGGAGCAGAATCTGTCCCCTCTTATTTCAGTGACCACTCACACGCTATAGTGAGCATCTGATATGAATAGTTTGCTAAGCATATCCAATCTGAATTTTTTCTGAAAAAATTACTCAGAAATACTTATGAATAATGGTTACACATGTAGAAAACAGAATTACTTTGCACATACTTATACATGAAACAGAACTACAATTTCAAAAAGTTGTTGGGCCAGATCCCCGTCATTCTTGCTTATGTCACTGTTCATTCTTTCCACAGGTTTTCTGCTCACATCCGTTGGATCAACTTCAAAGTGAACAGATAACAGAAATGGCCTTCATTTTTAGCAGAACAAAAGGGTTACCAGAGAAAAAGGTGCCAGCTTCTGTTTTAGTAATACTACTTCCTTCTGACTTTGTCTTTGTGCTCATACTACCCTGCATCGTGAAAAACCTTAATGCAATCAATGTCATCATATTAATGCAAAATCAAAGCAGGCAGTATAATACAATAATTTAGATTAGAAAGGACTTCTGGGTGTCTTATAGTCCAAACACTTGCTCAAAAAAGGATCTAACTTTGAAGTTAGGCCAGGTTGATATTAGATCAGGTCAAAGTAGAATATAACCTGTTGACCACAATCATGATTGTTCTCTGATACTTTAAAATTATATCAGTTACTAAATACTCTTCCAAATACCATTTAATGCACATAAGAGTGTTTATCTGAATTACTTTAAAGTTTTGCAGCTGTTTTTATCACCTTTGTCATGACTGATTAATCATTGGCCTTTCTCATAAAGGAGAGATGATATTTAATCTTGGTTCTCTAACACTTAAAAAGCCCCGAAATTTGACTGATTAATGCATTCAAGAGGGCTTCACTATGGACAAGGCCAAGGAGCTTAACGAGAGCATTGGTTAATACAAGAAAAAGGCTCAAAGCCCAGAGTAAATACTAGGGCAACGTACTGGACTCCTAACACTGAGCTTTCAGGCTCCACATTCTTTAAAAGTCCTAGAGGCTTGTAAGTATTTCAGGAGTGAGATAAAACAAAAAAATGTAGGAGTGGAATGAAATTAAAAATAAACAGATCTTCACTGTGCAAATGTAGCATCATAACGGTAGCAGCAGCCTGACACTTGTGCTGATAAGAGCAATATTTGGTGTGTAACTTATAAAAAAGATGGAACTCTAAAGATTAGTGAAGTACAGTAAAATAAAGCAGCTAATAAAGAAGTGATGACAACATTAGTATAAATGATCCAGACTGACTGTTGGTGAAACAGCTAACATGAAAAACTTTTTAAGATAATACAGATACCGTATACTTTACATTTGCATTGATATTCTCAGTTTGCATGTATTTTATTAAGTGAAAGAACTGATGCTTTGTGAATTATAAGTAAGGCTATTTCAATTTCATGAATCTGAATCTGCCAAAAAAAACTAAGCCGGAGACTGAATTCTGCTGGGCTAGATCATTCCAAATTAATTAATCAGCAGAACTATAATTAATTATTCTAATTAACAGATAAGGGCACAAAGGGATTATTGCGTTACCAGCCACTTATGCGACTGTTTGCTGCACATGGGGGAGAAAATGGCTCTGCCGAGTTGCTGCGGATCCCCAGCAGAGATGGAGAGAAGGAGGTGGAAGGTTTAAGATGAGTGGAAGGGAGTGTTTTCCTCCCGGCGGTCCCTCAGAGGTAGGGAGGTAACCCGTAGGAGAGGTCCAGTCCAGCAGGCAGGCTTTCCTGGCACAGCCAGGAGGCAGGAATAGTCTTCCCAGGCTACTCTGAGGCTAGTGCAGCAACACATTACTGATTGCTATTGCTTCATTGCAAAGTCATGACTGTCTTGGTAAGTGACAGCATTTAGCTCGTAGAAAAGAACTTGGGGTCACATAACAACCTTATTCACTTGAGGTTTCAAAGGTTGTTTCACCAGAATGAATGAGAGAGCAAAGTTTAGTCATGTATATTTAAATATTTGGTGTTGAGAGTACATAAAATGTTTGCATGCCTACAGCATGCAAAAAAGATATGCAGAGTTTCCAGTGGGTGAAAATAAACTATCAGCATTTGTCACCACTGTGATTTAGTGATTTGCTTCTGCTCAGGGATTAGAAATGCTGTAAGGATCTCATAGCCATTAAAGCTTCATCTCCCTGCATTCCATGTGAGATAGTTTATATGTTATTACTCTTGGATTAAAGCAAAATACATAAGGACAGATGACAACTGAGGAAGAGGAATGCACAATTTCCCATATCTGGAGTAAATGGAGGAATATATATCTGGAAAGAGAAACATTTCTGTTTCTTACATTCATATGCAATCTTACGTTGCAGTTCCGTTTATGGTTACATTAAAATAAAATCCCTTTACAGGACAAGTTTCAAATACATTTGAAAAATAAAGGCATTGATTTTTGAGTTCTGAGTTTTCAGTTCTGTGTGGGGTCTGTTTGCAACCAGTTTCCTGGACAGCTGTTAAAATTAAACTATGCATTTTTAACATGGAAACAGTAAAATTAACCTCCTGAGGCAGCAGAAAATTAATGGGAAATATGCCTAAATCACAGTGGGTTTAAAAATAATTTTAAGAACTAAACTTCCTCATGTTTTCTGTGGGTGGTCAGCAAGAAGTGTTCCTGCTCTCCTAAACTTTGTATTGTGGCTTCCTCCACTCCTATTACAGACTGTGTGTAAACAGTGACGTTCAAAAGACCAGTGCCAATGAGGTGTAGGGCAAGGGTCACTCCACAGATCAACAGAAGAATCCAGGGGTGCTTTAATGGAAATAGAAATCGAAAGCCATGACCCATAACTCAGGAACCCTCTGAGCTACACACAGCTGTAGGGTGAGAAAACCCCACTGTATGCTTGCTGTGTTCTTTTGGTGCTATCAGTGACTGAGACGGGATGTGGAAAGAGATGGACCTTTGATATAATCTGATATTCATACATTTTTATTAGCTGAGCTGCACCAAATGATCCAGAGAGCGGTGAAGAGTGTGCAGCTATTTAAACACTAGAATTTACAGCGTACCTGGCTCACAGCCGAAGTCTGTTGTCCCTTGCCACGCACATCAGTCCACTATAAAGACCAAAGCTGAAAATCAGTCCATGATCCAATATTCCCTTTTGCCAGTATAAATAGGTAGGAATTAAACCTCATATTGTTAAAGGGATACAAGTGGTTCAGTTTCTCATACTCTAAATACACAAAAACAGTTGTTTTGCCTGTAAGGATGTTTTTAAAGACTGATGTGTTTCTTCTTTCCAAGCCTTGCCTTGTATTTCTCAAGAAGGACATTCTGTAGAGAAATACAGGTTATAAATATACTGCATAGTGATTATCTGGTATGACAGATGGACAGAAAGTCAATTATCAAAAATATTTACCTTTAAAATCTGAGAAGCAGGTTTTTGTGTGTGTTTCATTAATGGAGTATAATTCCATGTAATGTAAAGAGTGTTGAGGGATTTGATTTTTAAAACAAAATACAAGTTAAAAACTTGTCACGAATTTGGAAAGGCAGCAGCATCTAGTCAAATGTCTCTGATTAATTTTGTGGAGGCACGACCTCTTTAATCCCTTTCTGAAGTTCAGTTCCCAGCAGAAAAGAAAAGCCTCGTGGCAAAATCTTCATAAAAAAAATAATCTTGGGAACGATGTGGCTGGCTGAAAGACCTAAAACCTGAGTCCCTGCATGAAAGAACAAGGCAACAGTGGAAAGATTTGTTTGTAAAGGCAAATGCTCTGTTCTTAGGTTCACATGATTTCAGTAAGACACTGACATCCTGTGCTGTAGGAGCAGATTCCTAAACTTGCCAAAAGGCAGTAAAACACGTTTCTGGACTTTGCCGATTAGTAAGAACAGTCTTATTTAATGCAGGTAGAGTCCCTGTGCATTAGCCGCACCTCGTCTTCCAGAAGGAATGCAGTTCTGATCCACAGTCTCCATTTAAATCAGAAAACACTGAAGCAATTATGGCTTGCATAAATGTGGCTTGTCTGTGGACCACAGCCAATTACCAGTAATGTGATGGTCAGCAGAGAGGATGTATCTGTCAGTATCTTCCTTTATTACAGGTTATTTGAAAAAATGATGAAAAGATCCCCCCTGTTTCAAGTGCTCACCACTTCCAAAACTTCATTTGGTTAAGAAAGCCTTTGCTAAATCTCACAGGCAAATGACAAAACACTGTTCAGTACTTAGAGGTTTCTTCCAGTAACTGGGATCTCAGCTTTCTGGGAGTAACTTTGGAAATACTCTGTGGTCACAGTCAAAGAACAAAGGAATGTTTGCTTAGACCCTGGGTATGTTTTTATAGCAGTTCTATAAGACTGAGCAGTCCCTTTCATGTACAGGACCAAGGTCTTACAATTTAGTTCCTTTCTTTATCTAATTATCATCTTTACCCTAGAAAACAAAAGTATTATACTTTAATAAAAGACTTCATCCCAGATGCTGGCAGAATGTTTAACGAGGCATTTGCCATAAAATCAAGGATAGCAGGGTCCACATAATTTCAACTTGATTCTCTGCAGCCTATGACAGCATGTACGCCTGCCAAAAACTCAAATCTTAGAAGTGTGTATATCGCACCAGTCCTCCTTAATAGGCTGTGCATTTTATCATCACCTCAATATAACTAATTTAGAGACTGCAGACATCACAAGAGCCTTTAGCACATCATTATATCTTTTCTCACTCCATTAAAAGAAAGGAGAAAGAATCTGGATATCTGAAACCTGGTTTCTAAGTACAAATCTGTACCCCTTAAAAATATATTCTAACATTGCAAATCTTTTTAAGTAAGTGAGAGTTACAAAGCAATAAAGGGCGTAGGAGAAAAGTTAAGTTAAAAGGGATTTCAGTACTACATCTGAGTTCAACACACTTGGATGACTCCCCACGGAACATGTTATGTTTTTTGTCCCATGTGAAAGGAAGCCAAAGCTAATTATAGAACATAGCACTGGGCAAGCAAATAAATCAAGCTTTGGACTGCTGAATTCTCACATCTGTAAATTAACAGCTATGGGTCTGTTAGTGTAGACTCCTCTGTTACAACAAAACGATACCAAATGTAAGTATAGTTGCTTATCTTAGGATAAGAAAATGTAACCCAAAAGGAAATGTCCACTTCACAGGAATTCATAGCTATGGGCTAAATCACCGCACATAGAAGCGTGCATTAGAAGGAGAGCATTAGCTCAGTATAGAACACTGCAAAAGCCCCCTCTTTACGTATCTCTGTAAAATCTGTGTGCACAGTATATGATTTCAGCACTGGTAATATCACCTCAAATACTGAGGCTGACATATTATTATATCCTGTATATTAAATGTGTAGCATAATGCGCAATCAGTAATCTGTGTACACAGGGATCATATCAAAAGTAATATACAAGTATACACTTGATTATGTGTGTGCGTGTGTGTGTATAAGAGAAACAGGGGGAAAAACATGCAAATAGTCTTCCAAACAGAAACTCCCTCAGAAGATAATACTAAAATTTCCATGTAACTGAGAATGTGAAAAAAGCCTATACACTCAGAGCACACCGAGAACCTGTAGCACAGAAATGGTGCGGTCACCTCCATACGTGCAAGTCAGATTGATTAGCAGACTATTTGAACACTCAAACTGCAAGGTAAGTTTAAGCAATCACATTTGTCACTAGCTTGCATGGTTCATCCACCTGGAAATTGGTGTCAAACTACATTTTTTTCTATTTGACGGCAGCAATGGAAAACCACTACATCAAAAAGCATCCAAATCTGTGTAGAGACTGGTTTTGGGGCTAAGTACTGTACTATGCAGTATACATTTTAATGTTCATTGCAGGAATCTGTTGTAAGGCTCATTTTCCCTAATTTAAAAGGCAGGTAATATTTCATTGCTGTCAATTCTCTTGGCTGTTTGTAGGATCATTCATTAATGGCAACATCATCACACTGAACATGTGAAATCCTCTGTGCTGAAATCAGTACTGTTATTATGGGGAAGGAAAGGCACCAGCCGAAAATAAAATTGGGGCCAGTTACTTTTTCTCTCCCCACTCTGAAGAACTGGAGCTTGCATATGATTTTGACTTTATTTTGTTCTTTAACTTTGTTTCTGTCTACTTGGCTATCATTTCTCAAAAGTAAGTAGGGTGGTATCATAACCTTGAGGGATGATTCTCACTACAAGACATTGCAGGATTACTCTAGCTTTTTTCAAACTAATACATTTATCCCCCAGCCAAAAGAACAAAACACAACCACTCGATCCTGCCACTCACAATCATACTCAGGTGCTTTATTGATTTAAATGTCTATATACATTTCTGGATATTTTTTTTCTACATGTTGCATTTGACTGCAACACAGGATAGCTTTCTCTAGCCAGCTAGCCTTTAGTATAGCAGAGGTCAGCTGATAAATACATACGCAGAGTTATCACTAGGATTTGTACAACACGTAGGGAAGTCTCTGCAGTCCTGATTTCATCAGCCTTTTCATCCGTATTAGGCCAGATTAAAGCTAGCTAAGATAGCTAGCAGAGGAGGTGCTGAATTGTGTCAGCGCACCATTTGACTCGGGAGCGCCTTTCTGTGCTCCCTTAACAACTGAGCTGTGCTAAATCCAGACCCCGATGAAGCCATTCATTACACAGCACTAAGCCACAGATAAAAGATAGGAACTCAATACCTGAAAAACGTGTTATCACTGAGATCATACAGCTGTAAAGAATTAGAAAACCCCTCAGCATTGCTCAAGCTCTGCCCCATCACGGATCATTATAGTCCTGCTGCTAAAATCAGTAGTCCAGAATTAGGCCACCACTGAACACTTTAAATATCTCAAATACAGGGATTAGCATACATGAAACCCAATGCCTTTCACTGCACTGAATCCAGTTTGCTTAAGCACATATAAAGGACATTGTTTTGCTGGAGATCCTCTTTTTTCAGTGAGCTAGACGCTGACTGCATTGTATGAAAAAGAGGGGGGAAAACAGGACTTCTACAAGGGGCTTCTTTCAGCAGCTGGCCACACAAATTAGAACAAGAAGTTAGAAGGAAACAGATTGGTTTTGCTAGATCCCTACTGATTTCCCAGTATCCCTTGGTGATTTTGGAGAGAAAATGAAAACCAAAAAGTAAGTAGATAGTATTAGAGACAATCCCAGTCGATTTGTAATAGGTACTCTCATGCAGTAAGCCATCAGCATCTGTCAGTGCTGCCCCTGCTCAACAGGCAGTGTGAAGTGACCTGTGCTTCTTGTTAGCAGTACCTGAGGTCCATGGTATTTCCCTAGATGATTTGGAAACACAGTTGGTGTATTTTCTTTGAATTATGAAGTAAGTAACTGTGTGTTTGGAAAAAAATACACAGAAGAAGAGAAAAACAGGCAACAATCTTGTCTAAGAAAAACACTGTGCAATCCATTTAGCAATGTATTGCGACACAAATCGGTCTCTCACATAATTAGCAAAAATGGGTTTTATGAAACATTTCAACTTTGAAATACTGCATAAAAAGATCAGCGTACGATCACTACCTCGTCTTGATCTGCTTTCCATTATTCTTCTACAGGAACAGAAAGTGTTTTGATACAAGACAAAATGCAGTTCCCAGCTGTATTTTGTCATGAAACGGCTTGCATAGCTCACAGCTCTACTACCAGGAAAAGATTCTCAGCAGCTGGGTAAATACATTCTGCTTTGTTGATGCTGCCTGTTAATTTTGCATCTAAAGCTTGCCAATGTTATAGAACTATAAAGCTTCAGAAAATACCATTGGTGGGAAGTGTAGTTGCTATACTATGGATAATTCATAGGCAACAGATGAAAAGAATCATGCTGGTTCCTCTCATGAAGTATTCTAGGATCCGTTTTCAACACCGAGAGCCCAATGATTAAGTGGATAGATAGGCAGTCAGGTGCTTAGATATTATAGTATAAACATGTGTGCATGTGTATATGGTCTTGCAACTTGCCAGGTTGCAAGTAGTTTTTAAACCACTTGTTTTAAATAATAAGTTTTAACCTCAGCAAAGAGTAGATTCAGCATCAACCACTGTCCCCTTAAAGGTGCAATTATTGAAACAAAGAAAGAAAGTAAAATTTGTGATGGAAGTTCATGTTACAAATGGTCCTCCAGATGCAGTTGTAAAGTACCATTTTAAAGTATTAATCTTTGGGTTTAATGCTTCAGTGTGTTGGGTTGGTACCTAGAAATGTGTGCTGCACCTCAGACTTTTAGAACATATCTCCATGGCATAAGGTATTGCTGGCAAGGGATACCAGTGTTACTGCTGACTGCATTTACTTCAGAAATGGAAACAGCGCAGCTGTTAGCATGATCCTACAGTACCAAAGCTAAATAGTTCCCCTTCCCACTTCCCCGAACAGCCTGGGCGAACCTACGTAACTGAAAATGCAATTTACATCAGCTAATCTGAATCTACACACGTAGTCAAAAATACCCTGACACAAAGAGCTCAGTTATCCCCATCCACCCCCCTGTGCCGTCTCCTCCCCACTGTGTCTGGCCCAGCTCCTTTCTGCAGAGACGATGCTGCTTTCTCCCTTACTCCCTCCTGTGCTCTGAAAGAGCCTCTTGAGAGACGTTTGTCATCTTCCTCTGACGAAACGGGCTGAAGAGCCCTGGCACAGAGAAGCAGTCTTAGGGTAGCTTTAGATAATCCCCTAAACTGGTGATTTATCAATTTGAGAAAGAAATAGTAAATGAACAGAAAGGTCACTTGAAGCACAGATTTGGGCTCATAACATTTGCTGTTAAACCAAAGCTAAGTAATCTTAGCAGCTGCAAAACTTCAAATCAGTTACAGGGACTATAAACTGTCACAAGACGGAAGGAAGGAAACCTGGAGAACAAGAAAAGATGAACTGTTAAGCTTCTTTTGCAAATAAGGACTTTGATTTAATGTTCCAGATTACTAACTTGGATTACTTGATTCCAAGCGCTGGGGTTAATCAATGCTTTCCCTTAACAAGTCTGAATGAAATGTTCTTTCCATAGCCCTTGTAGAGATGACATAAAAGTACACAACAATACGAATAATATGAAAAGTCAATATAAACCTTAATCCACAAGAAAAATACCATAATGTAGCATGGTCTCCATAGGAACTACACAAAATCTGAGGCTCGTGTTTGGCAGGTCTCTCTGGTGTTACCATCATACAGCTCAGCCTGCAGCCCCAGATGTGGCCAGTGGACATGTGGTGGCTGGCCTAGAAAGGAGGGAAGGGTATGTAAGTGTCCTCCCTTAAAAGGGCTCTCTTTTGAAGGAGCAGTTGAGTACAGTGTATCTGAAGCTAAGGAAACCAGGGCTCCAAACTACAAGATGATCAGTGATCCACCCATTTATAAGCTAAACAGAAAACAGGAAATGCCCAACTAGACGCTACAGTCATCTATGTATTTCTTCAGGAGTGGGTGTGATGCTATATAGCTTCCTCTACTACGTTATCATAGATACATACTTTGTCTGTGGTGTATGCAGAAAAATGTCATTCAACAGCTCTTTCACTGCAAAAAAAGAACGACAAAAGGCAGCTTAAACCTTTTATCAAGCCCTGAAATGCCACGGATGTTCTTCAGATCCTTCTGCTTCTTGTGCAGCATTGCCTCTGATGGGTATAAGCTCTCATGATGTCTGAATTTTATTCACTGGTTAAAGGCATATATTACTCAAAAAGAGACATGTTAGAAATCCTCCAAAGTTACACCACCATAGAATTTTTGCATGCCTTTGTGTCACTAGCATGTCTTCTGAGACTTATCTCTACATATACAAAATGGGAATAATAATTCCCTCTCTCAGCAGTGTATCAGGGAAAACTGGTAACTCCCCTGAAGACTAGGAAGTCCTCAAGTTTTGTAGCAGTGAGGTTCTCAGAGGTATACAGACAGGCAAACCAATACATTCAAAAGATATATAAAATATTATTGTATATGGTTAATTATAAATTTAAAAACATTAAGCAGTATGGTCAGTGTGCTCCCAATGGGCCTTAGTTTTGCTGCACTTCAGTAATTATGCACCTTCACTCACTGAAGCTACTTACACCATGAAGTTCTATCTTCATTCCGGTAACAGTAGCAAAATTGGACCTGGCAGCTGTATTCTCCTTTAAATCTTCCTGCCCTAGTGTAACTAGAATAGCACTGAAAATTAAAAGGACACAAAGGAGGAATATAGATGTAAAGAGCAGGAGCAGACATTATTATTGTCAGGGAGAATTAGCCAGTCAATCTTTCTGACCACAAAGCAATTTAATTTGGCCTTTTACTGCATCCATTTTCTCCAATTAATTTTAATGATGTCAGACTTCTTGTCCCTCGGGGCTGGAAGTCGGCAGGACATTGTCCAAGTCTTTAACCCAAGGTCCTGCGTCTGCCCCTCTGGTGATCCTGTAAGTGGAAGCAGCTGGAGTCGTGACACTCCTCAAACACACAGGTGATAATCTGACAAGTGTCCTTCCTCTCTCTGTGAAATGTGCCACAGCATTAAAGGCCTGAGTTACTGCTCAGCACCGGATAGCTGTTGGCTTTTCCTGACAGCATTAATTCAAGACTAGATATAGAGCTGTTTTGAGAGTGAGAGATGTTTTTTGCAGGTCTGCGAGGTTTCTATCAAAGGTGTTTATTCAACCAGAGCTCACATCTGCAACACTTTAACAGAAGAATTTCTCTATATACAAAATATACCAGTAGCTGGAGTCATTTGCACACAAAGTGACTCCACTTGATGAGAAAAAGTTTGCATTTTCTGACGCCCCTTACAAGAAAGTCTAATCTGCTGTCACCAACACATACTAGCTTTGTCTATTTGAAAAGTTCATCTGTTACTATGACCAAGCACAACACCGAGACAGCTGTCTCATTCCTGTGTGTTCCAATGCTTTTCCTGAAAATCACATCAAGTACTATTAACAAAAAAAAGGCAGCTTAAAAAATAAAGCTAAAAATAATTTAAAAAAAAAAAAAAGAGCTCTTCTTTTGCCTTTCTTTTGTGTTTTTTTTTTTTTCTTCCTGGATATCTACCTCCATCTGCTACTTCTAAATCTAGTTCTCAGGAATAAATTAACCACTCAAGAATACATGTATTCCTCATAACCTGCTATCTGAATTATATTGTTGTGATTTTATTCATCTTAGTCCCTCCCTTTCTTTTGCCCCTGTTTTGCAGTCTGTTCCTTCAACATCTACATTTACTTCTGTATATATTAATCTTTTCAAATTCAAGTTCCCTGGTAATATGCCTAAGAGTAAAAATCTAAGTGAAGCTTGCATACCTCCTTATCCCGACAGCATCTTTAACTATTTACAAACCAGGACCAAGATGTAGAAGTGAGAGGATGAATTTGATTACAATATGGATTTCTAGCTGATTTCCATGACACCACATTTTACGGATATTACTATCTTCAATGCAGTAAGAATGCATTATTGTAATCTTAGGTCTTGACTTCTGGAAACACGGTAGGAAAACACTGAATATAGTTTTAGCAAAATAAGAAATATTTTGTTTTCATAGCATTACACTGTCTACAGGAATGAATGATGAAGAAAAGTTCAAGCTAAATTTTAATATGATATTTCAATCTGTCAGTTTGTGGTCCCAGATATGGTTAAAAACATAGTTATTCTGTAATCTATTGGAATATAACCCCTTTTCTCTATGTAGTGGGGAGCAAGCTACCATGTTAATCACTGAATCATGACAGTTTCCTTTAAAATAATGAAAAAAACAAAATGTATATTTCTATCCTGAAAAAGTCTTTCCATGTAAATAAAGCTAATAAATATTTAAATTCAGTCACTTAATTAAAGACTATGTCATCGTAAAAATGCAAAAGGAAAGGGGAGAAACATACATTAGCATCCTCAGTTGATACTTCCTGAATCCCACCTGCTTAGCTGTTCAAACAGAGCTTTAGTTTTGTTTAGGAAAAAAAATAAAATCAGATGTTCCAGAAATATACCTAAATCTGTCTTTCCAGAAGTGGACTGAAAGGTACAAAAATATATTTTTAGAAGGAGCAACCCAAGTCTTTCAGCTCTTGCAGGAGCAGCTGTGGAATAATCCAGGGGATATTGGTAGAGGACTGCAAATATGAATGAGGTTGATTAAAGTGAGTTGTGAAGTCCTTCCCAGTTAGACTGGCAATGTCATGGTTTGAACAGATTGTTCTCTAAGTAATAATGTATTTTACTCAAAACAATATAGGTGAGGAGAAAAAAAGGCTGAAGTCCTACTGTGTATTTTGCTGTGGTGGTGGGTGGCCGTTTTTGTAGTTACTCCAGAGCAATTTTAAGCTGGTTTGGAGCACCTTCAGGCCTCCAAGTAGCTGAGGTGGGATAGCACATATTAGGGGCTCCAAGCCCACCAAAGAACCCACCCAGCTTCTTCTGTGCTTAGGCTACACTCGATGTTTTCCCAACACAGCAATGCCGCTCTCACCACCTGAGATAGCAAAGGTCAAGCCCAGCTCAGACATATCTATGCTGGGTGACTTGCAGTGAAGGCATGTGTATTCCCAGCTCATCTAACCCTGAAGGCATGAAATTGATTATACTTCTGGTTTTATTTCCAGAGAATCAAAAAAAAGAGCAGCAGTGTTTTGGCAGGACAGGCAAAATAGCCCTGCAAAATACGGTACATTGTAATAGATTATTTCATATGAACCCATTTGGGAGGAAAATGTGAGAAGATTAATTTTTAATGTTTGTGCTTAAAAATGTCTGGGACAGTAACCCACAGGTAGAAGATCTCAATATTGTTTAAACCTGAAGACGCTATCTGACCTGATGACTACGTTACTCTACTAAACTAATTACATATGCAAAACCCCAGAGCCAGATGCACTTGTAGCTACATGTCTAATTCCCACTGATGTCAAGAACAGGAATAGTCATTTATGAGCAGAGACCCTTGCAACCAACATCAAAGATCACTTTCTACAGGAATGTACACCAATTTGGGCATTTTGTCATGCTGTTAAGTTTCAATTTGTCATGCTGTTAAGTTTCAAGTATAACCTTCAACTTTGGGAAGGAGTACCAAAGGAAGCAGAACACCATTTCCTTCCAGTAAGGGTTTTTATTGACTTAAGGTGACTTATTGTATACAATTTTAGAATTTTTAATCTATGTGTCATTTGTTCAGCAGAAATCCTGAATCCAATCTTACAAATTCTAGCCACGTGAATAAAATAAACCACTTCTGGAATTTTTTTATATGCATATGAGCTAGCCATCTGAGAATGGCCATCTTACACCTGGCTGCTTCCTGAATATAATGTCTTTCTAGCAGATTGGAATTACATTGCATCATGATGCTTGTTTCAAAAAGCAGGGGTTTTTAAGGTTCTGGGTATGGCAGAGATTAACATATGTTTGGGTAGCAGAATTAAATGTTACCTCGAAGTTTCTTTTAGCCAAATTAATATAATTTGCCAGGATTATTTAAAGCATTTTTCTCAACGTTCCATGTATACTTGAGAGACAATGAGCAACTTCACCTTCAAACATATATTTCCTTGTCCAATCCATACTAGTAATATATTCACCAGTTACTAACTAAAAATCAGATGTTAATGCTCATTTTCATGCCATAAAATCTTCTGCTTTTTGTCCTCAATAATCCTCTTTTTTTTTTTTTTTTTTTTTTTTTTTGGGGGGGGGGTTGCTTTTTTGTTGGGTTTTTTTTGTGGTTAAGCAAGACTCTTTAAAACCTTTATATTTATACTCAGAGGCCTACATTCATATTTAGGCATAAATCCCATTCACCTCAGTAGGCCTCAATGGGATTTTTGCCTGAGGCAAGACTAGAAGATGCAGACCTGATGTTCATGCATCGTGACAACAACATCTTCACACATTTTGAGTTCTTCAGTGCTGACAGCATTGATCTTTTTTTTTCCCCACATCCTACCAACTCAGTGCATTGAGTATTTAATAATACAGGTGATACGAAGCCCCATCGTCTTACTCATGTAAATAACGTAATAATTGAAACCAAATCTTTTTCCTTCTCTATAGCATATGCAAGGCTGGAAAAGGGATCTAAATGAACACACCTTTCAAAAAATTGTATCTACATCAGTGGTAATGTAAAAGAATGTAGAATAAAGTGGACATTTTAAATGAAATGAACCAGTTTTTAAATTTTAAAATATTTTGCTGCCACCTTCTGGAATTTAATAAAATATGCATCTCAGTTGTTTGTAACACAGACATAATTTAGCCTTCAACAGGAATTGCTATTATTACAGAGAAAGAATACAGGTTTCTTCTCTACTGCTTTTTAAATTCCACACAAGTATGTCCAATTTCACCTTCCACAGAGAGACTGAATAGCACAGATTCAAATTTAAGGCTTTCACACGTGAATAAAATAGAGAGGGGGAAACTGTGCGTCAAGCATAACTCTCAACAAATACCATGAACAATCAGCAGCTCAAGCACCATTTGGTTTTAAAGAAATACAAGTAAAAAAAGCAAGGAGTTGCTCACAGATGATACATAAATAGAAACTAATAATTCACAACCAAGTGTTAGTTTAAATCAAAGGTTACTTGTTAAAACTCAGGACCCCTTTCCCCCAGCTGCGTTGTGGCCTTTGACGTAACAGCACTGCTTTTGCAATATAACTCTATATAAATAAACAAGAGGCAAACATGTGCTCAGGATCTGGGCACTGTCCTACATACTGTCTCCCCCGTTTCTGTCAGTGAGATTTTTTTGCACACAACATGGAAATGTAAAGCATTTGGGGAAAGATTAATATATGCAAATATAACACCAGTAGAGCACATGTCAGAAGTCCTTTATTATCACTAAGACAACTGGAGCACTCATTTTAGAAAAGGAGTGATCAGAAGCATTTAAACTGGAGAAAGAATAGAAACATCTGCATCTGTACATTGTCCTGAAGTCACCAGTTTTCCTTTGATGTACAAGACCAGTATTCCCGAAGCATCCTGGGGTTTGGTTGCCTCCATCGCTGCTCCTACAGCGGACAGATGACCTCTAGGACAGCCAGCTCTGCAAGGACCTGCATGGCTTGGCAAGCTGTCTAGTCAGCTGGGGGCACTGAACAACCACCTTTTTGGGAAATAAAAATCAGAGCATGAGGAGGCACAAGCACCGGCTGATTTACTTCCCTGCCGGTATCATTCCTTCATCTCTAAGGTGTCATTTAAATTAACACGCAGGTGCTACTAGTTCTTCCAGAAAGCACTAAAATGAGTTTGTTCCTTGTGAAAAGCATTGTTTACATCAGCACTGAAATCCCATGTGGGAAGTTGTGGAGTTAGCCGACTTTAAGCCCAGGGTTGAAGAACCTGTGTCAGTCCCATCTTCTGCTGCCATGGCATGCCCCAAGTGCATACCTCTCTGTGTGTGTGTGTGCACATATATATGTATCTTGTGGGATATATATAGGTAGGTTATATATAGGATGTGGGCATAAATATGACTTGAAGACTTCAGGTGGCTTCTGCAAAGCTCAGGTGAAGCCTGGCTCGGGCCCAGGTAAGATAGCGGCTCAGCAGGGCCTCAGTTGTCGCCTGCCGCACCCCAACGCCTGTGCGCGCCGTGAGGAGAATGGCGGGCGGGCGGGCGCCGGCCGTGGGGCGGGGGCGGGAGGCGGCAGCTCAGCGCCGCACACCTCGCGGCCGCAGCGCCCGCCCGCAGCCGCGGCCCGAGGGCGGAGCCGCCCCGCCTGCCCCTCGCGGGCCGCCAACGCCCGCCCTTCAGCCGGTCAGGCCTGCGGGGCGGCGTTGCCAGGCGACGGGCAGCGCGGTGCCGCGGTCCCGGGACGGGCGGAGTGCCGGCCGCCGGGCGGGAGCGGGAGGCAACCGCCATGTCGGGGGAAGGCGGCGGGCGGCGGCGGCGCAGCCCCCTACAGGTGAGCGGCCGGCCGCGGGCGGGAGCAGCGGCGTTCGCTGTTACGGCCAACGGCGCAAACAGCCGACGTGCTGTCGCAATGGAAACGGGGCCGCGGGCACCCGCCGCGCTGGGCTAGGAGCCGCCCCCGTGGAGAGCTGGGCGGCAGTGGCGCTACCAGGGGCAGGCCGGGCTTCCCGGGGCCCGAGCGGCCTGTGAGGGCGGCTCCGGCTGAAGGACCGGCCGCCCCCAGGCCGGCAGCAGGGCCGCGGGGGGAGCGTAACGCCCATCTGCAACAAGCCGCCCTGCAGCCGTCGGCGGTGTGCGGCTCAGGGCCCCGAGTCCGGAGATAGTGCTGCATTTATTCACGTAATTTTAACCTTGTCGCTAAAGCCAGTTGCTTTGTGAACCCGTGTAAGCGTGGTGTGTCTGTGGCGGCCTGCAGCAGTGTCCGTAAGACCTGCAGTGGCTGGTTTGAAGTTCCTCCTTGCTTTTGGACCTGCCACCTGCGTGGGGTTCTTGTAGTGCAGGAGGCCCGGCCCGGCCCGGCCCGCCCCCTCTGCCACGCACTATGGCAGGGCAGACCCGCGCCCTGCACTCCTGCCCATCAAAACATACCAAAGGGGCAAAAAGTGGCACAGGATGATCCAGCGTCCTTATTGCCAGCAATGGAAAAGGGAGCTGCAAGATACGTTTCTTCTGAAGAAGAAATATAAATTAATACATGGAGGGTGGTTTTCTTAACACAGAAGAAATGGGGGTACGATGGTAGAGTGAAACGCTCTATTTTACTTACCCTTCACCATAATTTTCAAATAAATGGGTTAATCTGTTGCTCAGGTTTACTTACGTGTCGGAGGGGGGAATTAGTCATGAACTTGCTGAAGTGAATCTTCCCTTCTGTGTAAAAGTTATTTGCGAAACCATTTCAGGCTGAGCGACAAGAAGCAATTTCTGCTCATGCAGCGAGAGAGCAAGCAGCTGAATACTCAGATGACTTTGAGAGTGACGAAGATGGCATGTTAAACAGTAAGACAGAATTAAATACTTTTCCTCGTGTTCTTTCCTTTCTTAACTCATTACTAGATCACACAAAATCTTTGGGAGTCAATATGATTTAATGTTCCAAGATTTCATATTTCACACCTTTGAAATCATTTAGTCCTCCTCTTCCACGTTAGGAGCAGAATTCCCTGTGAAATAAGGGGTGGTGCCAACCTGCTCAAGCGGATGCAGTCTCTGCTGTTTCCTACAGTTGTGGTGCCTGTTTTTACTCCTTAGCCATATTGTTTACATCTGGATGAGACAGCAGAGCACAGTACTGTCAATGGAAGTGGACACTGGCGGAGAGGAAGCTTTGTTGTTGTCTTGCTGTTTTCCCAGTCTGAATGGCCAGCAAGTAGGGGCTGCAGGACACTGCAGCACATGCCTGCTTGGCAGCATATGCAAAATACAAACCAGGAACAGATTTGATCTGGATGTTTTTCTTGGGCCAGGATGCATTTGATATTTGGTAATGTTTATGTTTAGTCTAACAAGATTGGCCACGTGGCTCTTCTGATACGGTGCTGCATGTTAAGGGAAATAGGAATCTTAAATATCATAATGTATTTTTAAAAGGACTTCCTCAGTGTCTTGTTTTTATTCATATCTGAAACATCTTTTAAAAGTTTGTGGGATGCTTTAATTTTCCTTTGCTGATAAGATTTAGAAAAAAGCTCCTCCTGCATTAAATATATTACCCAACTATCACAACATTCATTTGTCATCTTCCTCAAGCATTTCAACTCTGAAATTAAGTCAGTTAGAAATAGGCTACAGGAAGATTAAAATATTTTTGTTAAACAGGCGAACCTTTGCTTTGGAGCAGATACCACCTTTGAGTGTCTTCTAGTAGATCTCAGATGTGACAGAAGTGAAGAGAATAGAAAGGATGGATTTTAGTAACCAAACATGCCTAGCTTTGTTGTTGTTGACTTGCTTCCACTTCTTATGGCACTGGAGACATAGTTTTTTAGAAGGGTTTTAAATTGCATGACAGGTAAGAATTAACCAGTGAATATTAAAAGTATTTTCTTCAGATTGGCTCCATGGAGAGACATGACAGGAAAGGAAGTAGAATAAGAATTTGGTTCCGTTGTTTTGCAACGATCAGAGGTACAGAAAGATAAATGCTCAGAGACTTAAGTCAGGAGAATGTTATATGAAAAATACTTCTAAATTATAGAAGACAGAGTTTCTGTGTCCCTTTTTTTTCCCACTTGTCTCAAATGGAAGTTGATGATGTGCTATTTTCAGGTATTGGGGAAGAAAATGAAAGTGACTCAGGCGCTGAAAGCACTAAGAAGTCAGTTGCTGTTGAGAGTCCTCTCTCTGATGATGATGCTTCACAAAAAGCAGATTTGGAAAACGAAGCTGCTGACTTGACTTTATCCTTTCATGAAAAGAAGCTTCAGCAAGTAATGCTTTTAGAAAGTGGAAACATATGGGATGACGGAAAGGATGGTGAAGAAGAATGTTTGGGAAGTCAAAACAAAGGTGATGACAGAAAAAGTGATGAAGAATGTTCATCTACTGAAGTACCATGTGATAATAGTGAAAGTGACCACTGTAATGACTTGCCTATTCATGAACTACAGAAAAAAAGAAATCAAGAGGAAAACAAACCAATACCAAAGCCACAGGTGCACAAACCAAGAAATGCTTTGGCATCAGGTGAGAAGGAAGCATTTGAATGTTGCTGCTACTTGCTTAGTCATATTACAGTATTTTAAAGTGTTGTAATTTGGGTTGTTTCCTTGTTAAGTATCAGTTGCTTTGGCTTGCAGGGAATTTATTTGGTATTCTTCTAAAAATACGTTTTTTAATAACCTCCAGTTGCCAGGGGGTAAACGGAACCCGTGTGGGCCAAGTAGCGGGTGGTTCCTATTTGCCTTTTCCTTTCAGGAGATGAAAAACAGCCGTTGGGGTACTTCTAGTCCAGCTCCCCATCAGTGCATGTCCATGGATCATGCAGGAGGGCTACAGAGTTCTCTCTGCTGCATGTGCACAGCACAGAAAGCCATATTCACACAGTGTCCGCTGCATACATGTACCCCTTAATGGAAAGGGCCTTAAATAGTCAGCCTTTCTCTGTGACCAGTGAAGCTGGACCAGAGTGTTCACAAATACTATGTTGAAATCGTGATGCTGAGATATGATGCTGTAATGTAACAGAATGTTAGAAAATGAGCTGTAACCAAAACATTTACAAATGGTAGATTTCTCATCATCACAAAGTTCAAATTTTGGTTTTTAAAAAAATATCTTTGAAGATACTGAATCACTTTGGATGTGTAGTCAAACACATAAAACCCCAGAACTTTAATGTTTCAGTATAAGAATAGCTAATTCATCTTCAATATGCAAAGCAGAACTTGGAATTCTGCTAATTGAGTGTATGTGCTTTTCCAACTTTAAAAAGACTTCATATTTTTTATCTACTTTCTAATATGAGAAGAGTTTGTCCTGACAGAAATTTATGGCTGGTCGTTACCTGTGATGGAAGAATACAACTTTGAAATTGGTAGAACATGGTTAGTGATATCAGCTCCTTTTTTTTTTTCTTTCCACATGATGGCACGAAAGTGCTGAATATTTGAATGTGCAGCTAGGCACTGCAGATGCCTCTTTTTTGGCAAGTATGCCAGTGTTGTTTTAGACTGGCAGAAAAAAGTTGAAGTACTCCTTTTCTTCATGTGAATCTAAGTAGTACAGTGATACTAGCCTGTTGTCTTCAGTAGTTAACCACTGTAAATTTTTTTATTTAGATAAATAGATCTCTGTCTAACAGAGGAAATGACTGTCCAGAGATTAATCAACTTTTTCTGCTCCTTTGATTTTTTCTTGTGATTTACTGCATGGAGAAACTGTTGGTGCACTTGCAGGAATATTGTTGTGACCTCTTAGCTCTCTCAAACTCATACTGGTTTTATAATCAAACTTTATGCAGCTGAGTGTGCAGGATCAACGTGATTCTCCCATTTCCTGCAGTAGATCTGCATGAACTAGGACTGAATAAGAAATGCTTCCATGGCAATGTAAAGAAATGTGGGTCAGCATACCTAAAGAAAAAAGCAGGTAGAAAGCCATTGATGTGGCTTGATCTGGTTGGTGGCAGGGCAGGAGGAGGAAAACGTGAAGAAGATAGGATTGCTAAACAGGAGAAAGGTGAAGAGCCAGAGAATAGAAATCTCTTAAAAAATGTTTGCATGGCAGTTCTGCTGTCCAGTGACTGCCTTAGCGGGGGAACAGAGACATCACTGAAGAAGCTAGAAATACACTGAAAGCCCTCGCTTTCGACTGCATTTCTCATGATGTCTCCACTGACCCAGGGTTGTTCTGTTCTGCACCCTGCAAAGAAGCAGTCTTCCTTTCATGTCTTTGCTAGTAGGTACCTGGACAAGCAGAATAGCAAAAAGGTTTTCCTACAACAGTGCTGTGTAAGATATATGCTGTATTCTACATTTATGAAAACTCATCTGTCTCTCTGATTGCAAATAAGCCCTTGAGTGTAGTTTCAATATATACAGAGATGATGATAAATGAGGAAAAAAAGTTCATAGGTTGTCTATGTAGAGATAGTTAGAAGCTTTAAAACTTTCATTAAACTCTGAAAAAGTGGCTGTAACTCTTTAGATAGCTTTTTGTGTAGGGCCTCACTGTGTTAAGAAAGCCGTGCTATTATTTAAATGGATCATTTAACTGCAAATAGTTAGTTGAATCTATCTTGACAAAATACTGTTCCAGGCTAAAATATCTTTTAACTAGATGTAACCGAAACTATAATAAAACGTTACCATTTATATCTTAGTAATATCTAATGGTCCAGTACAAGGCTTCTTAAAGTTGGTGGCATTCTTAATTTCTTTTCTGCTCTCAGTATCTTTCTCATGTCTTGTGTCTCCTGTTCAGTTTTGAGAATGGCCCAGCCTTCTTCTTGCAGTTATGTCCAAGTACAGTATCATCCCCAGGTATTTAGACTTTTGGCCTAGAGGCATCTCAGGAATGCAGAGGAACAGGTTAAAGTTTGAGAATTTAGATTTTGTACTTAGACCTGTGTCAAGTGCATGATCATTGTAAGATCATTGTCTAAGCATCTTTGAGACAAATAACTTTGATTTCCTCTTTTACAGTCAATATAACTAGGGTAAACCTTTTGCTTCTTCCTGCAATTTCCCCCACAAGGTTTAATACAAACTGAGTAGCGCTTTTCTATCTTTTTGGATTTGTGAATCTCTTAACAGGCCTCGGGGGATGTGCAGACCCCTTGAGATGTACCAAATCTATGGGCTTCTCAGCAGTATCCATTGAATGTACCTTTCTGAGTCCCCTTTTTCAAACTGGTTAGGAAAAATCCATGGACCCCAGGTTGAAAAACACTGGAATGAGCTGTTAGACACCTTTTTTAATTTGCTAAGAAAATCATGCTGGGGTGTAATTTGCTATGTGCAGGATGGTAGTAACATAGACTGTCAGATGCAGCAAGAAGAATGCTGTCTGTATGGCCTATGTAATGTCTATACGCTGCAGCCTAATGAGATAAAAGGTAGTACTTGGCTTGAAGGATTTAGGACGGAAAGGTGAACAGAAGGTGAAAACTTGGGCAATGTACTGAGTAGTAAATAAAAGTTCTGCTTAGATCTGTGTTCAGTTTCAGTTCTTTTTTATATTTTATTGATACCTTAGATTAGAAAACTTGTTTGGTATAGCTTGATGTTTTTAAGCATCATTTATGAAACAATGTCTGAGGAGAGTTTGTATAGGGAAAAGGATGTGAGCATCAGTGTACTGGAATGGGAAGATTCTCAAAGTGCAGGGACAGTGTAAGTGGAAGAGAATAATACAGGTGGTGTTGTCAGGACAAAGGAGGACACAGAAGCAACCATATGGAGTCTTCAACAAAAGTGGAGGAAAAAGGGACTGGAAAAGATTGTTTAAATGTAATGCTGAAGTGCATAGATACGGGAATTCCAAGCAGACTGATTGAACTTGTATAGCTTGAACTGTCAAGAAAGAAACTACAATAAGAATTATAGGTTTTATGTGTCAGTACTCAGCTGACCATGGGGTTAGTATTTTGAAGGTGTTTTGCAAACAGAGGCAAAAGTTGCGTGAAGTTCATGCTACGCAGTGCTTATGGTAAATCTGCTGTCGCCTGTATCCTGTGCACTACATGCTGCAACTTCGAGATGTACAGGTGCCGATGCCTACAGTTTATACACAGTTGTACTGTCTAGTAAGTGTAAAGTAAAATATGAAAGATTGCATATCAACAAAGAATAGAAAATGGTTCGTATAAATTCAGAGTTCTCCTTGTCACCTCGAACTTAACATCATTGTAAGTCTAGGTTAAATTTTTTCGATTGCCAGCACTGATTTTCCTTTCTTCAGGTAACTTGGAGTTAATCTCTCATCCACAAATTTTATTTCTTTTATATTTGGGAATTTACCGTGGCTTTGTATAGTTTGTGTCTGAATTGTTTCACAAATTTAGATACTGCATTAATGGCAGTTCAGATCTGATAATTTTTTTAAAAACTTGTTAACGTAGTGTTTTAATAAATGACAATTTAGGCACACATTTAAATTGAGGTGAAGTTTTCTTTAAATCCCCACCGCAGAATCTTTCTATTACTTCCTTGTGTTTCCCACACCCCTGAAAAATACCACACAGTTAAAGTAGTTTTTGTTACCCAAATTGTTGTAAAGGCTTCATTAGTAGTTTGTTAGATGTCAGAAGAGCTCTTGCTGTGATTGCAATGGCTTTTGCTTTTGCTTTTGCTTTCTGCACTAGAATCATGTTCAGGTGGTAAAGCAGATGGGAAGTTTTGCCTTTGTCATGCTCTCACACATAACATTTGATACAACTTCAGTTGCTACTCCAGTCTTACGTTTAAATACAGTACAAGTGAATACTCTTGTCATTAGTGCCTATAGTTCTTTAGAAGGAAGTATACAGAAAATACATTCTGTTATATCAAATTTAGTAATATGTTTCATAAACAGATGGTTTTAGTACAGAAATAACAATACTCAAAAAACAATGAAAATCTTGTTCATGTATCCTCTCGATTTTTTTTTTTCTCCTGTTAGATCAAGATCAGAAGATCAACACCAGTGACTTGAAACTGGAGGACAATAGTAGAAAATCCCCTTCTGTGACGGAAGTAATGACACCCACAGTATATAAGAAAACAAAGAAATTGGAGAAGTCAACAGATGGCAGTTCAGATGAAATGGTGAAGATAGTGGAAGGACAAATAATAACTGATACAATACAGGAGGTATCAGTGAATGATCAGTCTGAGCATGGGGAGGCAAAGAACACTTCAAAGGAATCTGTCAAGGTATTATTTATATGCAATTTTAGTGTCCTAGAAGCACAGTGAAAAGTTTTGTAGTTACTGTTGGTACCTTAAGTGTGTAGAACTCCGTTTGTAAAACGGCCAGTTCTCTGGCTTCTACAGTTGAGGCTCTTAGAAATTCTGTACAGTTTTGAGGAAGATGTAGGGAATACCTTTTACACAAATCATTTAAATCAGATAAAGGTATTGAAATTTATATTTTCCAGTTTTAAGGAAATACCCTTACCCAAGGGGAAATGTCAAATCTCTATTGTGAGGTTAGCTGAATTGGAATGAGCAGTGTATGCTGGCAAAGGATGGAATCCATGGTGTGACTGGAATAATGGATAAGATGCAAAGCATTTTATGCTTTATCATAAGAAAGAGAAGATGTAGATATATGTAATGGTTACAGCTAAATATTAAAAATAGTTAAAAGAGTATTGATACAACAACAGGGAAACCCACTGCTGAGCTGGGTTCTTTTTATTCCTTTGTATTTCTAAACCGTAGACTATATTTTTACATAATACAAAGACACATTTCTAGATGCCATTCCAAAAAGATTGAGGCATTCTGAAAGTTTGTTGGTTTGGTTTGTCGGTTTGGGTTTTTACTTTCTTACCCTGTACTATACCCCTTCTCTATTGGAGTGGCTTTCAGGCGTATTTTCTAACACAGAATCATGGAACGCTTTGAGTTGGAAGGGACCCATAAGGATCATTGAGTCCATCTCCCAACATCCTTGTTAGCTTGTAAAAGCCTGTTTCATCCTGATCCAGTTCTGTTGCTTGAGAGACTCTATAATTCTGCTTTTCCTCTGTGTTTCTTAGAAACTAAGTGAAACGAAGGAGGGAGTTCTACAAAACCAGAAAGCTTTATCTGACAGGTAAGAGAAAGATGCTGTGTATCACAGCCTGCAGTGTAAAATGCATGTAAGCACCCTGACAGTGCTGCTTCACTCTTGTTTTCTGTCAGCGTTGTCTTCACTGTTGACAATCTCTGACCATCTAGAAAACAGTTCAGTAGATGTGGCATGTTATTGTAACCTTTGCTCAGGGTTATATCAGATCAGACGCCAAGTCTTTTTGCAGTGTCTATGATGAGTTTGTGTACTGGATCCACCAATGAATCCAGGTCCTTGATGTATTTAGAGGTTTTAAGTTGTTTCGTAGATGAAAGTTGTAAGAAATTTCTAAACCTTCTTGGGCTGGGTATATTGTGTAGTGGCTTGTTTTGGCAATAATAAAGCCCTCAGAGGAAAATGGGCTTCTTCCTCCTTTCCCCAGCCAGGCGCATATAAAACCAGAATCACAGTAACTTTTGGTATACGCTGGAATAAAAGGAACAGTACGTGGTATCAGCTAAAACAAGTGGAATGATCATTCATATGTTTGTGTCTTGGTACTTTTATAGGTCTCTCTCTACAGTGCCCTTAAAGAAAAAGGTGAAAGCTGTTCCATCAGCTGCACCTGTTTCATCTCATTATCTGGGAACATTAAAGGTTTTGGAGGATAAAAGTGTGCAGAAGAACAATACAGAATTTGACAAAGGAGATAGTTTACGAGCAGCTGTTTTCCAGGTAGAGCTTAACAACAAACAAAAGAACCAACAAAAAACCCTATGCATATAAAAGTCCTGTTATGGGAGTCAACATGTTTTATTTTCTTGAAATCAGTATTTCTGAGTATATTCCTTGCATATGCTTACATGTTCTGTTTCGTTCTGTTCGCTATGCCTTGTCATCAAATTACAGGCTAAAAAGGTAGGTGAGAGGGACATACTGTGGTTCATAATTCATTGTGTCAGACTGTTTCCAGGCATGTATATTTCTTTATTTCTGCTTCTGCCTTAATAAAAGTAAGGCCATAGTTTAAAGTTTCTTTTCCTGATACGTTCTATTCAGTTGACATTCAGGAAAAGTGAGAAGTCATCTCATGTTCTCTCCAGAATGTGGATTCTGTGTAGAAATTCATAATGATCAGTTTGTGGATTCAAACAGATTTTTGCTACTCGTCTGTGTGAGAAAAACTTCTATTAACAGGTGCTGTTCATATTGGTATGTGAGTTTCATGCTTGTTACGGTTCTAGAACAAAATTTAGAACCTCAAGTCCATATTTATATTGTCTTCATAATTTTTAAAGGTAAAATAAGATTCATTTAGGACACTTGTATCTCTAAGCAGCATACCAATTACATAGTTAAACCCTGAAAATTTAAGCTCAGTTCTGCAAATGGCTCCTAACACTTTATGGATGCCTGAAGTCTCATTCTTCCCAGTTGGATTTTATTCTTTTTAATTACAGGTATTAGGTATTTGCAAGAAAGACAATAAATAAATAAATAAAAGTAATAAACTTCTTAATTCTTTTAATGCTTAGATTTTTGTGGTGGTTTTTTAGTATTTTTTTAAAGAAAGATTGTTAAGCTTCTTCATATTTTCTAGCTATGATTTTAGAACCTTAGACTTCTTTGATCAGGGGTAATTATTGAAGTAGCACATGGAAGAATTAAGAGTAATTTTGGTGGTCATTATATTGTTGCTGCTCCAATAATACTTAGTTGTTTTAACAGAACTTTTATAGATGTACCTTAGAAAGACTAAAAGTATAAAACTTAATGATTCTTACAGAATTGGTTGGAAAAGAAAAAGGCCTTTCTACTGGAATTAAAGAGACTTGAAAAGAAGAAAGCTGAAAATCTAAGGAACAATACTGAAAAGGTTTGTTTACATTCTTGTTTGAAAAGACAAACTATACTTCTTTGAAGTATGCTTACCTATGCTTTCTGCCTAATTACATCACCCTTCTAAGGCACCTGGTTTTCCCCAAATAGTGGGAGGTGGGTTGAAGCAGTAAATGGCATGTCCCACTTGTTATGGATGCTGTAAGGGGTGTATGGCTGATGCTTCCCTACACATTTACGTTAGGAATGCTAAAAGTGTGCTTCTTAAATTAATTTTCAGGTTTGTTTACAAAGAGCTTGGGATGCTTAACCGTTCGGGTGTTAGAAAATGAGTTTGCTCCCTGTCTCAAGAGGTGCTTACCTACTGAGGATTGTATTTTGAATAGTACCATACACAATCCTTAGATTTGGCTTTTAAGTATTTAACATTTCACTTCTGAGCATCTAACATGTGTTTTGTATTCCTCTACATATATTTTGCAAGAGTAGTTTGTCTTATTCGACTAAGTTAAATTAAAAATGAGCACAGAAAAAAACCACTTTCTATAGATCAAATTTACTTTTAAATATTGGAATGTTGTCTGCAAATAAAATCCCATTTCTTCATTGCTCCATCTAATCCTACATTTGATGGTGAGTTTATAACATACTATTTCAATTGTAGTTTTATATTTAAGTGTATTTAAATGTAACTTTCATTTTCAATCTAGAAAGAAGCTGATAAAAGAGAGGAAGCAATTGCATCTTTTGAAGCCTGGAAAAGAAAGAAAGGAATAGAAGCAAAAATGTTAAGTGAAAAAAAGAAGCTCGAGGAACTTCAGACAAAGAAAGCAGCAGAACAGAAAAAGGAGAAAACAGAGGAAGCACAGAAGGTGATGTAAAATATGTACATAAATGTGTGTGTATCAGGTATGGTTCAGGAGATTGTTGAGAATAATTTTGATTAATTCAGCAAGAGATGGAAACAAACAAGATGCTAAAATCTAAACGTGGTTAATTTTTAAAGAAAACTTAGATTAGATTCTGTTCTGTTGGGAGTATGTCATGTTTGCATTTGCACACAAACAGGCATTGCTCCATGTTTGGATTCTATTAACTGTAAAATAAACTCAGTATAAATACATTGTCAGTGAAGTATTACGTACTGGGAAAAATAATTATTCTTTTTTTTTTTAGGTGTAGTGGTACCTACTTTTGAGCAATACTACAAATAAATAATCAAAAATTGGAATGTGTAGAGCTTACAGAAAATAATAATACAATAATTTTTGTATACTCCACAATAAGCAAGTGGAGTATTGACAGAAAGGTGAGGGGTAAGTTTTCTAATGATTCTGTGGTTTTCCTTAGGCATTCGAAAAATGGAAGGAAAGAAAAGTGGAATATTTAAGAGAGCAAAGAAAAAAGGAAGAACAGTCTGAAAGAATCAAGAAGAAGAAAGAGGAGGAACTGGTTGCAGAGAAGAGGAGAGACAGCATGTCAGCAGTTGAAAAATGGTACTACTCCACTGGGGTTTGGAATACTGTAGTTTCCCAAATGCAAGAGGTCTTCTGTGGGTGCTTGATGTGCTTTTAATTGGGAGACAGTGGCATGCTTGGGATCAGAGTCTTCAGTCTCAATGGAGAACAAGTATAACAATGAGCAAGCTGTACCGCTTCTTTCAGTTTAGTGATTCCCCAAAAGGCTACTGACTAAGCCAAGTAGAGATACTGCAACTGAGAAGGAAGATTCATTGAGTAGTGTAATGTCTTAATGCGATTAATCTTCTGCTTCTTTACTAAGCCATAGGAAGGAAGGTAAATCTTTATCTTAACGTTTTGTGGAATACAGTGTATGAATGTAGATGTATTCAGAAGCAAACTACATGTGTCTGCTGGAGAAATTCTTTATAAGTTTTACAAGCCAGGAGTTTTTCACAGACCATGTGCGATTAACTATTACCCACAGCAGTTTTGAATCTATTTTTTTTATATGATACCAAATAAGGGAGAAGGTAGTACAGAAAAGGTGATGCCATAGTATGTAGAATAGTAGGTTCATTTATACCTTGGTGATATAATATATGAAGATGGACTTTGAAGATTTTAAAAATATCTTCTCCATCTTTTATTGAATGCATAAAAATCTCTCTTTTGACTCAGTTTTGTTCCTCAGTCATGGATGCAGCATTTAGTCTATTACATGATGATCTCCTGTTCTTCTGTCTCACTCTACAGGAAAGAAAAAAAGGAAGAATATATTAAACAGAAGAAAGTAAAAGAAATCCTAGAGAGAAGAAAGCAAGAAATACAACAAGCAAAGAAGGAAGAAAAGAATAAAAAGGCTATGGAGGAATATGAACGATGGCTGGTATTTACTTTTTTTTTCTTTTTGTCAAAACCCAAAAGATTAACGCAGTAATGAGTGTGAACACTTCTGTATTGTAATACTCATGATTTTTCATGCTGTAATGAGAGAGGCCAGATGATGGCAGCATTCCTTAGCTAATGTCCAAAATTCTTGACTAAAATGATAACATGTGGTGGGTTTGTTATTTAGCATACATGGCAAATATATTCTCCCTACCTGCATGTCATAGAGTTTTGATTTCATAGTTAGCCTTCATGTTTTGACATTCCGTGTCAGGAGCAACTGTATCTGAACGGTCAACTCACCACAGCACAAAACCTGAAAAGTCAAGTGGCATCCACCTGCCACCACAGTAAGCGCAGATCCATTCAAGGAAGCATTCAAAGTGGAGACTTGTACACCTTAAAACCGATAAAAGAACTTTTAATGAGGTTTGAGATTATTTTCATTTACTAGAAAGGGTGGAACTCTGATGCTCCCACTTATATTTTTCCTACAACAGTGTACTTTAGTCACAGTTGTTAAACAGTAAACTAATCTAGTATTCTAGTCCCAGCAGCAAAGCAGGGTGTGGTGGTTTTTTTTCCCTTGCAACTGAAAGACAAACTAGAAGGGAAAGATCACTAATATTCTTAGCATATATATTCTTTTCTTAAATATGTTTGACTTACTAGTTAAAGAAAAATCTGCAGTTTTTTGTCCTCACCCTGTGAATGATACAGTCATTCATCATCCTGACTTTCAAGGTTTTCTTAGTTTGAGAATGTTTCTTGTGTTGTCTCTTCCTTGAGATTTCTGACATGCGTCCTGTATATACAGTCACTGTTGCCATTGATAAGAATGGAATCATACAACTCAGCTGGCTTAAGGTCCTTACAGGGATTGGTTTGTACTGCCCATAGCTTTAAAAATCTTTTCCAGAGTCTCGAGTGGGCTTTCTATTTTATTTTTTTTGGGGGGGAGGGTGAGTGTGGGCATAGGTGAGAACTGAGGCAGGCAAATAAATGTATGGGTATGGGACATTTTAAAAGGACAATCATCCTTTACTTGGCTAACTCAGAAATATGCAGTTATGTGAAAAACAGCAGGAGCTTACATATTTTCCCTTCCATTTTCCAACCTTTTTAGTCTTTTGTTTAAGTCTTTTAAGATCATCTTTGACCTGGTCCCCTTTTGGAATACCTCTGATTTCTGTAATCATTGGTAAGAAGTGTTTTCTCTGGTCCCCTTTATCAAGTGTTTTCCAGCCCAGTTTTGTCAAATGATTAACATCCAATCTTAGATTATTTCTTGCTTACTCAATATTCCTAGTTCCTAAGGAAGGAAGTACTATGCTTTGAGTAGTGGGTAATGCTCTGTCCCAGTATGCTCCTCTTATTGCGACTGTCCTCAGTTAGCATAGTTGTACCAAAGCATGAATGTTACCTTTCATTGTACACTGGACTTTCTTGCTGGCTTTGACTCTGTATGAAGGTTAAAAAAATGATGCCATATTTTGGGGAACAAAATATACTGCCTAGCACAGGCTCCTCTGTTCAAATTGTGTATAAATTCTGGACGTCATTACTTCAGTGGGATTATTGATATAAATTTGAGTGGTTGGAGGAATGACCAGATCTAAATGGATGTACCTGTGCCTACATGAGAGGAGCAGTTCAAAAAATAAGCAGATGTTGGAGGGTGCAGTGAGTGCTGAATTGGTTAGCAGAGGTACCTATAGAATTACCTCATTTTCAGTGTCTATGTGCAAGTGTTGACTGATGTGTCTCATGCCCAGTCTTCACATCTTTACTTACAGAAATTGGGTTGGGTTTTGCAGCTAACACACCTTTATTTGAGAAAGCACATTGGGCAGTGGCTCTTTCCTCATGTTTGGTCAGAATTTTATCACGCTTTGTATAGTAATAATGAAAATACACACCTTCAGTGAACTGCAGGAGAGAAATGCCTATGAAGTTGTCAATGTATTATCAAGGGAACTGAGATGATATCTGCCTACAGGTAGGCAGAATTGTGAAAGCTTTTTAAGTATATTATTTCAAATAAGACAATTTTTGTTTGAAGGGTAATAAGAGTAACATAGTGGAAATTATTCTAATATGTTTTCATTAACATTCAACAGAAATGTGTAAGTTCATCCTCAGCTTTCCTAAACCAGGTGTTGACCATAATGCATGGGTAAAACAGACATAAAAACCTCTTTGTACTTCTTCTAAAATACAGGAAGCATTCTGGTTTTATGTTAATGGAAATTCTGTTACTTACTTACTCTTCTACAGGTCCTTGTGTGAGTGTTAGATAATCTTAAATGCACAGAGAAGATTACTTTTTAAGCATGAAAATAAATGCCCTGAGAAAGGATGTTAACACTTGCAAAATACTAACTTAAAAAGGATAATCTTGAGCTGAGATACTTTTGTATTGCTGAGGAAATTTAAGCTTCTAATTGTTCTAATTCTTTCATAGTATTTGCTTCTTGCTACTCACCAGGTACTCTTCAAGCCAATCTAGATGTTTTGCTTGATACGTGGTCGTTTGCTTATATACATAATACCAGTGTCTGGCACGTGTTATTGGCATGCACCTGTTCTGAGGAGTAGAATGTGGAGAAGAATCATGTAGAAAGTTTATAGCAACAGATCAGTTTAGTTTCCATTATTTTTGAAACAGTCATCTTGATACCTGTTTTCTGTAGAGAAAAGCGAGTATCCCAGATGTGTTACGTTCTCCATTTTACGTGGTAAACATTACGTAATATGACTTATTGAGAAGTAAGGCTGCTCTCAAAATATTCTCGAAGATCAACATAGAGATAAAGGCCCTAGAAGAAGTTTGAAGTTTTACCTTGTGGCTGAGCATGATTAACACCTATTTTTGGCATTCTAAAGCTGTTTAAAAACATCAGGAAATTATGTACTGCATAAGTCTTGTGGATTTGTTGCTTTTCTGGGTTAGAAACAGCTGACATGGGTTATTCATTTCATGTGGTTTAATAACATCTATCTGAAAATACTTTCTATATTGGAATTTTAATCTCCTGGCATTGCAATGTGTTAGAAATAAGGCTGTTATTGTTACTCCTCTTAAATGTTGTAAGACTTCTGTACTATCTAAAATTCGATTATGTGGCAGCCCTACTGCTTAAGAATGTGATCTTCCCAGAATTTGTTAGGTGAAAAATGTGTTCGTCTTACTAGGCTGAGTAGGAAACTTCCACAGAGAAATTAAGCCACATAATCAAGTTGATCTGGTGTGTGACATGCTACAGTTATTGATTTAATCTTTCACTGTTTCTGTTACTCTTCTCCTGTTAGTGCAAATAACATCTTATTTATTATTTTAGGGGAGATTTGTATCAGTTATGTCTTGTGAGAATGTGAACTGTGGTTAGGGCTAGAACATAAAAAGCTTTGGGTGTGTTGAAGACAGGGATGAAGCCAGTAAATCTTCATGTCAAATTTAATCTTTTAAAACCCAGTTAAATTAACTCAAGACTCTTTGCTTGGCACTGCGATTCATTCATGAAAATTGGGTCTTCAAACCCAAACATTCAAAACTGAGACATGATTAAAAAATCCAAAGCAACTGTCATTCCCTTCCTGGGTGGTTGTATGCTTTATCTTTGGGTTGGGTTTTTCATACATGTCTGTTACACAACATGTATTCAGTGAAGAGTGTTTCATAAATATAAAATATGCACGTTTCTTTATAACACACAATTTTTCAAATAATTGCCAATAATACTATGGTAAGTCCTATTTTTAATGAGGTTTTAATTATCTGCCCTCATGTGTCTTTGAATGTCAAATTCAGATTCTATGATTTGTAGAATATGACTAAATTTTTGTAAAAATATGATACAAGGAAAATTTGCACCTATAAAGAACTCTCCAGTGCACTAAATTGGTAATGCAGATGCACCCTTAGATGCTGGCCCTCACAGTGGTGAAATGGCAGTGATCTTTGCAAAGAGTATTTATTTTATATAGCACAGAACAATATAAAAATTCAAAAATAATTGTAAATAATCGCAAATTAGTTTTTGAATGACAGGTCTTTTGGAAATCACTAATCGGGCACAAAAAGAATGTTGCAAGTATCTTGCTTATCCTTCATCATCCTAATTACCCATTGCTGTTTGAAGCAATAGAAAATATTATCAGAACCTTGCAGTGTTTATAAGTTAAATAGATACTTGTTTATAATTAATTTTTTTAATTCCCAGTTTGTTCTAATACATAGCAAGTGTAATTTAGTAAGTACAGAAAGTTTCAAAGATGCATCAGTAGTCTGGAGTAATAAGAACAACATATCTCTTAAAGAAAAAACTTAATTAAGATGAGACTAATTATATGCAAGACAAATACAGTACCTAATACACTAGGCCTTCTGTTGGGCTTTCTGTTTAGATAGTGCACAAAACCGGCCCAACCTTGATACAGTCACTTTAATTGTAAATGACATCAAATGTGCAGCCTCTTGCGTTGCATGGTGCAGCGTGTGTGACCGAATCCCTAAAAGGGATGGGCTAAGTCCCAAAAGGCAAATCTCCATTGCATGTTACCTTTTTTGTGTAAATTGAAAGTTATGACAACGATTTCAACTTGGCTGTTCGTGGAGCTGGTTTTTTATGGGGTTTTTTTGTTTGGGTTTTTTTTGACACATGTTTTTATTCCCAGGAAAAGAAAGAGAGGAGGGAGCAGCTTGAGAAGAAGCAAAAGAAGTTGCAGGCTGTCCAGGTCAAAGTGCTTTCTCCTTGGAGTCCACCTGGCAAAGTCACATATTCAAGGAATTACTGAGCAGTCTGGTGCCTCTGAGAAAAGATGATCTACAAATTTCTGACGATGGCTAGTCATTATTTCAACAGCTGATTTTCTCTGACTCATTACAGTGGTTTTTTTATATATTACAGATGTATATGTGAGATTATAGGTGTTGCATCCTTTCTTTTTGGTTTATTTATCTCTGCAGTTTAAATAGATCAGTTGTCCCTTTCCGTTGCTTTAGAAAATGTACCAATTTTTGTAATCCCACATTTAACTTCCTTCTATTAAATCCTGTCACTTTGTTCCTTTCTGGTGAAAGTGCATATTCAGGGTATGTAAGGCTGAACTCTGATATTTTTTTTCACCCACTAAGTAGCAGAATGGTTATTTTTAAGTTGCAAGGCCACATGGCTGGGGAGTTAAGTCTGGAAGAAATGCTTTGTAATGGGTGGGAGTGCGGGGATGATGGGCAAGGAGTTGTTGGCTATCTTCTGGGGATAGAAAGAAGACAAAAGGTTAAGCAATATGGTAGAGGGACATCATTTTCATACGTGCTACAGAGAGCATAATATAATTATTAGATTATGTTAAGTTACATAATACAAAAATAGCTTTTAAATTAAAAACACATCAAACAGAAACAGGGTTTCATGGGGCCAAAAACAGTCAGCTATGTGATAGTACAAAAGAATTAAACTGAAATCATTGTAAGATGAAATGGTCCAGGACTAGGTAAGGCTGTAGCTGTTAATTCTATTTCAGGTCTTTACATACATTCCATAGATTTCTTGCTTCCTACAGGAAACAGTGGTTTTAGAGGCATGTTTTGCAGTTCCCACAGAATCTTACCTAGAAACTGCAAGGGCGGAACAGTGGTACTCTTATGAGGCAGCCTTAGACACTGAAAAGTTTTTTGTTTTGGAACTTAACTTAAAGGCTTCTGTGGTTGTTTTTACATGATCAGGTAAACCCTTCCCTGTCTTCATCATGGCCAGTGAGTTAGTTGCTGGAGTAAATTATTGAAATGTCTTCTGTTTTTTCATGGCTGTTTGCCTCACTGTTTTGGAAACAATGACAAGACTACGTGTCTTTAGAGATCTTCAAATCTCTTGCTTTTCCTACTGTCTAAACTCAAGCTGTTACTTAGGTTTGTATTTTCTTATCTGAATTTTAATAATCGTTCCAAATCAAATCTGTTCCTCAAGTGTGTATTCAAAAAAACAGTATCACCAAAGAAGAAGAGGAAAAACAAACAAACAAAAAACCCGCAGATCTTTAAATTCTATATGTATTTTCCTCAAATGAGGTTCTTACTTCGGTTTGGACTGACAGCCTCCTTGGGAAGTCAAGGGGAGCATTTTGAGTAGACTTGCCTTTTTCACTTGAGTCCTGTGCTGTTCGTAAATCACCAAGCAAGTCATTAATTCTGCATTGCATGTATCACTGGGACATCTCCTCAGAAAGCAATGTTACAAGACCAGCAACCAGGTGAATTTCTTTAGTTCCCTGATGTTTCTTGCTTGTTTTTTCATGTTTTAGTGAGAGCTACTGAGGATTTAATTTGGCCCTAACTCTTTCTATTACCAGAATGCTGTACAGATGACATTTATTGCTGGTATGTATGTAAAGGTGAAATCAGAAGGGATATCTGTTCTGTCTCATTGTTGAATATGGGCCTGTTCATTATTGTTAGTAAGAACTCAAGTTCAGTGAATTCCTAATTTAGACCTTTTACAATGTTTATGGCAGGCCGAAGTAGGTGCTAGAAAGCAAAAAGGTAAGGTACTATTGTTGGAACAGTAGGTAGTGTCGTAGTTACCATCATTAACCTAATTTCTATTAATAAGTGTAGAGGAAGGCTTGTGAAATGTACAATATTTCTGTTGCATATGATCTGTTGTCAGTGTCAAGAAGTACTTGCTAACCTTGAGGATAAAGGTGAGGTTTCACTAGTAGTTGTGCTGGACTACGTGTACAGCCAGATCATCTGACAGATCAGATTTGATCCGTTGTGAGGAATGGTTGTGGATTTGACACAGCTTCTAGATTATGAAGTATTTATATTGCAGAATGAGGTTTACGTGTATTGCCTGGTGTTTTACATTGCAAATCTCAACTTCAGTTGCCTTTCGTGCACCTTGTTCGTGGTAGCCCTGTTGTGTATTGCCATGTTTGAGCAGGCCTCTGCTGGTCCTGCCCCTTTCTTTAAGTTCTATTTGCTCCTCAAAAGGCAATTGTACTGGAGCTGGCTTTTATTCTTTTGAGTTGTTTCTAGCCTTCTGTCCCTGGGCTGCTCATCCAGAAATGTGGCTGGAACAGTTTTTGTCCCACTGAAGAGTTTGTAGAGAAGCCAGGGACACCCATCCTGTGATTGTATAGCCTGCAGGTAATGCACACTTGATGCCTTCCAGGGGACCTTAATGGCAACAGTAACCTTTTTGCCCTGTCTGTGAGACACAGATTTATGCCAAGAGTCATCTCTCAAATGCTAAACTTCTGGGTAGGGCAGTGTTCATATAGGTTCATGCTCAGCTCATCTTTTTTCATTTGGGAGCAGGAAGACATTGGTCAGGACGGGGAGAGGGCAGGAGGGGGCTCTCAGAACCACCCCGAGGCCTGCGGCCAGCTCCGAGCCCCTGGCGTCTGGCTCTGTCCCTAGGTCACTCGTGGGTTTTCTTGTAGGCTCTCTTCATGGTAGTACCCGTGCTGAGCTTGCTGCCCTGCAGCGCTGCAGTGCATGGCATTACCACAGAAGTGCCCCTTTAGGGAATCCTGTACATCAGGGTTTTTTGCAGAGATCCAGCAAATCCAGATTTTTCTCTGACTTAAGCCAGGCTGTAGCAGAGATGTCACAGACAAGTGAATACGGGGCTTTCATAAACTCTGGTTCTGGCTCTTAGCCTCATGGCAGGTCAGGCATTTTTTCCAGCAGCAGTGGTACCGCAACGACAGTATTGGCATCCAGTGAGAAAGAATCCACCATTGACAGAAATTTTCAGGAAGTTGAGAAGATACCCAGCTAGAGAAGCTTCAGTGGGCAACCGAACAGCTAGGATAAAATTGGAGAAACCAACAGGAGAGGCAGCAGAATTACAGCACAGGCAGAATGCAACAGAACTGCCAACTCAAAATTGAGTCACTCATGTTTTGTGGAAAATATATTGATTTAATTCAGGCATTTAGGCTGGAGTGGGAATACAGTCCTCCATCATTGGTCCTCCAGGCTTCTAGTACTTGGAGCCTTGAATTCATGTTTAGTGTGTTAAGAAACTATAGCTATAATATCATGGGAAGATTTAATGTGTATCAGAGAGCAGAATTTACTGTATGGCTGTCATGATCAGAACAGGAGAGTCTGAGGCAAATCCTGCAGCCTGTGAGAAGGAAATAGTCTGGATCTTTTATTTTTGCAGTGTCCAGCCAAAGCAAGTAAGATCCCCGTGCTGACAGGCCTGTAGTTGAGGGGTGCAGATGAAAAGTTATGCTAGAGGTAGTGGCAGAGCTAGAAAAGGGTTTGTCATGTGCCTGTGCCTGAACTGAGTGCTGCATCCTTACTGGCTTTAAGGCTTTAGATTATTAGACAGAAGATTTTCGACAGCAGTGGGAAGAGGTTGGTGACATTTTCCAGAAAAGTGATATACCCAGCACTCACATAAATTCACAACTTTTCAATTAGAAAAAGGTGCTTGAAAATCTGCAGACGGGGAAAAACAGTACAGCTGTGTAACTTTTGTAATAACATTTTGGGAGCTTTGTCTAATTTTACGTTGTAAAAACTCAAATGTTACAGCGTAGTGCAAACTTCATAGACAAAACAGAGCTAAGAAATATGAATAAGTACATTAAATGCACATTTTTATGAATTATCTGTATAAATCCTGTTAATATGTTTATTGATGACAGAGGGAAAATATTTTCTAAAATAAAGTATATTTTGGTATGATGTCCTCGATGTTTTCATCAGATCCTAGGATCTTTACTTCAAGCTTAAATGCATATAAATGAACTAGGCAGTGTCCTTAAGCACAAGCTACTCTTTCATCGTTAATATAACAATAAATATACAGGGAGCTGTATCCCACTGAAGTAGGAGCTTTTGGCACTACAGCAATTTCCTCAAGGTCACTGACACTCACTTTGCTTGCTGCCACAACAGTGCAAGCAAGTACTTAAGGAATGCAGGGGTTTCCAAGTTGATCAGTATCTCATTTTTTTTTTCCAGATTATTTCATTCAGGCATTATGTTGTTCTATTACTACGCTAAAGGGGCAGGTTGATTGATTTTCTGTTCCCGTTCTGTCATTCTGGGTAAGAAAGATTGTACGCTGTTCTCAATCATACCTTCTTTTTCTTTCATATTCACAAAATACTAGATCTTCTTACCTGTTCTGTTTTTCGTGGGCTGCTGTTTCACCCAGTTGTGTGTTGAATGCTGGTGGCAGCCTTGGCTGCAAGTCAGGAACTGGACTTGCTCCAGTATGTCCTTACCTTTCTTGCACTGGGGAGCCCAAAACTGGACATCGTCCTCGAGATGCAGCCTCACACGTGCCAAATAGAGGAGAAAACAATTGCTTCCATCAACCTGCTGAATATACTCTTGCTAATGTAACCACAATGGCACTGCCATTCTTTGCTTTAAGAGCCCGTGGCTGACATTTTCTGCTTCTTGTCCCCTGGTACCCCTCGGTCCTTTCCTGCAAAGCTGCTTTCTGGCTTGTTGGGGCTCAGCCAGTACAGTTGCATGGGGTTATTTGGCCCTAGACTGACTTTGTCTTTGTTGAACTTAAAGGTTCCCATCAGCCTTCTTCTCCAGCTCCCTCAGAAACACCGTGCTTGGCTTCATGGACTTGGCCACGTCCACTGAGCTGAAGTGCTCCCCTCTTCTGCCTTCCTCTTCAGTGCTTCAGTGGCTGAGGATTGGCCACCAGTTTAAAAGGAAAAAAAAAAGGGGGGGGGGGGCATCCCCCACAAAAAAGGCATTACATATCTTTGCCTTTTCCATGCGCTGTGTCACCAAGTCCTCTGACCCCCCAAGCAGCAGGACCGCCTTTTTCTTTCACTCTCACTGTACTTACGCAGCCCCTCTTCTTCCCTCTCAAATCCCGTATGAGCTTTGACTCCTACCGAGCTTTGGCTCTGCTAAATCCTTCCGTGTTCGCTCAGGTGATGTCCCTATGCTGCTCCTGGGTGGCCAGTACTCTCCACCAGCACTGTGCTTGCCTACGGTGTGACAGCAGGCAGGAGTGCCCCACTTGCTCAACACCCACACGTCAGAACGGGCTGTTCCTGTGCTCTGACAGGGATGTTCTTGAAGGTCAACCAGCTCCCCTGGGTCCCTCTGCCTCCAGAGCAGTCTTCTGTGAGATCCACCCAAACAGATCCCTGAACAAGCTGTTATCTTCTCTCCTGAAGGCCAAGGGTGTGGTTCTGCTATTTATCGTGCTTACTCCTTACGGGATTGAATTCAGGTTCATAATCTCGAGCCTTGGCAGCCACAGGGCCATCAGCTGTCACAGCCCGGGCTGGTGCATCCCTGTAACCATGCAACAAGTGAGCTCAAGTCCCAAGCACGTCTTAGGTCATCAGCACTTCCACCTTCAGATTTCTACCGAACCACTGGCTGTTAAAGAACAATTTCTGAAATTTTAATAACATTTATCAGTTAGATTTTCCCCTAATGGATAATAAAGTAATTGCAAAGCCCTTTCCTCATTATTTCAGCCTGGGGCATGGAGAAGTCTGTTCATATTAACAGTTTGCATTCAGGCAGATAAACTGTGGTTTCAACATAGCACATAATTTTAGTGCCTACACTCAAAACAGAAGAAAAGTGCTAATAAAAGCCCTTGGTATTGCAACATATTTTTCTTTTTTACTACTATTATACTTATGAGTAGTCTTTTTTTTCTGTGATGCTTTTAGTTCTGGGTAAATCCAGACTAGAACAGTTGAAAGTTTTTTCATTAATTCTTCATTTAAAGAAGAAGCAAGAACTCCCATTATAGGTTAATAATTTTTTCATGAATAGAAATATAAAATTCATTTGTATTCATTTTCATTAATATAAACTGGGATGTCCAGTCCTTGATGATGATAAATTATAGGAAGATAACATTGTTTTCAGGCATCATTAACTCCCAACAAGTGAAGCAGCACATTCCACCATTTTAACTGTTTAGTGCCCAGGTGTAGCATAGATATTTACAGTAATACCCTGGTTGACTTATATTTTCCTTTGCTGCTCCTAAACCAGTATAATACACTGGGGACCCCATCCCTGTATGCTGCTTTCTAACAAAATAACTAAGGAAAAACCACAGGAAAAGAAATTTAAAGGAAGGGAAAATATTCAAGCTGTCCTCAATTTATTTCACTTTCTTGAAGAAGCATCTGCAGAATCATGCAGAATAAACTACATTTTGGGGAAAAAAACTTTCTCAGCTACCCTGAATTCCTATATGCTTCTTAGCACTTCTAATATTAAAGTGTAAGGAGGATGTGCAGAGGTGATTTAGCACCGGATCATGAAACCCTGCGGGCTGGCAGGATAACTGCTCCCGCCCTGAAGGGATCCTGGGAATTGCAAATTCTGGTCCCTGACACAGGTGGGGTGGTATCCAGTCTCCCCTCCCCCTGCCAGAAATGCCTTTTCACTAACAGTTGTAAGCAAAATACCAGCAGCAGTTAACTCCGCCAATAACTAACTGCTGCAGATAACTTTCTAAACTTGCCAGATTTGACTTTTGCTCAAGTAGACCCTTGTTGATACAATTTTTATTGCTTAGTTCATCTACCACTGAAGGAGAATGTTACCCTTGGTTGAAATGGGAGCAGGAAAGATTAATATTGCAAAAGCTCAGGGAGCAAAATGAAGGCTTTTGTTTTAAACAGTTTTTTGGCTGTCACGGTGAAAAAGATACCAGTGAGAAAATAAAAGTAATCAGTACTGTCTTTATTAAATTTATCATTTGTAGAAACATTAGTGGTTATGAACATGGTGCTGGATACTGCACAAGCAAAATGGAAAGATGGCGTGCTGCAGAAGGCTTCCCATCCCAGAAAACATGTAACAGAGATTTAGTCAAAAGTGCAAGGAGAATGAGGATGGTCTTGGGAAGGCAGCAGCAATTTCAGAACAGCAGTCATGGTACAGTTGTATCAACAGCTCCTGGCAGTTTGATTTCACAGTCCACCAGCTACTGTCCTTGCTTGCTATCTTGCCTTTAGCAGGCAAAGCCAATGTGTTTGTTTTCCCCTCGATTCTTCTGCTGACTGTGTTGTCAAGCATCTTCTGGTTTCCTTTCTTCTAATGTACCAAATTTCCTGTCTTTCGTGCTTAAGATACCAAATAATTCTGTGCATTTTGCTGTCGTACAGCACCTCCAAAAGTGATGTCTAGTCAAAGAATGAATCTGCCATCGGTATTGCTGTACAATTTAACATATTATTATAGCATTAAATCCTAACATCAGCTTGATGCTTATTTTCCCTTAAACAGATGGTAGTGCATCAAGCTGTTAAATTTCACTGCAGCAAAAATGGCATTCTGCTTAAAACTTTCTGTTCCTCATGTGAATCAATAAAATATAGGAACACCGATTAGAGAAATTCTCTTTGCAAACAGCTATGCATTTGTAACCTACCCAAAGCAAGAGATCGTGGTAATGACCCCTGATTTTCAAGGGCAAGCACTTTTTGGCTTAAAAATTATCATTAGAAAGAGGTTGTGTGCAAGTAGTATCAGGGCAATGATAGATGGAAACAACACATTAAGTGTTTCACAAAGCCTGTCTACTGATTTGCAAGTCAAATATCCTTTACACTCTTCTCTTTATGATTCACTTTCACATTTCTCATGCAGATATTTGCTTTAAGTAGTCATGTGCACTGGTTGAAGCAGTCATAAGAGGAAGAGAAGGGAGAGTTTTACCTGTATATGCAATCCTTGCTGTCTGTCTATGAGTTACATGTAGAGGTAAAATTATAAATTGGACATGGATGCAAAACACAAGTTGCTAAAAAAAATTTAATTGGCAAGACTGTACTACTCAAAATTACTGCCACAAGGGAGGGAAATGAAGTCTGGCAGCCTGCAGCCCAGGCTGAATGCCACCAACGCTGTTTCCAGCTACGGTTTTCTGCACACCTCTGCCATCAGGTTCGTACAAAGGTGTCCCAAGGGGCCATGCCACTGAGCTGCAAGGACGTCCTGAGCTCGTGCACTGACTCTCCACTGATGGGGTAAAACAGAGCAAGGCCAGTGGGATTTTGTATGGGTTTCACTCTTCGTTATAGGCTGGATGTCTCTTTCTGACCCGCCAAAGCTTGGGAAAATGCCTCTGAACAAGCTTCTGCCCACACACGCCAGAACAGGATTTACTGTAGGCAGGATGTATTGTAGTCATGGTGGCAAGGCTCTGTTTTCATCAATTTAAAAAAATTATTCCTTAAAAATTGGATAATCTATTGCCACAGTAAAACACTCCATGGACACTGAGTCTTACTCATCTTTAGCAATACAGGCAGCCAAAAATTAGCGCACACATCTTCGCTGCTCTTGTATGAGGCCTAGATTGCCCTTGAATACTATTAAGAATACTTAAGGGACACAGAAAGGATTGTTGTTATGGCCACACATAAAATCTTAGCAGCTCAGAGGCAGATCCATCCTGCCTCATGAATCCTGAACTCCAGCTCTGTGAAACAAAGCAAGACTTTTCAGATGTTAAGCATCTGAACTTCCTGGATTTCTTACTTGTATTCATGTCCAGCCATACCTGGAATAAATTAGAGCACCTAACTGCTCACGAATAGTGTGACACATTCAATGCACAAGGTAATCATTAAAGAGATCCTCCCAGTGTCCCATGGGAACAGGTTAGAGTTGTTACACCCACGTTAGACAATTGTAGTTTCTCAGCTCCGACTTGTGACCAAATCAGAGGTCAGAAAACACATCTTTTTAATTCCCAGACCTACGTTGTCACCTGCACGTTACTGTTTTCTTACAAAGTTTTAACTTTGTAAGATGTGCGAAGTTCATCGTAAAGGTTTCAGGTTCTGCCAGATTAATTTACTGTGTCCTCCTGCCCATCACACAGAGTCTTTGGTTTTTGAAGGGAATGGGGGGTTTTCTTTCAAATATTTATACTGTGAGGTATCGGAGAGCTGCACAGAGGCATTGAACAAAGCTCAGCATCCACCCTGGTGTGACCTGAAAGATGCTCTAAGCCCCAGATTCTGGAAGTGTCAGTAACCAACGTGGCTGCCGTGGTTTAACCCCATCTGGCAGCTCAGCCCCACGCAGCCGCTCGCTCACTCCCCCTGTGCCAGGATGGGGGAGAGAATCAGAAGGGTAAAAGCAAAAAAACTTGTGGGTCGAGATAACACAGTTTAATAAGTAATGCAAAAGCCACACACCAGAGCAAAGCAGAACAAGGAATTCATTCAGCACTTCCCACCGGCAGGCGGGTGCTCAGCCATCCCCAGCAAAGCACGGCTCCATCACGTATCACAGATACTTGGGAAGACAAAAATCATCACTCCTGGTGTCCCCACTCCTAGTGTGTGTCCCCCCCCCTCCTTTTTCTTCCCCCAGTTAACATACTCAGCATGACATCCCACGGTATGGAATATCCCTTTGGCCGGTTCAGGTCAGCTGTCCCGGCTGTGTCCCCCCCCCCAGTTCCCCGTGCCCCTCCAGCCCTCTCGATGGCAGGGCCTGAGAAACTGAAAAGTCCTTCACTTAGTATAAAGATTACTTAGCAACAACTAAAACCATCCCTGTATTATCGACATTGCTCTCACACCAAATGCAAAGCACAGCACTGCACCAGCTACTAAGAAGAAAATTAACTCTGTCCCAGCTGAAAACAGGACAGTGTCCCATCTCTAGGAGAAAATTCAGTGCCCAAACATCAGCTTGGTGGGCTAAGGATTTCTCAGGCTAGCCAATGTGACGCCAAGGGTATCACGCTCTGCTATGGCTCTCAAGATCACTTTGTGGGAATTTCCACAGTAAATGAGTGCTGGAGACAAACCTTAACCAGGGCAAGCAGAGAAAACCCAAACCTGTTCATTTCAATGGACCCTTACTGGTGTGGCTGGCCAGGCAGAGACATGCTGAGACTGGAAAGGAAAGTCAGGAAATAGAAAGTACCTGAACATAACCAGAGGAGGCTGCTGAACCATCTGACTACGTGTGTGAGTACAGCATGTACCACAACGTTTTAGGGAAACAGGTAGCCAGCTACAGACCGAGAGTCACAGGCTGCATTCCCCCTCCATCTAAACCCATGAGAGCATAGTGCCTTTTAGAGACGATGGTTCATGAAGCTGGCAAGCCTGGTCCCCTACCACACTTGTAGCATGGGTATCAGGGTGCCACCCCTGACCAGCACCTACCAACCTCCAGAGCTGCACACCCATCACAAGCAAAAGCTCTAGCAAAAGAAGTTATATTTCCACATTTCTATGGGGTTTAATGTCCAGATGAAGTAGGAACTTTCAGCCACCTGTTTTTGCGGTTTGAGCTGCTGGATGCCACCAGCCTTGCTCCTGCCCGCCCCTGCCCCCCTCCTTGCCCTGCTCCCAGCCTCTGCAGGGCTTTGCTCTCCATCAGTCTACCAGCATTTTGCCCTGGACATAACATCACCGCACTGGTTTGCAAAGGGCACACACCCTGCCTGCTAGGGAGCTGTAAAAGCATTCATTATACATTTATAAATCCCCCCCACTGCCTCAATGAACTGACAGGACGCAGCTGCTGGTGAGGCAGTACCTCGGGGATGGCATAGAGCAAACACGATGACAGCAGGGAGAGGTATCCTGGGGCTTGGCAGAGCCTGCTGTAAACAGAGATGCTTTCTGCTGGTAAGCATTGCTTCTGCTCAGTCACTTTTTTTAGAGGCTCTTACCAGAAATCTTCGAGTATTTCTTGCAGCCACTGACCCAAAAAAACCAGTTTTTTTGTCTGGCTTGTAACTTTTTGAATGCATTTGGAAAAAAAAAAAAAACTAAAACCACAACAAACTGCACTACATTGTATTTCATTTCTGGTATGGTTTTCAGGCTTTCAGTCTCTCCTGGGAGCCAGACCCCTGGTAAATATGATTCTGGAAAATATTTCACTCGTATTGCATGTGGTCCATTACACAAAACCTTGCGTGACCAGAGACCCAGGCTGACAGGGCAGATGCGGGTGGCCCCTTTCCCAGGTGACGGGGCTAAGTGCTACTGCCAGCTGTGCTCATCCAGCGAGGAACAAAGCAGTAAACCCAAATCCCATATTCAGTTATGGATGGGGAACGTCTGCTTTGATTGAAACTCTCAAAATAGCTTAGTTTAATTCTTGTAGGAAGAAAAGCTTTGGAACGGTGTACTTCTGAATTGTATTTATTGCCACACAACCTGTAATAAATGTTGCTGCCCTCCCTTCACTGCCTGTGGAACGTTGATTTTTAGCTGATACTGATGCCAAAACGACACGGAGTAACTGCTCAGAGACAAATTTCATCTTTAAGCAGCAAAGGTATTTATTTTGTGCAACGCTGGAGAGGTAGCCGATTCACACTGGACAAACTAGCTCCAAAGTTTTCAGTGAAAAGTCGGGTAATTTATACAGTTTTCATGAGAGGTTACAACATCTTTACATACATATTCATTTGATTTCAACACCTAATCATTCTATTCAGAATAGGTGGAATCTAGGTGGAGTAAACCTTTCAGCTGTCTTTGTTCAACGATTTCCTGACTCACTGTCTCCTTATCTCCTTCAGGTGCTCACCTTATCTTTTCTTATTATTCAGAGTACATTCCTTTAACATCCTCAGTGGAACCTTTTCTAATTATTCCAAGTACATTCCTTTCTCAACACAGAGCATCACCCAGAGCATTGTACCAACCTCACCCTCACCAATCTTTTTAAGACCTTGTTCTGCTTCAATACTCACTTTTGCCAGCTAATGAGGGAGACTGCATTGAAGGGCAGTAGCATGGACAGGCCACAGATGGTCCATTACGACCACTGTACCTGTGTGATGCCTGTGCCCAGGGTGCCGAGAGTCGCTCCTTGCCCTGAAGGTCTCCGCACGCTGGCGTGGTCCCCCAGGGACCCCCTGCTCACTTACGCTCAGCACTGGGGCTTGGCAGTTTAACATGCAAGGCAGCCAGGTCAGTGCTTTACACCTCAGCTCCCTTGAACGCAACTGCACGTGTGTATTTGCTAACGAGTCTGTGCAGGGCACCAGGAGCTGCTTATCTTTCTTCATTAATTCCTTATATTGATTCATTGGGAAAATGTGGGTTGCTGTAGATTTATAGCAAAGAAACTTGCCAAAAACAGTAGGGAAACTAGAGATCGATCTTTTATTGATATACCAAAAGTATCCTAGATATGCATCCAACATGTTGGCTCCTGCATCTAACAGGGTTGCAATAGAGTATAACTCTTGTCATGTATAGGTGTGGGCTGTACAGCATGCTTGCTAAAATGCTAGCAAACACACAGCTAGTTGAAACTGCTTCTCTAAGCAGGCGGGGGACATGTCACCCGGCTTTGTGTGTGATTTACAGTGCAGCATTTGGAAAGCCTAAATCTGAATTCAGCGTACTGCTGAGCAGGCCTGGTGAGAGCCGCCACGCTGATGCTCAGCGTCACTCTGCTGAATCCCTCTGGCCAAGCTCAAAGGTGCTCTGCCGGCTGCCTGGCCTCTGCGGGACCTCTACAGCCCAGCAAGAGCCGAATAGTGAGTGAGATTACCTAGAGCTGCCTCAGAGGGTCATTTGCGTTCTGTAGTAGCTGGAGGATTCACACACGTACATGAGGGACAGAAACCTGAGGAGAATGTTCCTAGAAAGCATGGTCAGGCAATGGGAAAGAGCCGTGGCAGCTCCCTGAGTAATATCCTGGCTGTGGGAATGGAAAAATAAGATCTTTTCAGCTATACGTTCAGATATAGTCTAACTCTGAGTTTCGTTCTTCATGCTGGGAGTTTTGTGGTGTGGATGCTGATCACTCCTGACCTGCCTTTTCCTGACCTGCCTTTATCTGTTTTTTCCATGCTGGTTTAAGGCACAGGTACACTGCCTGATGTAAGTGGTACGGGAATCCCAGGAACAGGAAGAAATCTGGATAGGCGATGTCCAGAGAACATGGAACACCCTTACTGCACACAGGGAATGAAGAACGGAGGCTCATTGTAGAGGAATTGTAGAGGAATGAAGGCAGGTTAACGAACATTGATGACATACAGCTGTGGGCTGGCTTCAGGGGCGGTGGGCTGGCTGATGTGGACAAGGTGCAGCTGTGGCTGGTTCTGCTGAGTAGTTAAATAGCTCTGAGGGGGGGAAAGAAGGGGAGTCTGGGGTGAAGAGAGACCTGGAAGGGACAGAGAGGCAAGGTATGGGAGCTGCTTATTGATGTTAACCTGGTGTGGGATGGTAAAAGCCTTGTTACAGCTGGCTAGTTTGGCTGGTGCTGCGACAGCTTATAGGAGGGGCCGCTGAGGAATGGGACCGGCAGCACCAGTGAAAAAGATGGACTGGAAGTCACAAGTCCTTTCTATTCACTCCCATCTCCGTTCTTTTCTGCTAGACCCTTCTGCCAGCGTTAGGGCTGTACATTTGGCCACTGTAATTAGCAACAGCCCTGTATTTCTACATGAGTTTCCCTGATGAGGAAATGTGTGTTTATGTGTTATAGCAGGCAGGCAATGAGTCTAGGATTCCTGTGGTGTTCCCCCTGAATGCACATTATTATCATTCAGTCAGTGGACTTGCAGCGTGATTCTTCTATTTCAAAAAGGAAGCAGATAGATGGGAAGGAGACAGATAATCCATGGTAAAAATGTGGGAAGGGCTAAGAAGGAAATATGGTAAACTAAATCTCACAGTAGTCCTTGCTAGAGGGAGTACTGGCCATGAAAATACATAAGCTAAAAAGAAAAATAAACGTAGCAACAAAGGAAGCTTTAATTAAATGAAAGTATAGAAAAGCTGAATTCTGGGACCTAAACAAGAGCACAAAGAAAATATTAAGATAAAAATGTTGATATAATTAAAAGGGTGGGTGAGAGAAAATGGATTAAGTGGGACTAAGAAAAGCTTCGGTTGGAGCTACCCACTCAGCAACAAAAAGCCTCAGGGAAAACTTGGCTTGCCGATGCTTGCTGGGGAAGCTATAGATATTGGCTTTGCATGTTTGTCTGCTGTCCAAAAATAGCATTATTGTAAGATTATTTCTGCTAATCATATGACATTCCATAATCTAATTTTGCTAGACATGGTACAGCAGCTGTGATGACATCAGATGGTCGTGATTTGATTGGGGTGTTTAAATGTTCTCAAATGCGTGGTTCTTTGTGTAACAGCAAGCTGAGTATCTGTAGTAATATAGTTGTGTGGGAAATTCAGTTCAAACTGCTAAAAGCATACTTTAAAATTCAAGCTAGTACTTGGCACTATTAAATTACAGTACAGCACCCTGGAAGCCGGCACTGCCACTTGCAAGCAGGTTTCCCACTTGCCGAAGTGTTGTTTAATAGAAAGCTTTAAAACCAGAAAGGTCAGAAAATCTCCACAGCTAAGGAAAGTTGTGTGCATCTGTGTAAAGCGTCTGGTAAAACACGGCCCAAGAGACAGTGCTCTCTTTTGAAGTGATTTTTTACTCCAGTGAGTAACTTACAAGGCAGGGGTATCCTGTGAGGAAATGGGAAGTCTTGGGATCTTCATTGGAGATGTGTCCTGGGTCTCAGTTCCCAAATGGACCTAGCTAGTGCGGGCTGAGTCAGGACACATCAGTGAAAAGGACTGAGCACCGCCCCATGGAGACTGACACCGGTGGTTCTCTCTCCTCTGTCCTTCAGCTCTTCAGAGCAACTCGGAAGCTGTGCACTAATCTTGCAATGTTTGATCGTGTCAGTCGTAAACAAGCAGCATGAGCAGCTTTGTCCACGCAGTTTGTGCACATGCTACTGCCACATAAAGATGCTCTGGTGTGGGAGCAACAGTAGACATGATGCCTTGTAGACGTTGGGATCCAAACTGGGAATCTGCACTTTTCCAGGTGCCCCTGTCCCTCCTGCCGTGTATTATTGGAGCTATTCAGTGGCAAAAAGTGAACAGGCCAGGTTTCAGGGGTAACCAGCAAGACTCGGCGCACCGTAGCATAACCCTTTCTGTCATTAAAGGTGTTGATTGAGGTGATGCTTTTCTTTTAGATCAGTTGAAGTAAATTCTCTGCCAGCATCTTCAAGTCAGCTATATTCACGTTGTTCTTGAATTTGTCATAGTCTTCATCGCCGTCACGCTACTGCATCCAGCTGAACACAGTTACACCCTGGTCAGTGGTCCCGATGCTGAGCATAAAGTAACATGTACCTGTTGGAATATAGTTGCATGACAAGTTCTTAATGCTTGTGTTATCTATGTTACAGCAGCAGGAAACTAAATTAGTAATGCAGCACAGGTAGATACGTGATGTCCCTGTCCATAGGCACAAAGGTATGCTTCTGACACCTTCCTACCTGTGCCCGTTGTCCTGTTGAAATCAAAGGCACTGGTGTGTGCAAGTGAAATATGTGCAAGTGAAATGCTAAAGTATTTTGAATCTGTGCAAACTGGAGGCAATGAAGGTAGGAGGTCCCTGGACACCTGACTTGTCTGTGTTCCTCTGTTCCAGTTAACCTCTAGAAAGATGCCTGAAAATACACCAAAGCTATGAGAATAGCTACTTTTTAAAAGCTATTCCAGGGAAATATGGGCATCAGGAAGACATTTCCAACAGCTAGGTTCCACCATGTGTTATATTCTTTTAAGTAAAATACAAATTAGTTACAACACCCTTCTGAATGTTTTATTATGACTCTCTAATAATGGAAAACAAATATAAATGGTACTTCCAAAACAAATACTAAATACTGGAACATGTATGGTTACAAAACCACAATTCCTACACATTGCAATAAGTGCAGGCAAAGGGATGCTGAGGTTAGCTTCACTAATCAGACTATATGAGGTGTTTGATGTTGTTTAGCTGCCGTATTTTTGATCTTAGTTGTAGTCTTTGAAGTAACAGTGGTACTTTATGCCACTTAGGGTCACAAGAACTTCAAAATGTACATGTCTGTAGCCGTTTCTAGCTAAAATAATCAGTAGTTGTCACCTGGATGACCTAATACAAGAAAAGCAAGAATCTAGAATAGGAAAAAACCCATGAATCTAGTGATACGGACAACTCGGATGTATCCAGGTGTCTTGTTCATTTGTTTGATCATTCCTACGAGAAAACCCTGCCAGAACATGCACATTACAAAAATGCAAGAGGGATAATTGTGTCCCATTTTCTGATAGAGAAGATCTGACCAAGTATTTCTATACAGTGCAACCAAACAATTGAATCCCTCGTTCAAGTTAATGGTTAAATGATCCAGAACAGGAATTTTGTCCAAACATATCTCTTCCCCTTGGTTCTCTGTTAGGGAGGCTTAGATGTGACGGACTGTCTGGAAGTTATTTATAGACCAGCAAGACTGTGTTTGGGAATTTGAGGAAAATCTTGCCTTCTGTCAGCTGATGAAGAGCAGAAGTTCTTGCTTTTTAGCTCATGCTCTATTTGTTCGTAATTGGTCAAACAAAACAAGAGTAAGGGGGGTGCTGGGGGTGGAGTACAGTCCTTAGTTTTCCAGAAAGGTGTTCAACCTGCAGTAGTAGAAATAATAAAGAACATGAGTCCGGGGGAGGGAGTAATACTATGAACAAAATATGGGGAAGCGCTTTCTATAGGGCAACTTTAAGTTTTCTACCCCTGAAAATAGTATCTGCATTTTAGGGTTTGAAGAGCAGAAAAATAAATCAGAATCTGAGATGCTGGAATCTAGCTGGTTAAGTATAATTTGTTCAAACACAAATGCTCCTTTTACTGCAAAGCTGTCTTTCTAATTGCTATAGGGTGTTCAAAGCTAGTCAGGATCTTCAGGCTGATTGAGGGTAATGGTGAGCTTGTGCTTACTGCAAGGAATATTCACTGATTTTTCTTCCCTGCTGTATCTTACCAGTCAATGTCTGGAGCTGGAGAGACTCTCGAATCCTGGTTTAAATCAGCAGGGAATGGGGGGGTCTTTAAATTTATCTTTGGATTAGAGCTCATTGCTCTTAGGTTCAGGTCATTTGATATCCTGGCACCTGCAGATATGCACTCAGCAGTACTAATCAGCACTGATGAGCAATCCATAGAGCTGCATCTCAAAGCTTTCACAGACTTTGCATAAAGGCCATATGGCACAGAATTATGTGAGCTATGCAGATATTCAGCCTTCACTCACAGTTGTTAATGCTGCGGGTCGCTATCAGCTCCCTGCTTAAATTTTTGGAGGTCCTGCTCTCTCAGCCACAAGTCATGCAGTGTATTTCAGCAGAGATGATATATTGCAAATAATTTATATTCTGGCTCATGGCCAAGAAATGCTACCGGTATATGCTGTTCTCTCTTCAAAGTCGGATTTTTACCAAGAGAGATGATATATCTGTAAGTGAGACGAGGGGAAAGTCTTACCTTACCTTGCTGCTCGTTCTTCAGGACTTGGTCATCATTTATATCACGCAGGGTGACAGTGAGTTCAGGGAAGAACCCAAACGGCTTCTCTTCTGGTTTTGGTACTCCTGTTTCATTTTTGGTTTTTCTTCATTGGCTCTCTTCCACGTACTTTTTACTGGCAAGAGTTCATAGTTCACCCATATTTTTTTTTCAGTTATTAGTCACTGAAATGACGGGTAGCTGAATAGTTAATGCTTACATTCGTGGTTTTCTTGGGCTTCAAAATAGTGGGCTTTTTTACCTGAGCAAGAAAGATTTCGACCTCCAGCCGTTTTTCAAGCTATTTATAAGAAAGCAGAGGTATAGTAAATTACACCTGATCTATATCTGGAATTTTGTCATTACAAAGGCTTGCATTTGCACTAGTGTGCGTTAAGCAGATCATAAATATTTCCTGGGGAGGTGGGAAGATTTGGATGTGTTCCAAGCCAAGGAGTTCGTCTGTATCAGCCTTTCAGGACACCACATCTCTGAAATTGGCTGCTGAGCAGATTTTAGTTATTTTTATTGCAACTTTTAGTTAAAAAGAGAGCCACAATAAATCATGACACTAAAATCAATGCCCATCAGTTATATGAAGGAAGCCTTTGGGCAAAACTTACCCTCTGTGAAGCTGTAGTAGAGTCTAATTTTCTCCTGTGGACATTGCTGGAGCATGGGGCAACCATGGTGCTTCCCTCTCCTCCTCCTCCTCCTTCAGGCAGCCTTCAGCCCCTCTGTGGGAGAATGGGAACTCCATGTGTTCCCCAGGGCTTTGCAGAGCTGTGACAGGGAAGTAGGACAACAAGGAGGAGGTCATGGAGGGGCAGGATCTCAAGGGTCTTCCTGTGGCTGCAATGCTGCCCTTCCTCTGCCTTCACTAGAGTGTCTTGATGTCCTGTGTCACTGCACTCCATGTCGTGTGGCTGATGTCGTCTGGGATTCACATGGTGCTGCCCAGCATACCCTGTGAGAACATGCCTTGCCATCTCTTATGATGTGCCTGGAAGAGGCAAGGGAAAGCAGGTCACCTCATCTTTCCCATTCATATGGAAACAACTCTAGCCTTATAAATAGAATGTCTAAATTTCCTACAGTAAAATGCTGGAAATTAATTTCTCTTTATGTTCAGGTTAATAGTTTGATGCTTTATAAGTGTTCAAAACTTAGTGTAGCTTAATCTTCTTTCTCATATTTAGGGGGGGGGAACTTTTGTACATTGCAGTAAAATGTAGCTGTACAAAAGCAATCAAATTCTGAGGATAAATAAAGAATTATTCTTATTCACAGTCCTAGGATGATTGCATAAAATTATGTTCAATACTAGATTCAATATGAAAGAAATATACTAGTTAAGAAATCCTTTAAATAAGAATTTATTCTTTCTGTGGGAAAAGAAAAGCTCTTTATGAGAAAAATAATGAAAGCTGATGCAAGTCTGAAAACTACTGTGTGTCCTTTTACTGTGTGTAAAACTGACGGAGGAGTAATTTCTAAGCCTCTAATGAATGATCCCTTCTGACCTTCTGAAATGTTTCTTTTCTGAATAAACACTTGAAACTATAGGTCATCTATGAGAATTAGGATATATTGCCCTAGGTGCACTCATGAGTAATTAAACGATCCCTGCAAACTGATCTGCTGTGCATCTGACTGGTGTGTGGGAGTAAGTAAATGGCTCAGTGCACTGGTAATGAGACTGAGCCATTTTTTTACCAATTCTGTTGAAGTTTTTAAACAGGCTGCATTCAATCAGATACTTGAGAAATGTAGATGAATTCCAGACAGAAACCCTAGTTATACCCTAGTACATTTCCTAACTACTAAGCTTCAACATTATTCTGTTATGTTTTCCTGAACTTTCTTTCTAGGTAATAAGTCTTTTGGCTTCTTTGGGTAGTTAAATGCTGTGCTAGTGGCAGGCAGCTCCAGAAGGACCTCACAGATCTGAGGGGGAGGGGAGGGGGGGGAAGGAAGACATACTTCAATACAGATTACTCTGTTAAAGCAAAGTAATACCTCTAGAGAAAAAAAAAAATAATCTGTGCATATGGGATGCTGAGCTCAAAACTGGCAGTTGTAACTCCAGAAGGTGATGCTGATGTTGCTAGCTCTCCGAAACCATAGGCAGGGATGTACCCTCCGACATCACCAGTTCAACAGTGCTGGGTGTTGGGAGTATGAGGGAAGTAGGCTGGATACTGGCCAGGCTTTCCCTCACAGCACCTTGTACTGCTGTGTGATTATTTTCTGTGAAACGAGTGGACAAAACCTTCTAACACTTTGTTGTTGAAGATAAGGGTAAGCTAGACAGGGTGCAAAATCTTTATTTCCTATAACCGGTAGATTTCTTTGTCTGTAGATGTCATTTTGCTCAGCACGATGCCTATATAGAATTGTTGGGTGAGACACCAGGTCACCATCAGGTATCATGTGTGGTCCTAGACATCTAATACAGGTTTCAAACCTTGCTGTACTAACCATGAGCCTGAACATTAGGTATTATAGTGACTAATTTCTAGGCACCTAGATCCTTTCTGGCTGTATTTCATCATGTTGGCAACATTCAATGGGATATGCAAAGAGAGTTTTGTTTTCCTCAGTCTTGTATGTTGCAGAGAGGTTTCCTGATGCTCATTGGGATGTTCATTGTGATGGCTGGATTGTTTTATTGTGGTTTTGGTAAAGAACTTAATGCCTGACTGTGCTCCGAGACCAGACTTCCCATCCTGATAGATTATCTTCCGTGCTCTCATTGTTTGACAAGGGTTACTTCATTCTGTGTTCACAGGAAACTTAATGTGTTTTTTCTGGGATATAGACTGGAATGAACAGGAGTAGCAGTTTCAAATACACACTACTGTGTCTTTTCTGTAACAACGTAAACAATTGTTTTGTCATATGCCAAGTCTGGCATGTTTCACAGGCACACGTATGAAAAGATTGAACTGTCCATTAGTAGATAAGAATCAAATTCTTTAAAGTTTGAAATGGAAATTTGGAAAAGTAACATTGATTCCCAGGAAATTAGGACTGCAAATAGATGCATCATTTAAAGCTACTGTTAAGTAACTTGTTGCTTAATCGGCTGTAAACTGCTGCCTGTTTTACATTCAGCATTCAGTAACAAAGCAAAACAAGCACACTGATAATGAATATTAAAACAATCTATTAAAACTGCATATCCAGCTTATAGATACATCTTTCATCCAATAGAAAGCAGCTTTGGAGGCTCAGCTGAGCCTTCCTAAATGTATGCGTGGCCACCCAGCCACTGCCTGGTGCAGCAAGGGCAGAGCGCCCAGTGAGGCAAAAGTGCAAGACAGGAGGAGAGAGAAGCAAAGCAGAGGAGAGCTCCCTCTCCTAGCTTGTCTCAGCAGTTCTGCAGTCTTTACAGACAGCAGCTGCCACGTTTCTTTTTGAGTGCCTGCGAATAAAAGCCACGTGTCTGTCAAGAGGCACAGTCGGCTCAAGGCTCGGCACCTCCTGCACAGCCAAGATGCAGCGTACCGGTCCTCCATCCCGGCCTCTTCAGCAGCTCCTTTGCCTCAACTTCCAGCTCCATCATGCGAGCGCTTCCTTCCCCAGGTGTCCAAGTGGTATTTCAGCAGAGGGACACAGTTCCCAGGTTTGCAGGAAGGTACACACATACCGGTGTGTCCATGTCTGTGTGTGCTTCATATCAGTGCCAACCCTTGCTTACCCAGACACATACAGAGGTCATGGGGAAGATGAGGTGTTTAGGCAAAACTCTCATCCTGGGTAGAGCTTTATCTGAGGCAGATCTTGAGTTGGGTATCTGGCCTCTTAAACTCTTCTTTTTCCTTGCCTTTTTTTTCCCCACTACATGACTAGGACTGTCATACTTTAACGAGCTTTGATTTTAACTCTCCTTCCTGAAACAGTGACTGAACAAAATGGCTTTAGGAAGCCCTGCACTGTCTGGTGTAAGTAGGCAGAACCACCCTCTTTCAAGGTGGAAAACTGAGCTTGCTCACGCCTTGATATTAATTGCTTATAAACAAGTACTTTGCTGTAAGGAAAACATTCTTCAGCTGGTTGAGTTGATGCCCAAGTCATTGTTCGTTTGCACTAATTCCTTATACTTGTCTGACACCTTTATTTCATTTAAACACAAATTTAGCACCACACTTCCCAGATACAGGAGGATAATGCAGGCGAGGTATCACTAGCTGTTGGTAATGACAGACTATGAAGGTCTGTATGTTCTGTGACAAGAGTGCAGCTGGACTGGCTGGTTGCTCAAATCAGTTTTGAGGGATAATCCTAGATTATTTAAACAAGACCTAGGAACTGTCATGGCAAATTGAGTCCAAGGTCCTGTTTGCCCTTTGCAATAGTGGCTCGTAACTGATGTGTCAGAGGAAGATGTAAAGGGATAGATTATGCCAACTAAATTGGAACATAATGTACCTTCCAAATTATTTGCTTTTACTTACAATAGCAGTAAGACTTACTGAAGACTGAAGTATGATCTCAAAAAAGTTTGCAGATTCTAGGGAGAAAATGCAGGATTTAATAAAACACAAGTCTAAACCTGACAGATGTAGCTCTTTCACTTTTTAAAAAAGCTAATCAGAGCTGTTCAGAAAACTACAAATTGCTTTTTTTGTCATGTGTCCTGTTTTCCCTACGATATTCGGAGCTGTGCTCTGTGTTGCTGTAATATCCAACATCTGTAGCAAATTGAATCCTTGAGATTTATTACCACTTTCTGAGTTTTAACATGTGGAGAGTTTCTGTTGCTTGAAAAGTTATTTTGGTGGTATCATATCACACAGCTGTGTGATCATAGGAGGTATGAAATGAAATAGAATGGATAGAATGGTAGCATAGTGTTGTCTTTTGATGTATGAAATAACTTTCTAAATTCCAATTTCACATTCATTGCTAGAGAAATACAGTGACTGTGGCTCCATCAAATGGAGCTTCACCATAACTGTCAGATGTTTGGAACAGTCTAGATCTGTTGTCCAACACTCAACCACTGTTAGGAAAATACAGCAGTTTTGATAGACACTTCTGCCTCATTCCTGTATTACACAAGGTAGTAATAAAAATGCAAATAGCATGACAAGTTCTGTGCAACCCCTAAGTAAGGTTGAACTTTGTGCAAAGGCGTTTTGTTGGTTTTGAGACCAGCTGCTTCAAGGCAGGGAGTAACAACAAGATGTTTGTAGTAAATATTAAAGGAAAGTTGATTTCTCTTCTGCAGACTTGGAAAGATTGCAGAGTGGTCTATAATGTAGATTTTGTATTTCAAAAGATTTTCTATAGAAATAGCAAAGTTGGAAGGGTCAGTGAAAGCTGATGTTTGTTATCTGTAAAGCTTCTCTGGTATGTCTGTGATAGAATCTTCTGCTGCAGCATCTTTCTTCAATTAATTTTTATGTCTGTCTTCTGCAAGCAAAATGCAAGTAAATTAGTTGTTGCTAACATTTATAAATGTGAATATGGTGAATGTGACCATTAGGAAGACAATAGTAAAGTCTGCCTAAGAGGATGTTTGGAGCATAATTACCCACATACTTCTTACTTTCTTACTACAGAATTTTACCTGCCTCAGAGAAAGGTGAAACAGAATTGATTATTTTCTTCAGATCTGCTCCTTCATCTGCTTAATCATCACAGTACTGCGTTCTTTAGATCTGAGAAGCTATCTGTTAGCTCTCACGAGGTGGGGATGAAATGTAACAGGTTCTGCCCTCAAGACTGGGGCTAATACCCATCAGATCAACTGGTTTGGAATTGAGCTTTGCCCGAGGTCAGGTGTGCCTCGTGGTTTCTAGTCCCTTGTTCCTTTGTTACCCAGCCCAAGAGCCTCCTACTGACTTTCAAGAGTTAGGGCCATAAACTGCTTTTGGAGAACAGTGCTAGCAGAATCATGCCAGTGAAAGCATTTGTTAATGCTACCATCTCACTTGCTCAGAGTTTTCCTCTTTGCTCACAGTTTTCCTCTAATGATGCCTCATGCTTTCATTGATTCTATCCTTCATATAAGGAGACCATAAACCTTCCCTTTGGAATAAGTATTGACAAACTAATGGCTGCCTTGTTTGAATCTTCAGCTAACCATGATGTCAAACTAATAAATTCCAAAATTTTGTGAGTTAAGAAAAGACTAAATAAGGCATCAGGTGGGGTTCTATTCAGAAAATGTGTAAGACAGTTAACAGGGACACTATGCTGAAATGTAGCCTTCATTCTTGACTTTACAAAAATGCTGATTAAGATATTAATGTATGTGCATGTATTCCTACGGGTGATAACTATATTTAGCTTGACCATGCTTCACAGCTTCCTCAAAAGAGCACGCGTGCTCTTTTAACAAACTTTTAACTCTTTAGTTTCAAATAATTATAACAGAGCTGACAATGCTTCTTAAAACTTCTTAAGAAAAAAACAACGAAACAAACAACAAAAACCCTCCCAAATCTTGTAGGCATTGGAGGCACTATAACTGTGCACCAAGCCAGATCAGGATGCTCTTTTACACATTTAGTCTGTTCAGCCCAAGTTAAATGAGTGCCGAGGCTAATGCATGGGAAGAAAAATAAGAGAACAACCAGGACCACCACTTACCGCTAAAGTAATTATTCAATAGATCTACTAGATCAGTTCCTCTCTTATACATAATATGTCTAATACAATGTATGCACCATGAGGAAAAAGGAGAGGTCGCAAATTTCATTAACAAAAGCCAGCGAGACATTGCATTAATAGTCAAAATAGGTTGAGTTGCGCTTATTATAGGGCAAGACCAGGTTATTTATGACTTACACCAGATATTCTCGTTTTGACCTGGTGAAATTTAAGCTTGGTTTTGTAGGCAAATTGCTTCAGCCATCATAACTGCCAGTGGTGATCATGGAGTCTGGAAAACTGATTTTTTTAAATCTTCCTCTGAACTTTGAGCCTATCTTGGAAAAGACAGTGAAAAAGAACAGGCAAAAACTTATACAGGTATCATTGCAACTTAGATCCTGGAAAAATAACAGAATATATTCAAACAAGTAATTTTTAGGCACCTAGAAAATGAAAGATGAGCTACAACCAGCGTGGATGTACTAGTAACAAGTCATGTCAAGCTGATCTGATTTTCTTCTCTGACAGGGTGAGTAAACAAGAAGCAGTAGGATTCAAATAATTTGACTTGTTCAGATTTTTAGGCTCCCTCACCTTGTCTAACAACTAGGAGAATATGCGGTAAGTGACACTATTAGGAAATGCAGAATTGGTATGAATCACAGAAACATAGAACAGTTTGGGTTGGGAGGGACCTTAATGATCATCCAGTTCCAACCCCCCTGCCATGGGCAGGGACACCTTCCACTAGTCCAGATGACTCAAAGCCCCGTCCTGCCTGGCCTTGAACATTTCCAGGGATGGGGCATCCGCAGCTTCTCTGGGCAACTTGTTCCAGTGCCTCACCACCCTCACAGGAAAGAATTTCTTCCTAGTATCCAATATAAATCTACCCTCTTTTAGCTTAAACCATTACCCCTTGTCCTCTTGCTATAGACCCTACTAAAAAGTCTGTCCCCATCTTTCTTCTAAGCATGCTTTAACTATTGAAAGGCTGCTCTAAGGTCTCCCTGGAGCTTTCTCTTCTCCAGGCTGAGAACAATCTACTCTAGAGCAGAAAATCAATGCCTTAATGTCCAACCAAAAGGCTATATCAAACATAGTTCTTCAAGGACCTCACTTGAGTCTAGTACTATTCAGTATTTTCCTCAGTGATTTAGATGAAGGATTAATGTTTTAAATATGCAGATGATATTAATGCAAAAAGCTGTAAGCACATTGGAAAGACAAGATTAGGTTTCAGACTCTTGAGAAATTACTAACAACCTACTCGAGGTGAATGCTAACTTCAGAGGGACAAGACTGCCTGGACAGCAGAACTGCAGGAAATTATTTCAGTGTTGGAGTCTTGCAAGCTAAACATGACTCGGTGGTGTCACGCTGTTGGAGTGAGGCACGCCAGAGTGGATGTGTTGTCAGAGAGTCTTGAAACGGGGTCTCCTACGCTGCGCAGCACTGAACTCTGCAGATCTGTAGGGATGTACCTTATGTGTCAGGGACCAGGGTGGTAACATGCTCAGAAAACAGGCTGGGGGAGAATACAAGGGGGGTGGGGGTGGGGGAGTGGAGCAGAGGGGGCAGGGGACAGGGACTTCAAATTTAATGATGAGAAAACTGAGGAAATATGAGTCTTCAATTACATCAAGGGGTGCAATAAACAATTAAAGTCCCCTCCACATGCTGCAGGTAGGGCAAGTAGTAATGGGCTTGTATGGTAGTCAGCAGGCTTAGGCAAGTCATTAGAAAAAGTAAGAAAAGGTGATTTAGCACTGATTCTGTCTGGGCACTGATGAGACTCCAGCATTTCCATCTGGGGGGTTGGTCTAAAAACAGGCTCAAGAAATATTAGGGAGGACAGTTCTCCCTGCGGGCTGGAAGACAGGCTAGCTGATATCATGATGTCTATTTCTGCTGTGATGATTTCTGTTCCTGTGAGGCTTTTTCCATGGTAAAAGGTGTAAGAGCATTATCTAATTATGTGGACAACTTGTGCACTAGGCCCACTGATTTGTTCCCTAGGAAAATGGAAACAAACATGAAGCAGGCTGAAAAAGCTGGACCTAAATGTAGGTAAAATGTTGTAAGAGCCAAGTTAGTGCTGGAAATGCGCATCAGTTGGGCACCTTATTGGAGGCAATGTCTGCTTGAAGGCTTAAATTACAACAGTGATGCCTGAATCACCTTCAATATTTAAGCAACCTTTTTTTTTCCTTTCAAAATACGCACAAGTTGTATAAGATCAAATACTTTGCTTAAAGTGCTCTGTGTTGCTCAGTCCTCACTAATAATGAATCTTTACACTCTACTTTTGTAGAAAAAACTGGATCATCCTGCAAAACTGAAGAAATCCCTTTAGGTTACTAAACACCTTCTCACCCAGGGCTGCCACATTCCTGCATCCTATCCTTTGGCCAATTTCACTGTTGCAGTGAAATAATAGCTCACTTCTTTAGTAATAAACCAGCAGTTTTTAAAAAAGATAGCAAAAGCGCTGGTTTGGAGTGAGAGGGTCAGGTAGTCAGTGACTTACTGACATTGTAATTGCCGTTATTGTCTGTATCTAGCATTAGGCCTTTAATTTTGGGGGAACTGAAAAGTTTTTTGAGGAGTGCAAGGAAGGCCTGAGTCAGAGAGCCCAAAACTGTAGGAAAATTTCTACTGAGTGAAAAGTGACACCGGTAATACAGATGTACAGTTATATACTCAAGTGGTATGGTGTATATCAGTTTAGTAACTGACTGGCATCGAAGCCTGTTAATAAAGTAACTCAATAAGCAGAATATTAGGAATATTATCTAAATCTAAACTATATCAATAAATATCACAAACTTGCTAAAATTGCCCTTTCCCTTAACATAATGTGGGGAAGAGAAAGAAATGTATCTCTGCTCAGATTTAGCTGGCTGAACATTACTTTGAAATCTTTTGATTGTATGTATGTGTTAAGTGTGCTGTTGATTTCCTTACAATTTCCACACAGACAATTATTTTATGTGAATTTTGATTTAAAAAAGCAGTAGCCATAAAGGCCAAGGTGAAGCCTGTGTAAGAAAGCAAAGCCTTCATTGTAGCCTGAGATTTTCGGGTATGAATGAACAGAACAGAATTGGGAACAATCCCTTTTCCAGCAATCTACAACATACTTGTTCTAAGGTAATCTAAGAGTAACTGCCAGTTTAAAGGGCATACACAGTAAAGTACGTGCAGCTACTTCAACCCTTCGAGTTGGTGCTGACTCCCTTTGTACTCTTAGTGTGTTTATACGTGCACTGAGTCAGTGGTCTGTCTGATCCTGCTCTTTGAATGTTGGTTTTGGCTACCCAGTGCCATTTGTCATCCTTTCCTGTGTGTTTGTACTGAATTCCTTGTGTAAAGGAATAAAAAGCAAACCTTTGCTTTGTCATGAGCAAGTTATGATAGAAATGAGACATTTCACAAAGATTGCTGATGAAAATCTTTTCAGCAATGTATCAAAAAGGTAGACAGAACGGAAAAGCTATTTCTGTGGAATTTGCTTTCTTCATGAAAGCATCAACAGTGAGTGATAGCAGAGCTCTTTTTGCAAAAACAGCACTGGCTCATCAGATTCCTTTCCTTTTTACGTATGGCAAATGCCAAATCTCGAGTTAACATGAAAGCCCAATCATTACAGCATAACGATTCTAATGAGAACTGTAGGTATTGACTGGAACTGGTTAGGTTCCAAGCTGATGTAAATAAGTATAACGTCATGCTGGACTTCAACTGAAGAGCAGTTTTAAACGCTGAGCATCTTCCTAGAAAATCCCAGCGCCAAATCTTAAGCTTTTACTCATATTTAGATAATTTCAGTATCTAGTGGTGATTCACTTTGCAATGATGCCAAAGCTGGAAAATTGGGCCATAGGCTTTTTTTAGTAAAAATTATTCAATTACAAAATCAAAATGCTTGGGCAGTGGAACTATTAGCAATGTGGCAATGTTTAGGTTACTGTGGGCTGACCATGTTATCTGTCAGAGCCACTACTAATGTGTAAGGAGCTGCTCTGAATTTAGATGTCATTGTGGATCGTCAGTATTGGCAGGTGCATTGATTGTGCTTTGAAAATTAACAGAAGAAATTTTTTTTTACTTCCTAGTAAAGATGTATCTATAAAAAATTTCTAGCTACCTGATTGCATTAATGAGTTGCCCTCTGCCTCCTTCCACTATTGCTAATATTAACAAAATGCATAATCACAACCACTACTGCTACTTCTGAAACTTCTGGAAGGGAAAGTGCCGCAGGGATTGTGCTGGCTGTCTCCTGCCCTCTTCTACAAAGTTTAATAACAGCTATGAGCAGTTTCAAAAGCTGAACATTTTTTCTAGTGGGGTAATGAAGATTTCTGTTTGTTTTTCTTTTAACAACTATGTTTCTCTTAAATCTGCTTTGAGAAATGTCTTGGTGATTATGAGGCAACTGACTCAGTGTTCCATCATAATCTTATTATTTTTCCACACTTCTTTTCTAAGGTCATGTGGGTTAAAGTATTTTATCCAGAGAAGTTTCATGCTTTAAAAGTAGTGACTCCTGTGATTTTTATTCTTCCTCCTACAGTCAGGACTTACATTTGCGAAAGAGCAGCCCAGGGTCGCCTGCTGTAATGACACCTACTCTGGTAGGAGTCATTAGCCATTTATTACTTAGGAACAAACACAAATTCTGACTTTTGAAGACATCAACTAGGCAAAATATGATGATAATGACACAAGAAAGACGACTGTGCTTTTTGTCTCTTGGGAGAATGTAATGCTTAATGTTGCAAGTGTGGACAAGGTGCACGAATGCAATAGTGGCAGAGTGGAAAGAATCCTTTCCTGACACTGATGTGAGGAAGTGATTTAACCCTTTTGACTGTTTGAGCACATTTTGAGAAAAATATAGTTACAACAGAGAAATCACATATAACTAATTCCATTTCATTTTTCTTGAAAAAGACTGAAGGCTGAGAGATTCAAAATTGGACATGCTCACGGACCTTATTCTTCATGAAGTCACATTCGACAATTTCTTCTAGCATTTGTTAGGTTTTAGTTGCAAACTCAAGAACTGGGTCTGCTTGCCCCTTGGTTTTAAAGATAGTGATTTGAACTCTGTATTTTTCCCTTGTATGTTTCTAACTCTTAATATTTTTATTTAAATGGGGAAAATTCAAACACTTTATTTTGGCCAAATCTACTCAGACCTATCGATAATTTAACTGTCAGAGCTGACACTTAACGAGATTTCTATTAGATGAGCAAGTGTGGGTTACAGTGTCACTGAGAAAAACTTATGGTTTGAAATGACTGTTACTTGGCTGCCTTTACTCCCACGGGTACTGGACAACTTTCCTGGTATATTGCCAAGAAACAAAAAGACACGATACAGATTGCAAAGGGAATTAATAAGAAATGGGATCAAGCTTTCACCTGAATTATCAGTGGACTGAATTTAGGCGGGATAAATAAAGTCACACACCAGAAGGACTACAGGCAACTTGAAGTTAATAATTATTATTGTATGAGTATCCCTGAACCCCAGTCTAGATCAGGGCCAGATTCATTTCCAGAAAGCTACTTCCTAAACCTAGGGGCTAAAGCAGAGCACATCAGAGTGGGTTGGTGAAGTGGCAGGTGTGAGCGCAGCATCGCAGTGCTGGGGCTGAAGTCAGAGCACGTTGCTTTGTGGTACCTGCCTGCAGAGGGGTGAAGCTGGACACAAAGCCAGTGAGAGCACACAGGGGTTCCTGACCACCCAGTGGGGAGTGAAAAGCCACTGGTCTGACTGGTCACATCGGTAAGACTCCCAAAGAGGGAAGAATGTGTTCTGGCCAGAGCCATGTGTGATAGTTTCCATGGTAAGTTGTCCTAGAGGCATTTGTGTAGCAAGGTGGTAATGCTTTTTTCTTGAGGGTGGTGGGGTTTTTTCTGGTTCGATTTTCCCATTACAGCTGGTCAGTTGCACGTCCTTGTCCAAAGGCCATTACAGGCAAGCTTTTGCCTTGAGGAGCCCTGTTCAACCATGGCTTTAATGTGGACTGGGATTGCCTCATGGAAACCTGCAGAGGAGTGAGGGCAGTGGGCTGATGAGCATTGATAACATGCAGCTGTGGCCTTGCCTCGAAGGCAGTGGGTTGGTTGACATGGACCATGTGCAGCTGTAGCTCGTTCCTGCTAAGTAGTTAAATAGCCCTGAGGAGTGTCGGAGGGGGGTTGGATCTTTGGAGGAAGGAGAAGCAGCATGGACAGTAGAATCTGACAGATGGTAAAAGCCTTGTTGCAGCCTGATAGCTTGCTTGTGCTGCAACAACTGGTTTGCCATGTGAGGCCGACTGAGTTGGACTCTGACTACAACAACTGGTGCCTAACGTAGCTGAGACAAGCGGGAGAACCTGCGCCCCATAACAGACACTGTGAGAGGTGAGCCATTGACAGCTAATTGATATGGGTGTATTGTAATATTTGTTGTCCATCTTAACTCAAACTGCAACTGAGACCTAGTGAGTAACAGCTATCACATTTTAATTTCACATTTGTAGCAGTTTGCATTGATGTCTGCAGTTCAGCATTCAGGACTAGGGCATGAGCAAGTTAGTGTGTACAGGCTACTCGGCATCAGGTCCTTAGCCGGGGTGGGAGGCAGTCACAAGGAGAGCAGCAGCTGAGTTCAGAGCTGAAGCTGTGCTGTCTGAAGCGTTATCATGACGATTGCGTATCTGTACAAGCTCATATTTTCCAGCCTGAAGAGTCTGACTGCACAGAAACTATTGTCAAGTGTACAGAGTAAACAAGTTGAAAAAAGGGATGCTTTCTCTAATCGCTTTCCCTTTCAGTCATCTTGGATTTCATTTGTAACAATAGCAGATAAAGCTCTTACGGGCAGTCTTGTATCATGTTTTAAATAATGCAGAAGCTGCGTCAAGCCTATTAACATCAGCACAGGCTGGGCCAAGCTTGTTTGGCATCGTGTTTGTAGTACTTGAACTGGTATGTATTTAATATCCATTATCAGGTCAAATGTTTAGCAATGATAATATTTCAGAAGCACCTAATCTTTTTACTTAGCTTTTTTAGTTTTCTTTCTAATAGGTGAAAGAGCAAGAAACGGTGTAGAAATGATAGAGGGTAATAAAGGGTGGTTCTTGATCGTCAGTCAGATGCTATTTGCTTTTAATCTTTCCCCAAAATGTCTTGTATTGAGACTAAAATCAGACATTTTAGCAGTGCTGAGACAGTGTTTTCAACTCAGTACGTTACATGTGCATAGCTGAACTGCTTTGTGCTCTACTTCTGTCTCAATAGAATCACACGTTGCAGAAAAATAGGTCCAATGCTACTGCTGGCGTTGTCAGTGCAATCTGCTTTGTACGTTCAGGCAAAAGCAGTGGTGCAATGGCCTTAGGTATAACATTATAACTAGAATGTCAAGGTATTTATCGTGAGCTAACCCAACAGTGGCTGTTTGAAAATATGCTTGCTGGGGTTCAGTAAGCATATATAATGTATGATGTACTCTAGCACATTTACTGAGGCATTGGATAGTCGGTAACTGCTAATTACCACCCATGTCAGGGTGAGCCATGAAAGGCCGCTGTGCAAATTGGCACTGATGGCTGCTTCTTGCTGCCTCTGTCTGGTTTGGTGGGAATGTGCATTGCAGCTGAACGCATCGTGTTTCCCTTTGCATTTGATGGCACAGCTCTGCAAAGAGGACCGGCGCCCTGATCTAGGCTGGGGTTCTGTGATACTCGTACAATAATAACTTAACTTCAAGTTGCCTGTAGTCCTTCTGGTGTGTGACTCAACACAGCGGAGACAAAACTGAGCAGGAGATGTATGCAATGTCTTGAGATGAAAATTAAATGCTTCTGATTTCTGAAATAAAACATGTAAATGAAAATTTGCATTCCCCTATAGCACTTCAAGAGTGTCTAGCTTTTACTGAATAGCACTTACTGCATTTATTAAATCTGTGCTTTTTCAGAGCATGGAAATGCTCCAACCCTCTCAGCTCATCAGCTAATCTAGTGTTAGAAAATGTACTTGACACCAATGATGATCCTCTTCTAAAATAATGCTATTGCTGAGGTGTTCCTAATACTGACCTTCATCTAAATTCCTTTGAATAAGGGAGCTAGAAGTCACAATGATTTTGTAACTTATGAAAATCATTTGATTGCTCATGTTTGGAAATCCTACCTGTTTGCAGCATTTCAATGGACATCAGCACATCACTCAAATTCCCATTTGCACAGTATTCTTTTTCAGGATTTCTAAATCCATATAAAAACGTAACAGTATAAACTAATTTTTAATTTTCTGCTCTTTGCTCACAGTTGCCCAAATTAAAGATGAGAACACCTTGTGGAATAACAAATGTCTTCCCATGCAATTAAAGACTCTGTTTCTGGGTTTTGTTCTCTGTTTTACTTGGTCATTCTATTCTGAACTATTTTCCTGCTAGGGAGTGAATGTCAATTGACTTTTCATTTGGTGTAGCAGAATGCTAAGTAATATTATAAACCTCCATTGTGTAGAGCCATAAATTTTGGAAGTATACCTGCCTAACTCCTGACTATACCTCAGGAAATGAAAGAACTTTTCTGGACTGTTTAAAGTGAGCGGCTGCAAGGTTTGCTGCTAGCATTTATAATGTGAAACTTAAAACAACCATTCCGTATTTATGCTAAAACTCTTCCTCCAAGAAATATTCTGCATTTCATGTAGTCATCCTTCATTTTTCTGAACTGTAAGTTCAATTCAGCTCTAGATTGACCAGATTCCTCCTCTTTTAAACTGCTCTTAACAGCTGTTCAAGAGCAAAAAGGGAATACAGGAACAATGAACAATTGTTTTGTAATTATTTATAGTGCATTAATATCTTTCAATACATACGACATAAAAGGGGTTTTAAATTCCTTGTGCAATTTCTTCACACACATTAAAGTATGTTCTTGAAAGTGCTTGATCCTGTCTATCAGTCAAGGGCTCAGAATATGGGGAGTACACTTCTTCAGACAGAATTCTGCACTTTGAAAATTAGCTATTTTCTTATTAAAAGCAGCTGTTATGGGGGGTACTACTTATGAGCAGGAAGAATACAAAAAAAAAATTCAGATAGAGACAACTACGTGGAAGGGAAAATTCAGTAGGGCTGAAACTGTGGTTTAGATGAAGTCACCTAACCAATGAATCTGACCAGGATTAAGTACGTGTAGGAGTGCAGCAGTCTGTGCAGCGGCATGGAACCACACAGGTCACCCACCTCGGCTGTGAGATGGTAGCACAGCTCATCTGAAGTGGAGAGCAACATTGAGACATTGTCTGAGCAAGTAAGCAAGTCTTGTCATGAGTCACTAATCCTCTGTAAAAGCGCTCAATAAACCATCTGAAACTGCATTAACCAAAACATGTCCCATTAATTCCCAGAAAGTACCCAATGTTGATCATTACTGCTTAATAATAGCATCTTTTTCATCAAGGATAAATGTGCTGTCCCTGTTCTTAGAGACAAGATTTCACTTCTCAATAGCCAAGTTATTTGGAAACCATAGTTCCTCCCTAGTACTTTGTTTATAGCTGAAGTAGGTGGAAGCATATACTTGCCATCTTGAGAAATCCTTTTGATTTCTCTTTCCATTACTCAATTGGTACTTGGTTTGGAATGTCAAATGACTCAAACTTCTTACTATCGCTACGGGACTGAAGCCCAAAGTAGTCTGGTTTTTTTATAGCATATATCATGCCGTGCTTTTAGTAACAGAAAATATCAGGACAGATTTGATGCATCAGATTCTTTTTCGGTACTTTTGGTTTACCCACGCTGAAGATAGTGGAAAGAATGTTGTATGCAGAGTGTATGGATGTGACAAGCTATTTACTTGTCTCCACAGTGGACACAAATAAGACACTGCACAGCACAATCAATAACTCTCTTCAAAGAAGAGGAAGGGCGAACTCCCTCCTTTATCACCAGCTTAGTGCGTAACTGAAGCTAGGAGGTTTCCATGCCTTCCTGTCTTCGTACTCAGTTGTGTATTTATCAAAGAAATTCTGGGACGAGTTTGTGTGGTCTGTATTCTGTTATACTGGATGACTGAATTGTTTTTTCTGGACTCTAATGTTTGAGCCAGACTTAAAAACAGGATCATTCCTAGTAAGGACTCAAATAGTGATGTTCTTTTGCATGTTTTTCAGCTGAGTAACTTATCTGCTTCTCTAATTATGATAGTTGATCATATTGTGATCAACAGCATGAAGCAATCAGACTTTGAGCATGAAACCAGATAGCAGTTGTAAGTGATATCCTGTCTAGTAAAGTGTTTTCTTGCTCTGCTGTGTGCTGTTGCATGTCTTCTCAGCATAAATAAACACGTCTAAGTGGGTATTAAAAATGTAGTTTCAGCAGTGTCACAAGATCTTATGGAGAGAGACATCATTGCTCTAGGTATAGTACAACAGGCACTTGTTTCTTTTGGCAGATCTTAACAAAAGGCGTGTATTGATCACTATTACAAGATCCACAAAAGTGTTTTTGTTCATGATATAAAAGCAGTCAACAGAGCTGTAGTGGTAGCTTCACTTAATGCTTCATCACATTCACAGGCTGCTTCACAATCTGGCAAGTTTTGAGCAGATTTTAACCTTATCGGTAATAAATGTTGGTAAAACTTAGTCTGTGCTTATGTACTAGAGTTGTCTTGGTTCAAAAGTAAAAAAAGTAATTAAGAGCCTAAGAGTTAACAACTACCTAACTGATGTTGGAAGATTGGTGAAATTGCTGTGAGTTTAGATATGGACAAAAAGCTATCCTGTTACCCAAATAAGGGAATGGGTTTACCTTTCACTGGCAAAGAAGCTGGCTCATAAAAGCTGTGCCTATGCTAGCATCTGCATGTATATGAGAAATGGCTAATCCTGCAGTTGTTCTAATCTGTTTACAGATCAAAAAACCCAAATGCTGTCACGTGGGAAGACTTAGTCTCATTGCTCAGAAAGGTTTCTGTTTAGGCTCTAGACACTGAAGCAAAGCCTTACAAACATGAGATACTCCTGGTCTGTGCCCAGCTCTGATGCCTCAGGCAATCTTTGTCATTGGCAGCTAAACAATCTGAAATGCCTGAAAAGGCATCTAACACATTAGGGGAAGGAAGGAGAGAAGCCTTTTGCTCACTGTCTAAGGTCTGCTCTGCAGTCCTTTTGTCAGACCCTATGATTAAACCAATTATGTAGTCTGGTATAGCGATAGGAAGAGGGAACTCCATTTCATATACTGTTGCAATAATTATGGTTAAAATAACCTTTCCGAAGGTGTGTGCTCCTCAGCTGATGTCTGTTCTTCTCACATAGCTGCATGTTGCTGGAAGTTGGTGTATGATCAAGGTGATCAAGACATCTGAAAGAAAATAGCAGCATTGCGATATGTTCCTTTTTGGGCTCCTGCTACCAAACATGGCTAAAATTGTCCTGCTGCTTAAAGACTCCCGGGTGTGATCCGCATTTTTAGTAGATGTGCAGCACTTGTTCTTAATGCCCTGCTACACCTAGAATACAAGACTGACTTACAGAAAAAAGTGTAAGTACTTTTTTTCTCAGACATTGAGAGCCTCATCTAAAGATATTTTTTTTTCTTATTCTAGAAACAACTATAAGGTAAATCTATGTCTTTAAGGAAGAGCAATCTCAGATTCTGTAGTTCACACCGGTGCTCACATACTCCTCTGCTGCAGGCTAATGTCGTCTTCTTCCTTGGACTTGCATCAGCCTCAGCTGCAACGCTGAACTGGCCTGGCTGCTGTATCTAGAGACAGTGCAGTTGCAAAGGTCTGGTCCAAGCGAGACAGCTGCAGGATTTGGACACTGGACGCTTACTGAGAGAAGCAAGCCCATTTTTACTATATTAAACTAAATGCTACCTCTGGCTGAGAAATTGTTGAATTATGTTGATGACGTTCTCCATTCCCTCCTTCCTACCTCATTTCATATAGTTGTTTTTCCATCAAATATACTTCTACTATTTTTCAGTGGTTTGAGACACACATGGCTGTTTTAATAATTACATTCTTTTCTAATGTAACATCAGAGGAGTTAGCCACTGTTTGCAAAGCAGAGTACACCTTGCAGCGGTGACATAAATCTAGCTCCTCTGGGTCACAGGATCTCAAAGGGCTGCAATATTCCAATCCTCAATACTTCTTCAGGAAGACTTCAATGAAACAAGATATGCAAGTTGTCTTTTTAAAGGAAAAAAAAAAGGCAAGTGGCATCTGGTTCATTCTTTAGTGGTCTTGAAAGAAAAAAAAAAAAGCACAAAACACTTCCTGGATAGTTGGGAAAGCTGGATATTTGAATTACTGGGTAAGATCATGTAAGGTCTCTTAATGGAAAGAGATGTGACATACCCTTAACTTGGATGTCAAGACTCAGGTCTGAAATCTTGGAGAATTAATGAACCGTTGTCGGGAGGATCCAGGAGTGAATAGGGCTTGCCAGTAGCAGCCTTTGGGAAACTGTTTTACACCTGCTGCTAATCATTCATAGATGCAGAGCAGACTTCACAACGTGCCTGGGCAGGCAGATAAAAGACATGATTTATTGACCTGTTTTCCCTGTCCTATTGAAGTGAATTACAAAGTTGTTCATTATTAATCCCTGTAAATTAACTAGTGGGGAAACTGTTTATATTTGGACTTTAAGATGGAGATGAAAGCATAAGAGCAGGTCTTTAGCCTTTGGGGGGACCCTTATATTTGGTTGCCTGCATTAACCAACTGATTGATCTCTTGCTCAATTGCCTGCTTCCAGTGGAGCCCAGGAAGGCGACTGACAATTTAGCAGCACCAGCAAGTGTTGGTGATTCAGAGCACTGGACTGCAATGCTAATAACGGCTTAGACTTCTATAGAACAAGTACTATAAATATACCCAGACAAAACAAATTTAGCCTTAGATACTCCAGGAATTGTCAGATGTGAGTTATGGGTGCTGTGATTCAGGCACCGTTGATTTTTCAGTGTAAAGATACTCGGTAGGAGACAAAAAACACTCAAGAGTAACTTCAGAAGACAGTAAAATCATATAGAATTATAATGCCAGCAGACTTTGGAGTTATTTATGCTCATCAAAGGCAAATTTATTTAACTGCATGAGGACAGAGGTCAAGCTACGTATTTTCCTCAAGAGTTGGAGATCTGCCGATTTACGATGAGGCTTTGATGGTGTATGTATATTGCAAAGCAGTTATAAGGTATCAGCAGCATATTTATTAATTTTTGTTCAGTGTAAGTGATATAGTTTGAGTGGAGACAAAACATATGGATAAGCTGTCAGTTTGATCAATAACTGACATATATTGACACTGATCCATAATGTCATCAACACAAGTCCTTGTCAGCTATGTATAGACTGCTCTCCTGATCTTATGTTGTCAAATGCACAAAGCAAACAGGATAAAACCAGACATCTTAATGGTGTCTTTTACAGGCACATTTTGATGAGGTCCCTATAAAATGTCAAAGGAGAGTGTGGGGAGGGTATGCTTGCACACTGCTAGTCCTGTTTTGTCTCTGTTGTCCTCTATCCTAAATAGAGTGCAAGGAATGCAGATAAGCACACTAACACCTCCGTCTTGTTCAGGTCCTCACTGGCAGGGTTAGCAAGGTCATCTGCTCATATGCTGCTTGTTGCCAACAACTGACAGGGCAGTACTATCACTTGTGCAGTCAGTGGTGCTATCTTAACTAACAGCTGACCAGCAATTTTCCAGCAAAATGGCTTATACCTGAGGAAACATTGATGGCCAAAAAGAAGAAATCAATATTTATCTCTACAGCTTCTGTAACCACAGACACTGTCCCTTTATGCAATGGGACACTAAATGCAAGCATTGATTTTTCTGGGGGTGGTGGCATCCAGCTAGACTTTGGATGGACTGGATGTTTTTAGTGCTGCCTCCCACCCGCACCCAGGGACCAGCTCTTTTCCTGGAGGCAGTCCTGCTCTGCTGCCCTTGGCCAGCAATAGCCAATACAGCTCTGTTCCTGCTGGCAGACCCATGGAAGCTGCTGCCATGATGCCCTGTTCTGGGATGAAAGGTTTCTTTCCCATCTGGAGCCTGCACACCTGATGAGCATGCAGCTGATGCTTGTCACTGCTTAGCAGCACACTTGTGCTTCCTTCTAAAGGGGCTCTGTAGTTTAGAGACACCCAGGTGTGTTACATTGATGCCTCAGCTAACCTCTGCCAAAACAGGACAAAATGCATGAGGAATCAATGCACAATCAGGTCTTGTGCCTAAAAAAGCAGGTTCCAAGGCCAGAATCATCTCCACAGGCTGGGGAGAAAAAGCTGCCTCGCAGAACAGAGGTGTCTCCCTGCCCCGTGCACACATTTACCGCCTTGTTTTGCTTACACTCTTCACTTACTCTATCCTTTCTCACATTTGCTCTGTTTTCACTAGTTGTGATTAAAATTGCCTTTCTTCATTCACCTTCCCTATTTCTCATGGACTAAAGGAGATTTTTTCCAGTGCCCTCCGGTCTCCTCTAACACCATTCACTGAGCAGCATGGTGTGTAGATCCAGGGGTGGCCTTAAGATTCGTTTGTCGTGAAAACACTGAATACCAAACTCTTTTGGTGGCAGCATTATGTGTTGATAAGGTAAATTTGCAAACCTTATTTTTCCCTCATACATAGGATGTTATTCCTACCTTTCACTCTGATTATGGCATACTCTACTGCACCATGGAGTTTTCCAAAGCTAATTAGATGTTGGAATGGAAAAGCCTTCATGCCCTTTCTGAGGAAATTATTTAGTAACTCATGCCTGTTTCTGGCCAGTAAGAGACTGAAGGAAGCTTTGCAAAGAGGACATCTAGTAGACTTACTATAACATCAGAGCATCTTTCATTGTAAGAGATAGGATTTAAGATGCACTGTAGCGTCATTTTTGGTTAGACTATTTTGTTTTCCTGAGGGGGAAATAAGAAATGCATTCCTAGAGCCTAATCCTAGCCAGATGGGATTTCCAAAGCTGTGTTGAAGTGCCAAGTGCTCTCAGTGCCCACTTCCATCAGATGCTGAGTTCCCGTCAAAGCTGCTTTGAAATGCTGCCTGTTCAGCCTGCCTGTGCTGAACATGTTGGCCCAAAGGGCCTCCCCACTCCCTGGAGGCCAGAACAGTCCAAAAAGAGTTTCTAAACCCATTGGTCAGGTTTCATTAATTGCTACGATAGTAACGTGGAAAAGATGGCAACAAGGTTCTTCTGAGGGAGCTGCTTTTTATTCTTTCTGAGTTTTGAGGCCGACAAACGTACCCCAATTGTTTGGAGTGCTTTTTGATATGTTTGACCGCAGGCACGTTTTTTGTTTCCGAAGAGCACTGAACTATGTTATTGAGCTACATTATTCAGAAGAATGCCTTTTCTGAGAAGCAGCATCTTCATTATTTGTTTTTTTTTTAAAATTAAATCTTCCCTCACTTGTGGGAGATCATTGATTTTTCAGTGAGGAAATGGAAAGTGACTGTAGCTCGTGTAAAACCCTAGTAATAATGCAGAAGAAAAATTCTGCACAAGTCTTGGCTACTGGTTTCATGGATGTGCTTAAATGAAAACTTCTGTGCCTACTGGCATAAGCCTTCCCACTCCCGAGGCTGGGAAGCAGCTACTCTGTGTCACCATCACTTGGTGGGCACTCAAGTGCCTGTTATATAGTCTTTGACTTGTAACCTGCCGTGTTATTGAAATAGGCATTGAGAAAGGGGGAGACATGCGTGATTAAGTAAATAGGTTGCCAAACCAGAGCTTTGTGCACATTTGCTAAGTCTAAATGTAGCTGAGACCACCACAAGTGTCCGGTGGGTGTAAGGGCCCTTTCTGAGGAAAGGCCAGGTTGCAGGGTGATTATGCCCTACCTGTAATGAAGGGTGTGCCCAAAGCCTCCCACATCTGAAGTATTGGGGGGGAAGAGGTCTCCTTGTGTGGGCACAGAGGGAGTAAACAGTTTGGTGGAGCATGAACTGGCTGTAAAGGTGCTTTGCTGCACGTAGGCATCTTCCAGGGCAGAACCTGGGTGGATCAAGCGATTGTATATAACCAGCGCTTACGTATGCAATGGGGGATCTCACCTGGGGTCTGTGCCTTCATATATCACAGTTGGGCACATTATTTCTTTGGATTTGAATGTGCAATTTGCCTTTCCTGCCTCCCAGAACCTGCAGGCTGGTTTGACAAGCGTGCGGAGCTGTGAACACAGCTGGCTGAAATCCCAGTTGACTTGCACTTCTCATTTAGGTAAGGAAATGACATGATGTTTTGTTTCACCCGGCAATGGAGGGATTTCCCCGTCTTGGAAGAGATTTGCTATAGTTGTTACTTGTGTGCGGAGATTAGATAAACAACCGTATCATCCTACTTTGATACTTGATTGGTTCCAGGATAAACCTCTTCTCTCTCTCTGGGCAGAACCCACCAGCAGACTGATGCTTCTGTACCAAGTCACACTTTCCTCTTAATTGAAGTGTGCAGTTACACCCACGCATACCAGAGCAGAAATATGCTCAGGAGTCTGCAGTGATAGGATTTGGGGACCAGTTATTGGCTTTTAGGATAGGCTATGCGTTTTCTGTAGGACCAAGCAGTGTGAAAGTAAGGCAAAAAAAATTAAGGATGCGCATTGAAAGTACCAGAAGAACTCTGTGATGTGCACTGTACAAGTGAAGCTGATTCTGCAAAGCTTTTTTGAAATGAACCAGTTCAAAGGATGGCCTGGTCTGATTAGAAGCTGGAAGCAGGATGCTGCCTGTGCTCCCAGCACCCTACCTGGGAAAAAAATTAAACATATGCTTGAGAACAAGATTTTATTATGGTTCAGTGGTACTTGTCATTGGAAAAAATAAAATAAAATGGGTGTTTGCCGAATCAAGGCTGAACTCAGTATTGGTCTTGGTCCCACTGCAAAGGAAAACCTACAAAAACTATTTTCATCAATTTGCGGAAGGCATTAGAGGTACTCCTTGGGATGTTCTTACGCTACTGAGATAATCTGAACAGTAGCTGGTGCAACATATCAGTGTCCTGGCTGTTAGGGTCACATCAGTTGATTCTTCTGAGACTGCTTTTGGGTTCCTTGTCTTCAGGAAACTTCAACCATAGCTAAACACAGATCCTCACCATCTGCTTCTGACCCCTGCAGTACAAACACCAAACTAGAGGGAAGACTAATGGTGATTGATGTGAAGGACTAAAGTTGTTTGACTGAATCTTTTAAGCTACTTTATTTTAACCACGGAGTATGTCTTTGTTTCAAAATGAATTGCATTTTTGTTGAAAAAAATTTTTTTTCACTTGCAACTGTTCCTTTCAAGTATAAAAACAGTGGACTGTGGAAGCTCTAGATTTGATCTTCTGAGTAATAGTATTTGAAAAGCTATGGTGCCATTTCCACCCCCCCTCAACTACACTGTGCTTAGAGACCAAAGTAAATTGACCTCATTTTCTTTCTTTTACTGAATATTCTTTTCAGAGAGCATTAGCATCTGAATACTATGCTTTCGTTTTTGTACAATTATAAATGTTTTTCAAGTGCCAGTAAGGTCTTTAAAACTTTCCCCTTACCCATTATCCTCCCCCAGGAATATAGCATATGTACACAAAGATGCTGCTCCAAATTCTGAAAGACTTCAAACTAAATCATGCCTTCAGATTATTTTAATGAAGCAGACATTTTAATAAAAACACTTTGACATTGACCTGGCTTTCACACAGACTTTAATGCTTTTTGGCGTTTTCTTTATCAAGATGTAAGAAAAATGGCCATTTCAGAATATTTATGCAGTTAATCCCATAAAACAGATAAATAGGCTTGGAGGAATTGTTATATTCTGTAGAGAAAAAGTCAAGCCTTCATTATGTTTTTAGACCCCTGCTAATTATTCTCAGCAGTTTACAATAACCACTTGGGGTCTTAGAATTATTCTCTGTAATATTTTTTTTTCTTTCCAAGTATAGCACCTGTTCAATAACTGTTGAGAGACAGCATAAGGAGTGAAGAGAGGATGGTCATTTCCTTTGATATATCATACAATTTGTGATGAGTTCTATTCATTCATCAATGTTACTTTAGTAAGTAATGTTCTTACTGTACGGTAAATGTTCCCAGTGTATGGTATGGGGCATATATGAAAAGTAGGTTTATTTCTTCAGTGGGGAGCCCACACAGGAAAAGTCTGCCACTGTACCAAATTTTTTACTTATTATGTCAGTTTAATGATCTTACAGTGATAGTTCACCTCCATCAGCATCTGGCTCCCAAATGCTCTGGCTGCCCAGTTCCACAGGGTGCCAGAGCTGGGAGCTCCAAGAGCAGGCAGACCACATCTTTCCCAGCCATAGCAGGGCTTGGCTTTCAGTTGGCTCTGATCAGATGCCTTTTTCAACACATTTGGAGTTCACAGTTTTGTGTGAAAAAACACAGCTCTCAAACCCAGTATTTCTCAACCTTTTAAAACTCAAAAGATGCCTTAGCATTTCCGAAACAATCGACATGCTGTCTATACGACAATGCTGTAGCAGCTTCCTCTTATCAACTTCTGCAATTTCTGGCTATGATTTGAGCTTTTATTTCATATTTTATTCCTGTTCTTATCTTGTATGCTTGAATACAGATATGTGTATGTTCTGGGGGGATTTTATTTACAGAATTTTTCTGACCTACACTCAGGTGCTTTTCTAGTTAACAGAACATGAAAAGCAAACGTTTGGAAGCCATCAGGAACACAGAACCCGTACTTTTCCTAATTCTTTCATACATCATTCTATTAATATTTTTTGAAAATCACATTGTGTCTGCACTTCAGGAGGCAGCTGTTCCTGGACTCTTTATTAAGGTCTCTAAATAAGAAGCTATTACTTAGCACTGCCAAGAGCACTGCAAAACGTGATCTGTTTTGCTCCTTCAGCACCCCTGTGCCTCACAGCAACTTTTTAATGTGTGTTAATCTATTTATCGTGACCATATTCCCTATATGAGGAAGATTAGCCAAATTTAAACTTCACTGTTATATTATTTTGAAGTTGAAATGGAAATTAAAAGATATTACAGGAGACTGCAGAATATAGACACCACTGGAGTCGGTAGCCCCCACCATAAACACACCAAAGGCTACATGATTTTGAACCTTTACCTAAAGCTTCCGTAAGCTGAGGACACCCATCACCTTGCTGACTTGCATTCCTTCTGAAGAACAGAGGAAGAGACAGTATAATGCCCTCATTACTGCCGTGCAATTAAGAAACTAGTCTTCAGCTTTAGATCTCGGTGTTGTGGGTGTACAAGAACTCCATGTGTCCCTAAAATCCATTTCCAGCGTTTCCTCCATTGGTTTTGTACAGCTTTCAGCAGTTTCTGATGTGAAGCGTGCTGAGACAGTACCTGGAGTTTCCATGGAATGTTTTAATCATGCATGCTTATAGTAAGCGCAGAGCTAGTTACAAATTATCTTTTGCATCAGAAATAATTCAAAATGGATGGCTCCAGTCAGGTTTCTATGTTATTTCTGATTTCATGAAACAGCTTTTGGCAAGCCTCACAACAAGTCCCTTCAGAGGAGTCTATTTTTCATGATAAAAACAAGACAACAAAGTGACTGGACTAAATACATGATTGTCTCTTGTCAATAAGTAAAATGAAAGGAGAGAGAACATCTGTGACCACAGAAGAATTCAGAAAACAGAAAATCGAACACATTTTACTTTGGAAGACTTGTACTGAATATAAAGAGACTGGTTTTACCCTCCCAGTTGTCCTGTCTGCATTTATTCTATAATGAAAAATATACTGGTATTACTAGTTTTCTGTAGACAGAATGGGGTTTATTCTGCTGAATGTTAGAACAATTTAGCCCCTAAACAGCCAGAATATGCATCTTGCCACAAAGAATGCATTTTGAAAGCTGGCAGTAGAAAAGCACATCAGTTATAAAATATTTCACAACTGCTTGAAGCTTTAACTTTAGATCTGAAAACGCTTGCTTAGCAAAATACGACATAAGTGGAGACGACTGATAAAAAGTAGTTTAGCACAGCTTCATCAACTCAAGTTTGAAAAGAATGCTTTCATGGTAACCTAATTGCTGGAAAGAAAAGGTAGGAAGGTATGTGTTGAAGCGTATTCTGGACAACAAAAATACCGTGAAGGGATTTTGAAAATCTGCTTTCAAGTTGAGGGTACAATGTTGTGTTTATCTATGCAAAATTTTTGTTACGAATACTCGTCGTATTTACTAGCATTTTGAGTCACAAAGTTAGCAGCAGATTCCAAGCCACCAGCTGCAAATGTGAGAGGCTGGATCTGATGGCCTTTAGCTGTCCCAGCAGGTCCTGTGCTCCTTTATTCTCACAGTAAGGCCATGACCATCCAGTCGGGAGCCCCTGCCTCACGGGGCGGTGGCACCCCCCTGTATCACAGCCTCTAACTTTTCAGTTTCGATGGCAGAAACTATTGGCAGATGAAATTCCCATCTTTGGTGGGACCCTGTGTATGTCCCTCCCCACCAGTCCACGCTGGCTTTGGGGTTTTCATGGCCCTGGCACCGCACATTTCAATCATAGGAAATCATGCTCCTGGCTCAAAGACCAAGCGACTTCTAAAAATTAAATTTTTATGTGCTTCCTGTGGGGGCATGTTTTTAAGCTCTGCAGGAAAACGTTTAAATGACCCTTTATTTTTAAAGGAAAGCAGGAATTCTGGCCTATTGTATTTATTGTATAATAAATACATATATATTTTTTACATTTTTTACATTTCTATATTTACATATGTAAGTATAATAAATAAAATATAAACATGTATATTAAAAATAATTAAAATATATATATTGTATAATACCAAGATCTGGATTATTTAGGAAAAAGCATGCCTAATGCTTATGGAAAATCTGGGGATTTTGAGCCTGATTTTGAGCTCCCTGGGAGGTCAGACCTCACACGGCAGTGACTTAGGCTGTGTGGAAACTGGTTCCTTTGAGACTGTGTTGGAAAACTGCTCTCAGGTCCTAAGTCTTCAGCCTTATTCTGACCTTAGAAATACAAGCCCAGGTCCCATCACTTTCTCTTGCAGCAGTTGCTAATCAGAAAGCAGCAGTCTTTATAACTTAGCTCAATGCTATTTAGACTTCTCAGTTTAGTCCAGTAGCCAGAAAAAAAACCAAACCCTCTGGTTATGAACAAAATATTGAAAAGACTATCTACCAGTAGTGGTGCAATTGCTTTGTTTCAGCTGGAAGGGAAGAAAGGAGGGGGTCATAGTTTCCCAGGAAGCCAGTGCTTCGTAATTCAGGGCCAGGCTTCAAGTCCTCGTGTCAAAATTGGCACGAGTTTTCAGATCTGCACTTCTGATTTGGGATCAGCTCTTACGATAAGCTGAAATCCCTTTCACTACCTTTATTAATTCATGCTTACTGCAATGAGTGGCTTGGCACCTTATAGGGGCCCTTATGGGCAATTTCTCCTTATGGGAAATTATTTTTCTAGCAAATACTACCCTGGTCTTAATTTACCCAGAAGGGCTCACCCTCCTCCATCCATCCTAGTGCCTGTATCAGCAGTTGATGGGGTGACTCCATGGGCACCAAGGGTTGTGGCAGGCGCAGACCTCCTGGATGGAGTGAAATGCTGGAGCCTTGTTGCCTGATGTTGGGTCATGGGGAGGACGAAGGTTAACACCTCAGTGTGGACTTGGAGAGGATACATCCTTCATTTCACCTACATCTCCATTCAGATCGTTAACCCAAATCATGCTAAAGTCTCTTTTAGCTGCCTAACTGCTTATTTAGATGATCGGCATTAGCACAGAAAGGAAAATTTGTTAAAAATTACTTCCCAGTCACTTAAACTGTAGCTACTCTGCAGAGGTTTTGCTTCATTTTAACACAAAGATAACTGTTCCATTCACATCACTGATAAACAACACCAAGTTGAACTTAAAAAGTATCATGGACTTCATAACAACTTGAAAATTAAAACTACCAAGTTCTATCAATTGAAGTGTATTGATTAAAGTGGTGTAGGGAACACGACAAATTATTTAACTGAAGTTAATAAGATAAGTTATTGAAATTAACCTGTTTTATCTTGCACTTCATTGGTAGCGTAAAATAATTACAGACTAAATCTGGAAGAAAATTGTGACCCACCTAGCGATTTTAAAATAAAATTTTAAATTGAAATTTGAAAACAAAATGCAGTCTGTTCCTTGCACACAGTTTCCCAATTCTACCTACTGCTGCTTCTACTGGATCAACAAATGCAATGTTCCTTAAAGGAGAGGATATTTGAGTTATGCATGGCAGGTTCTATTTCGTTACAGAGACAGAGATTTTTTTATAAATGTATATGCTTTGCAAGAATGACAGTGTATAGCACCATCTGCTCATTTCTACTCTTTCCATTTTTATCACCAGTTTTCAATTTTCCTCAGTGCTCTAACTGAATTTCTTATATATTTATTTTTTTTTCCAAAGTCTTAGGAACAGAGCCCACAGACAGAACTAAGTGGTCAGCAAATCCACATACTCAAATGAACAAAAAAGACCAGTGCAACATTTGTTACTGGTTTAATACCTGACAAATTTGTCCAGAGGTGATGGCTGCGGATCCATATACACTCATGTAAATGAAAGAGCATCTCTGCATTGAGATGAGCCCGGTGAACATATTTTCTGGAGAGTCTTTATAATATCATTGCATCCTTAACTTCTATGACTCAATACCATTTTTGAGTCATTGTTTCTTCAACTAAGGAATCTTCTTATGAACACTGTTTGGGGTTTTAAGCGTAAAATAAGTGAAAAAACACTGTTATTCTATTTGTATGTCTTTATATTCACTGAATGTCCCAGAGATGTTTGCATGGCAAAGTTTTGGTAGCAGGGGGGGCGGGCTTCTGTGAGAAGCTGCTAGAAGCTTTCCTCATGTCCAACAGAGCCAATGCCAGCCATCTCTGAGATGGACCCACTGCTGGCCAAAGCTGAGCCCATCAGTGATGGTGGTAGCCCCCTTGGATAACATATTTAAGAAGGGTGGGGAAAAAAATCTGTGCAAAAAAAAAACCTGCAGGAGGAGAGAGGAGTGAGAATATGTGAGCGGGGCAGCCCTGCAGCCCCCCAGGCCGGCACAGGTGGAGGGGCAGGGGGTGCTTCAGGGCCGGAGCAGAGGCTCCCCTGCAGCCCCAGGGGAAGCCCATGGGGAGGCCGGCTGTGCCCTCAGCCCGTGGGGGTTAACGCTGGAGCAGATCCCACCCGCAGCCCGTGGGGACCCCATGCTGGAGCAGGTGGATGCCCAAAGGAGGCTGTGACCCGTGGGCAGCCCGCGCTGGAGCAGGTTTGCTGGCGGGACTTGTGGCCCCACAAGGCACCCACGCTGGAGCAGTTTGTGAAGAACAGCAGCCCACGGGAAGGACCCAGCTGGAGAAGTTCATGGAGGACTGTCTGCCTCAGGAGGACCCTGCACTGGAGCAGGGCAAGAGCATGAGGAGGAAGGAGCAGCAGAAACGATGTGTGATGGACTGACCACAGCCCCCATTCCCTGTCCCTCTGCACCACTTCGAGGGAGGAGGTCAAGAAACTGGGAATTAAGTTAAGCCTGGGAAGAAGCGAGGGCTTGGGGGAGGTGTTTTTACTGATATTAATGGTAATAAATTAAACTAATTTTCCCCAAGCTGAGACTGTTTTGCCCATGACGGCAATTGCTGAGTGATCTCCCTGCCCTTATCTCGACCCACGAGCCTTTCATTGTATTTTCTCTCCCGCATCCAGCAGAGGAGGGCAGTGACAGAGCAGCTTGGGGGGGCACCTGGCATCCAGCCAGGGTCACCCCACCACGCCTGTGATACAATTTTTTCCCTTGACTTCTCTGTGCAGGGAGCACAAAGCGTTTGTCACTAACAGGTACATTTTGGACTAATGTCCTCCTTTCACTGTGCTCCGGTGTCAGTACACAAACCAGTCACCTAAGTATGTTCAGCCATGGGTTCCTCATGCTGCCTTCATGGTGTTTTCTGGTCAAATGACATCTGTCTTTTTCCAGAGGTCTGCTACTGGACTAACCCATCCCAGAGAAATACAGCAGGTTTGGGGGTTTTTTTGGAGGGTTTGGGTTTTGGTTTTTCTTTTTTTATTTTATTTTTTCCCCCCTGAATTGATCCATATTGTCCCAGACACTGCTGCTCTTCAAGCGTGGTTAACACCTACCTTTCTGCTGGACTGACCATGCTGCCAGTAGAGCTCTTCCTGAAGGTGCCACATCAAAGCTGTAACCACTTCTGAGGACTTCAATAATTAAGGACTGGGCCATTTTTTTTTCTCTTTTCCATAATCTATGAAAAGCCTTTTCTTAGGTCTGTGGCCATTACCAGGCGGTGAAGTAACTTTCACAACAGTCAGGTCCTTAGTTCCCATTCAACTCAGAGTGAATCATCTCTGGAGATGAGCTGTTGCCCGTATTTCTAGTTTGTCCTTCACAAAATGTTAATCTTGATTTTTTTTAATTTTTTTTTGAGCAAAATAACATTTGGTATGATCAAGAAAAAATTAAATATTTCCACTAGATTTAAAAAACCCAAACATTGACTTTGTTTTTTCATTTGCAGTCAGAGATGAAACCCTAGGAACTTTCAATAATTGTACAACCAAGGGATTGAGATAGAAGTGATGCTGCTAGAAATATGGTGTCCTGGTTTCGGCTGGGATAGTTATTTTCTTCTTAGAAGCTGGTGCAGTGCTGTGCTTTGGATTTGGTGTGGGGAAACTGCTGACAGCACATGGATGTTTTTGGTTGTTGCTGGGTGAGGGTTATACTAAGTGAAGGACTTTTCAGTTTCTCAGTCCCTGCCAGAGGGAGGGCTGGAGGGGCACGGGGAACTGGGAGGGGAAACAGCCAGGACAGGTGACCTGAACTGCCCAAAGGGATATTCCATACCATAGGATGTTGTGCTAAGTATATAACCTGGGGCAAGAAGAAGGAAAGGGAGGGACATCCAGCATTATGGCATTGCTTTCCCAAGTCACCATTACACGTGACGGAGCCCTGCCTTCCTGGGGATGGCTGAACACCTGCTGGCCGAGGGGAAGCAGTGAATGAATTCCTTGTTCTGCTTTGCTTTGGTGCGCGGCTTTTGCTTCACCTCTTCCACTGTCTTTATCTCAGCCCACGAGTTCTCACTCCCACCCTTCCGACCCTCTCCCCCATCCCACCGTGGGGGCAGTGGGCGAGCGGCCGCGTGGGGCTTGGCTGCCGGCAGCGTTAAACCACAACATATGGATCGCTGGAAAAGGGTAGAGAGTAGAAACCTGTGAGTTCTCTCTCCCTGTAGCTCCCATCCCAAAGGGTAAGGCGTAGGGAAAGCCAATTCCCATCAGAGAGAAACTGCAGTAGTGAAGAGACAAGTCTCCACTGCAAAGAGGGAATCATGTGCTGGAAATTTGTATTAGCGTTAAATGCACATCTAAATCTCAGATGCTTATATAAAGCTGTGAATCTTTCAAGGTTTATGAATCATGATTTTCATGCCAAAAAGAACCCATTGAAGCATAATAATAAAGAGGATGGAAACACACAAAATAACAAACATTTAGAGCTAAATTGTGATTAATCTGAATGCTTATGGCTAATAAACCACCCTCACTGTTAACAAACTTCTAATTTGTATCTTTTTCAAGTGATTTAGTATATGGTATTTGAGGAGATAATTGTACTGTAGCTTGCTAATTACAGAAAAGTAACAACTGGAGACCGCAGCATAGGTAATGATAAAGTTTTAATTAGCCGTAAAATAAATAAATAAATAAATTGAGATTTTTTTTTCACTGTTAAAAAACACTGTCACACCAGAACTAGCAGTTAGTATTTCTCTTTGCACAATGCTATTTTGGACCATGGGACCACAGCATTCTAACCACAGCTGGCTGCAGTGCAGGCAGAAAATGCCAGAGCTGAAGAAATAATCTATAATGAATGAAGAATTTGTTCCACAAACAGATCATTTTCTCATTATGGAACACGATAATCAAGATTCTTACTAATTTGATCATTCTTTAATTACATTGGATTTGGAGAAGGAGGCGTTCCATTTTTCAACAGTCCAGGTTCACTGATGGCAAAATCTTCCCTGCAATTTCTCATCATTTAAAGTACTGGGATTAGTTGTTGCTGCACAGATCAGTTCTGTAAATGCAAACTCTTTTGGCTACAAATGTTCACCTCAGGAGAAAGTCAAAATTAACTTTGAAAGTACTGGTACATAAAGTATGCAATTTCATTTTTCATGAACACAGCACAATTAAATTTTAATTATTTGCATGTTAGTTGAAAGCAGAAAAAAACCTGCTAGTTTGAATTTTAATGTAAACACATAGTCACAGAACTTTGTGTTATTCATCCTTCCCTGAAAAATAAGTTTAATCAACATTACATCTTTATATCGCTATAACTCAGACTGGTCCCACGGTAATGCAGGCTGTTGAATATTTTACAAGATTTCTTGTTTCTAGAAGTCACCAGTAAAGATCCAGAGCATATACTGAACATGGTATAATCTTCCTGGACAGCAAAATACTGTATGTGGGTCCTTTCTGCTCCACGCTGCCAGAAACAAGATTGGGAAGATGACGGATGTTAAATAAAAATACCAGCTCTGGTGTGGGGGATACCTCACTCCAGATGGGACAGCCCTGGAGCATGGGACTGGGGACAAGCACCCAGGGACAGGGTCAAGGCTGGAGCTCGCTGGAGCTGCTGCTGGTGCTGCTGGAGACCTCACGATATCAAATCATGGCTCGAGGCACCTGGGAAAGAGAAAGGGAAAACACATTTTCCTAGGAGTGTAAGCGGTGAGCATCCTGCAATTGGCTATGGAAGGGGAAAGGAAAACAACTCGTAGTGGTCTCTGGTGAATTACCTGGGTCCTCCCAGAAACCTGTACTTTGGCATCTGTGTTGGGTCTGGCTGAGCCCTGTGGCAGCCCTCCCAGCGCTGTGTATCGGTAGCTACAAAGGCGGTGATAACGCGGCAGTGTCTGACCACTGCTAGCAGCGCTCGCACAGCATCGGGGCTGTCCCTCCAACCCTCCCCCTCCCTCACCAGCAGGCTGGGGGTGGCCAAGGTCTTGGGAGGGGACACGGCCAGGACAGCTGACCCAGAGTGACCAAAGGGGTATTCCGTACCCTATGTTATATATATGTGTATATATATGTGTGTGTGTGTGTGTATATATATATATATATTTATTTATATATGGTATCTATACCTTACAACATCTGCTCAGATGTAAAAGCTAAGAGAAAGGAGGAGGAAGGGAAGGCATTTGTTATTTACAGTGTTTGTCTTCTGGAGCAGTTGCTACAGTACTGAAGCCCTTCTCCTTGGGAAGTGACCAAACATCACCTGCTACTGGGCAGCATCTTGTGTTTTCCTTCGCTTCTGTGCGTGCACGACTTTTGCTATTGCTTCATTAAACTGCCTTCATCTTGACCCACAACGGTTTTTTGCCATCTTACTTTCTCCCTGCCCTGTTCTGCTGAGGAGGGGAGTGATTGAGCAGCTTGGTGGGCACCTGGCGTCCAGCCAAGGTCAGCTCACCACAGCATCATATTGTATGAGTGTGCCAGCTCACATCAGTCCCTGCTGGAGCCTAAATGCAGGTTACAGAGCTGCTGACATTTCTGTTTTCAGTGTACATGCTTATAGCCTAATGTAGAGATGTCATCTTGCTTTGCTTTCTGCTATACACATCTCATTCTTCTCTCCCTAAATACTATGGGTAATGCAAAATCAACTCCATGCCGCAAGATGCAAAATAGTAATAATGCAACACAGTGGTTAAAAATCACATTGTAGACTTAAAATACAGGCAATCAGCCACTAGCACCAAATTGCCCTGAACTGCAGTTTAAATTTAGCTTAAATGTCACAAAAGATGGATTTTTTTAAAGATTGTGGGCAAGCTACAGCTTTACCATTTGTCTCCGTGTGAGTATTATCCTGGAACAAGTCAGGAAACAGGCTGTAATTGGAGCCACTGTTCTTTCATTGATTGCTTTCTTTGACTCTGACATGCGTACGGCAGAGGGGAAGGAGAATAAATCCAATACATCGGTTTTGTGCAAAACCTAGAGCTGGATCAGTCTGTGCTGGTTGCAGTCTTCACAATTTGGTTGGACCCTGCTTCTCTCTGTTTGATATCTCTGATCTGAGGGACCTCAGCAGCAGTGGCTTCTTTCTTTTGCTTCTTGAGGAGTGAGCAGGGTGTTAGAAAAACGCTTCATAAAGACAAGGGAAGGGGATGGCTGCTGCTCCAAGGCTGGTAATATAGAATTATTTAGGTTGGGAAAGACCTTTAAGATCATCAAGTCCAATATGTAATATGCCTGAGGTTAGACACCTTGGCATCACTTTACTCCCTCCCAGCATCACTCTGTGTACCCTGGCCAAAAAACCCAAGGGGAAACTTTTGTTTCATTCTCATCTGCCTAGACACCTTAGGATATATCTGATCTACCCACCTGGAAGGAGAAGAGATGTTTACATACATCTCGTCCGCTGTATAATTCAGGGCTGTGCAACAAGCCAGCTTCAGATAAATAAAGGAACGAAATAATCTCTTGCATGTGTCCCAATTGACGGGCCAGCTGACGGACTGCTGGCAGCTCGTCTTTCCCCAGACAGCCTGCTGACAACCCAACACACATCAGCCTCATTTTCTGCATGTCCCCTTTGTGGAAAAAAAGGAAAAGAGCTTTTGAAGGTTCCTTGTTGGGCTCACAGCTGGATTTGGGAACTAGACAAAAGTTACCTGGGGCTGACGTAGCAGGCCTTGACATGGCCTCACTTCTTAAGAGACCTCACATCCCAGAGAGCAACAAAAGGAAGAAACAACAATATTCTCACGGTGCCATATTTCTGGGTTCCCTTCAGACACGTGCTGTCAGTCTGACCCAGGACAGGAGCAAACTGGTCACCCCGGTGTCTCCATGCTGGAGCTGAGCACTGTGGGCTCTCTCACCTTGGCCTGCGCCTTCACTGGGAGATGTTCTTGAGGAAAATACAAGACCAGGACCAAAACAAAGAAGCATGAATATAGCAATGACCACATAGAATAATAATTAGTAGTTCTGCATTTTTATTCACTAATAATTCACAGGCATCAGCTGCAAGATGCATTTTACTGTTTGATGTAAGCAGTTACTATTCTTATTAATAATATTGTTTACATTTTCTCTCCCTGTAACATAGGCTATTTGGGTTCTTTCTTACCATTATGGTAAAGAAGTTTTCCCTTTAACGCTAATTTCCTCCCTCCCCCACCCCCATTTTCTCTTCTTAAAAGAAGTCAAAACTTGCCCGAAATCTGGTAGCTCTGCTGTCCCAGTCTAGAGCAAACAGCCGTGGTTTTTTTCTTTGCCAATTAGTGATTTTCTGATGCTGAGAGACGTGCGAGTGACAGATCAAATTAATCCTAATTTCTGAAGTGAGCTGGCCTTTGAACCCAGCTAATTTAAAATGTTCTTTCTGTGTTTAGTCTGCTCAAGTAATTTAACTGCACATCTCTTTCTCTCAGTACTCTTTGCAGATCAGATGGTTGGGTACACAGGGCAGTGAGGTGTAGCTACTTGCTCTTTATGGCAAACAGATGTGAGCAAATCAGAAGCTCACATGCATGTGATTTCCTACATTAATTGCCAGTCGTTTTACAACAGCTTTGTAGGACCATGAGGCTGCTCAGCTTGTCCCTCGCTGGGGGCTGGCTCCCCCACAGCTGCCACACAAAGTTGTGAGGGCATCACGTAGGAAAGGGTGGTGGACAGCGTAAGCCCTATCCATCTCCCGAGGCAGTTCTCCATTTGGTCCTGTTATTTTCTTGTTTTCCATGACTCACAAGCCTCACAATGTTATTTGAATCAGTCCAGCATAAATATTGTTTTTAAACCATTCATTTGTCTTTGTTTCCACAGCCATCTTTTTCCAAAGCTGCTTTCATTTCTCTCAATTCTTGTCTTTGCTGTTTCATCATGAGTTTACTTTCAGGCCTCTTTCCAAGGTATCCAAAGGTATCTGCATCAGAAAATGGCTCTTTTTCTGAAGAGCCTCTAAAATTTTCATTTTAAATAATGAAAGCCTAAGATTGTTTTCAGTGAAAACTTGATCTTTTTTTTTTTTATGGAAAAGAGGAAGAACCTATAGAAATTTCTTTAATCAAAATCTCAACTTTTCACTGAAAATGTGATGTTGTAACATATTTGACAAGTAAGCATAGGCAGGAAGAGAACACTTTTTCTTTTGACAACACTTGTTTACCATTTCTGGCTTCTTGCAGTTCCCTACACTTTAGAGTCACACAATACGAAATCATTGTCGATTATACTAATCTTCCTAATACACGCCCTTAATGTTGATAATACTGTAATCTTTAAGACATTTAATTGTTTTCACATTTTATCTTCCTCCAGGCTTGATAGGCAATGAATCCCTTCCCACACTTTCTTAACTTTTGAGCTTTCCTTTATAAAGTATGCAGACTTAATACAACTTGACCTAGTTCTGCATCTGTCTAATAAATGCATTTCTACTGTAGCCAGCTCTCCTCATCCATTTGCTTTACTCTCATCTGATTCTCAGAGAAAAATGGAAAATTTTCCCATGGATTTTCAAAGCAAAACTAGACAACTTTTGCAGTTATTCCGCATTCTAGTAGACATATGTTTTTCCTACAGTTTGGCTGTGTTGAAATAAGGTCAGGACATTATCATTACATATTACTGGAAAAATTAAAAACCAAAATGCCACAGAGAGCTAGTTATTAATTTTTAATTTAAAGAAGCCATTTTAGATGTTTTAGAAAGTTTTGCACTTGCTTTTGAGAAAAGGCTTTCAGAAGGCTTTGTAAAGCAACTTTTCTCAATTTCCTCGGAAGTTTTCTTTGGCCAGTGCCACTTTCTGCTCCGTCACAGCCCCAGCACTGCCAGGCTGGGTGTTTGCACTGTTATCTCCCCCGAGCTCTACGGACCTGCAGGCTGCAGGGTGCTCTTGCACACACGCATGCCCGTCACACACCACGCCTGTGCCCTTCCGTCTTTCTGCAACTGCAGTCACAGCTCTGTGCACAGAATTCACATTTCAATCGGTATACCCTTTGCCGTGTTTAATCACTTCTTCCTAGCAGTTATATGCCTTTAATCCAGTTTCATTTATAGCTGTTGGTAACTTTGATATTTCATTCAGTCTTCTCTTGACATTGTATTTTGATTTTATGATCTGAGACTAAAGAATGCTGTTACCTCTTCATAGGGCCGCCTTCAACGCCACCATGGGGAACTTTAGCAGCTCCTAGGACAGCACTCTGAACTGTGTGGTCTCATATGTTAAATTAGTTAACTTGCAGAAAATTTAGATTAAAAATAAATGTAAACTTGTACTATTTTGTTTGGCTGAAACATTTAGATGAGCATTTTTCCTAGCAGAAGCATATTCTTTACTACTTCAGAGAAATGGCACCAGTATGTGGCAGGTAATAAACAGCAACATTTACCTTACTAGCAAAGTCTTTTTTCCATAAGCTGTATATATTTACTTTTCATTTTTTGTCAGGACACTCTATTATATTTTATCTTTTGTCAAGCTTTGAAGATACTGTATCTCATTTCTGTTTCATAATACTTCATAGCTCATTACAAGTACAGCTTGCTGCCGGTGTCATCCTTGAGCAGCACTGTGTGCCAAATCTGTAGTGTCTTATGAGGAAATTGACTATATCGACACAGTGAATAAAGAGCTTCAAATGAAAAACACTTGGGATTCATTCCAACCCTGATTTTTTATTTATTTATTTTTGCCGTCTAACTTGCTTAGTGTCTTGAATATTTTTTTTTATTATTATCTGTAGTCATATATTTAATGATTTACTCCACAAACCCTTAAAAATGAAAGAAAGGTCCCCCCCTCACGCTGGATCAAGCATATGTGCATATCGAACAATTGGATAATGAAGCAGATTAGAAGAGACTATGACCATATGATGTATCAGTACTATTTAATGAGTCATCTTAAAACATGTTTGCTTCATTGTCTTTGGTTGCTGTTACTGACTGGCCACTTCAAGGTTTATAAAATGCCGAGAAGAGAAAGTCCACGGGCAGCCCTACTGCCTACTGTATAATTTGATTGATTTTTCCTTTTGTGACGTTGGATGCTGCAACTGCAGAAGGTGACTGTTTCCAGTTTTATACAGAAGATTTTCCCTAGACATTTTAAGAGAAAAATCTCTAATGCACTCCGTGGATTGTCTTTTTTTTTCTCCTTACATGCAGAACTGCAGGTGGGTAGGGACCTTTGTGGTGGTTTAACCCTGGCTGGCAATCACGTGCCACTCAGCTGCTTGCCCACTGCCCCCTCACCAGGGGAGTGGGGAGGAGAGGTGGAAAGGGATGTAAAACTCGAGGGTTGAGATAAGAACAATTTAATAATGGAAATAAAATAAATCCAGAATAACAACAGGAATAATAACAATAACAGTTAAAATGAAAAGGAGGGAGAAAGGGAGAGGAATGAAATCCAAAAGGAAAAGAGAAAGGAAAACTCGTAACACATAACACAGCTGCTCACCACCCGCTGACTGATGCCCAGCCAGTCCCCGAGCAATGACAGGCGGCTGTCGCCAAACACACCCCACCCCACCCCACCCCGTTTATATACTGAGCATGACGTCCCATGGTATGGAATAGCCCTCTGACCAGTTTGGGTCAGCTGTCCTGGCTGTGTCCCCTCCCAATTCCTGTGCACCTCCAGCCCTCCCACCGGCAGGGCCTGAGTAACCGAGAAGTCCCCGAGCACGCTGTCCCCAGACCAGATCCAAACCACAGCACTGCACTACCCACCGAGAAGGAAATTAACTCGATCTCAGCCAAAACCAGGACAAACTTCCACACTAACAGTGCTGGGATCTTTCTTACATGTAACAGATCTTCAAGACATGAGACAGAGAAACCAGAAATTCAGCAGGAGCTGTGTCCCTGACACCAAGACGGGCCACGCTCACGCTGACGAAGGTGTCAGTGACTTCAGCGTGTGTTTGGGACAAGGCAGCGCTGTCACTGGCCATCTCTGGCTCAGAATATGTGTGGGACTGGAAGGTTTCAGACCTTTTTCCTCGTCTGGTTCAACACATGCTATCAAAGTAGGGTTGGAGGGCCTGAGGCACAAGGTGAAAATGCTTTCGGTGCACTTTTGGAACAGCTTGGCTGTGCTCTGCTCTTTAATCGTGAGGAATTGTGAAGTTTTAAGTCAGTCCTTAAAAGATTTGTAAATGGGAGAACAAGTGATACGTACAGAAGTTACTGAAGGCTTCTGCTGAAATACGAGGACAGAGGTTTCTCATCCATACTGTACCTCGTACTCCTTGTTTGTATGTTTATATGGAAAAAAACCCACAAATTTCTGAAAATAGACATTCAGCTTTAGAAAAGCTGATGGCTGAAGCAGTGAAAGCATTAGCTTTCTCATTAAATGCTAGTTACTGATAACACTTGGCTGACCTATATATACGTCTTAAACGAGAGAAAGGTATTTCTAGAGTGCCTGGGGAAATTAGCCATGGTTACATATTCTTTAGATTTCAGAAATTACATTAACCATTGTGTGCCTTCAATTTTCACGATGTGGTGTGAGTGAGGGCTGGGCTAGGCAGGGGTTGTGCATGCAGGTGGCCTCATGCTGCGCAGTAGGCCTGCTGCCTGAGCGAGGGCTGCGGGACCTGGCCGTGGCGTGGCGGTGTGTCAATGCCGGCTAGCTAACCCGTTTGGTGCACATGGAAAGGGAATAAACCCCAACAAAGATGTGAAACACTGAAAGAGCCCGTGCCATAGTACGGAGCACTGAGGAAAAGGGGTTCTTCACCTCGCTGCCTTGCTGCACCACATCCCCGGTGTGCTCTGCTTCAGAAGAGACGGGCAGATGTGCCGGTGCTCCCCAGAAGCCGGAGTTTGGCACCCTCAGCCCTGCTCTCCGTGCCCCTGCTCCAGCCAGGAGTGCCTGCTGCTCTCCTGCCCAGGGCATGGACTCGGCACCAGGCAAGGGAACGCAGGGCGATGTGGCACAGCACTGCTTTCCATTCCTTCCCGCAGGACCTCCTCAGCTGGTACCTCCAAAAGCTAGGCAAAAGGGAATTTTACCACTGCACATCTGAAAACTGAGTTTTACCTGTGTCAAGGAGAAACCTTGGGTCAGCTCTGGCTGTGTGCTTAACAGCCACGTTTAGAAATCTTCTCTAAGTTATGGTAAGGGGTTGTGTGCATTTGTCTGCACACCTCAAATGTCGGAATAGTCATGTTTATGCAGTGCAATAGTCCAAAATATTTTTGAACAGCCACCAGTGACTTGGGACGGGCAGCAACTTTAAAGACAAGACTTTTAGCCTGGTCAAAAGAAAAGGTCATAGTTCAGAATGATCAGACATCCATCATTCAGAAGACCAGAAATCCAGGTAAATAAACCTCGTCCTGCTTCAACCACCTACTTCAAACCTGCCACTCATCACCTAGAGGTAGATCTCCCAGGTTTGAGTGGATATCCACACATCCTACACCCACGCTTCTGCACACAAAAGTCCTGCTGGAGGACATGGAGAAGCCTGGATGATGAGGAATGGCGTTATAACTGGTGGTATGTAGCATCAGGCTGGCTGGCAGGTGTCATGCTGCCACTGCTCTTCCTGGTCCTGGGTGTGCAGAAGGCGAATGGTGTTTCCAGCCTTCTGTTGATGGCAGCCCAGCAGCTTTCAAAAGCATCGTATTCACAGCAACAGTAATAACTACAGGCAGCAGAGGAAAGATTTGGAAGCAGCAGTATTTTCCCATTAGATTCTCATGTCTCAAATAACGAGATGCTTGATGCCTGCCTTTTGCTGATAGCCAGCCTACTGCTTGCTTTTATAAGAAATGATTTGCTGATGAAAAGCCAAGCAGCAATATGCTGAATGTATTACTATGTAATTTCATGTGAAAGGAGATAAAAACAGCCTGTAACCTTGGATAATAACTAAATATTGATTTTCTAGTAGTTTTTATCTTCACCCAAATCATCATTAATTGATGGAGACAGTTCAGTCTCTGGTTTAAATAGGACTTGCTGAAGTTTATGTAAACTGTACATCATTTGTATGTCTACCTGTAAAACCTTTATATGTTGGAGTAGCTGCATTGTTGCATTGTTGCTTATGTGATGTCCTAATAGATCTTTATATAATTAACAGTGAATAGGAATATGGTAAATATGACAGGGAGAGGAACTAAGGAAATGTAGTTGAAAATACGATACTTGTGAAGTCATTATAATGCTATGTTATAGTAATATAATGATAATCTGCAGACTACATACACTTTCTGTGTGCCCCAAGAAAGGATGGACTGACTCATTTGCCACAAAACAATCCCTTTTGCATATTTTCTAGAGCTGCTAGCACAGATACGCAAGATATAAATCTACACCCTCTGTTCAGTGTGTATCAGGGTAGTAAATCAGGATGTGGAAGGCTGGGGCTGAAAGAAGCTAGGCGCCAGCTGCTAAGCCATACCACGTGTGAGAAGGTGACCTGACCTGGCTGTGGAAGCCAACACAAAGCTCTGCAGAAGTCTGGGGGAGTCACTGGGGGGGGAGCAAGCTGTAGTCAGCCCTTACCCCTTGTCTCTTACTCCCTCTGGCCCCTGGGTGTGTATATTAATGGCTTTATGCAAACCAGCCTCTCCCTGTTTCTCTTACAGTGCAGCTTTAGATAAACCGTTGACTGGTAGATTTTTTTATCCACGGGCACAAGGCAATGGTATTTCAGGCCTTGTGGTGAAGCTCCTGGGCTTTGTTTGTTGATGGAGGCAGCAAATAAAGCTGACAATGATTCAAATGAAAAGAAACCAAAGGAGCGTTTGTCCTTCATGCAACATACATTTAAGCCTTGAAACTCTTAGCCAGAGAGTATTAAGTATTTGAACAGGCTTAAAAAGCGAGACAGGATTGCTTGGACAAGTTTGTGGAATTGAAATTTAACAATTTTGTAGCGTTCAAGTATTTATTTAATATAGAGATAGTAACTACATCCAGTGGGTGTAGCTCTCCAGAAAATAAAAAGTATTGGGGGGAGTGGCCATTATATGCCTGCTCTGACACTGTTCTCCGTCTTTCACATCAATTATTCACCCCTGATGGCCTTTTGGGGTTAAACAGACCTTAAATCCAACTTGTCCAGCCATTCTGATGCTCTAAAAATTGAACTTTTGCACTCTGTATGTAATTTGCTGCATGACTTTCTATACACAAGGTGTAATTCCTGATAAAGGTGCGACAATTGATGAAGTAAGAGTTTGCCTTGTTATCCTGCTTGAGTCCTACCTTATGCGTGTAAATAAGTTACATTGATTCCATGTTCAGTAGAGAGTTCAAGTTTCTGAGCCAGCTACAAGGTAAACCGAGTAAATTGGTGTATGGGGCACCGAGAAGTAAAGAATACTAAATAAGAGAATGTAGGTTCATCTACCTCCTAAAAAATAAATTAATAACTAAATATTATTCTTTTACTCTCTTAGTTGTTCCAAACTGAAATTGCAGGTTTCTGTCTACCGGATTTTAAGAAGAGGCAGGATTTACAATTATCTGACTTCTTAGAACATACAAAATTACTTCCTTCCTCTGCAAGGAAGAAAATGATGAAAGGAAAATAAGTGCTTGTTAACAGTTACCCTTAAAGTAAAAAGTTAAAATGTTCATTATTAATGAAAAACATCAAGAAATCTCTCCTAGCTGCACAAAGATGTGAAAATCTTTTGGAAATAGATGTTTCTCATGTGAACAGACAAGAGGTTTTGGTTTTCCTTATCCATTTTATTAGTCTTGACAGTCAGCAGCTCAGTTAGCTCACTTGTTCACTGCATTAGAAGTACCTCAAGGCTGTCAAGGCTTGAAGATCACAAGAATTAGTGTCTGCATATATAAGGTTCTAAATTATCACCAAACTCATCAAAAAATGTTGTGGAATTATTTCACAATATGGAAACTAGCTCCCAGAACGGTGCTTTTCTTTTACAGTAACTTTTGGGATGAATGCCTTTCCAGCTTGTTCATAAATCTATCTGGAGACAGGCTTTAAAGGGATGTCCTTCTGGTAGTGTAATGTGTCAATAAGAGATGCAACAAGTCTTTGGGAATGATGGATGTATTGCAGGAAGAAGTAAGAAGTTAGCTGGAAAATGCACACGTTGTGGAAATATCACCTGCACCGTTAGTCTAAATCCGATGGGGCACTTAGATTCATACGCCATACGTCTGTCTGGCAGATCAATGATGTAGTGATCAATTTTGACACGGTAGGGACCCCATCCTGGGAAAGATACTTTCTTCTTCTGTTTGGCATATTTAAATTCCAAGTAAATTTGTCTTGTTTCTACAGGAACGTGTACCATAAAACATACTCATTGGCCTAACTGCTGCTCCTCTGCCTTGTTAAGCAACTGAAATAATTTCAGCAGGAATAAGTGAGAGCAATGTATGTCTGACCAAAACATGTGTGAGCGCAAGCATTTGCAAAACAAGGCTGTAGCTTTTCAGAAAATGGTTATAACAAAAGAAAGTATTTGATTTCAGCAGATATTTTAATCATGTCTGTACATGGTACAATGAAAGAAACTCAGACAATATATTCTGCTCCTTACTCACTAGAGCAAATACCATTAGAAAGAGAGGAACTGACACCTAGAGGTGTTTTTTCATGCTTTTTGTTTACTTTTTCATCTGGTAAACTCCTACTGATCTTTCACTACAGTTGACTCATTGCCTGTATGCTTTGCTGAGGAAATATCTCAATATCTCTCTCCCACTTGAGCCTGTACCTCTTCGAGTTTGCACAGGATCTTATGATTCTGTAGCTGGCTGCTTACTATCTGCCAGTTCCAATAAAAAAGAGCCCCAGGTCACAGAAAACAAGCAGCACTTCATGAACCTCTTTGCTATTGTTGTTTCTTTCAAAAAGGGGGGTAAAAAGGAAGAAAGAAAAAAGCTTTACCTAAGTTTGACTATTTTGTCTCTGTTTCTATGGGAACAAAAACAGATGAAGGAGCAAGTGTCAGCCATCAACATCAACTGGGTTGCTGAAACTCCAGACAAGGCATTTGGCTACTGATGAGGAGCTTCAGGCTCCATTTGGACTTCCACTGGGGTGCTAAATTTGAAATGGTTTCATCTTGCGGTGAGAAGCAGGGAACCGCATCAGGTTTAAACAAAGTGAAAATATTTTTCCCTGGGATCTCTTCAAATCTTGTGATTATCAGGACAAGCTCAGAATAACTTACTTTTTTTTACTAAGAGAAAGAGGACAAAGACAAGTAAAACCTTCCTGCTCAGGTGAATGAATGCACTTGGACTTTTTTCAATTTTCATAATACTTATAAATTATGGAGACCAGTGGGTATCACCATTAACACAGGTGTGTCAACTCAAACCTACGTGAGTGAACAGGGCACCTAGATATGAGATTAACAGGCCTGGGCAAAGGCTCTTTTTATTACCCACCCTGACCATAGCTGCAATCCCTGAATCTCTCTACTACCATACCACACAACTGTTCCTTTATAAGACTCAACCTTCTGCCCCCATGCCCTCTGCTTCTCCTTTCTATCCCCCTACGGTGTACCTTCAGGCTCTCTTGCAAAAATAAAAGCCCTTATCTTCTCGTAGTCCTGATCCCAGGTATCTCCATTCCTTCTAAACTCGACCTTCTACCACAGAGCCCCCAGCTTCTGGCTGCTCACAAGCCTTTCTCCTCATGTGCCCATTGTTGCTGGCACCTGGTGTGACCGTAGCACTGGCTGCTCAGGCTTGCAGAGCCTGGGTCCCCTGTTCTCCCTCATGCCTCAGGAGGGGCTTCAGATATGGGGACACAAGTCACGTTTACCAATAATCCATCCAAACAAAGCTCCAAAGTGAGAAAAGTAAGGCATATGAAAAAGTTTATCGTAGCGCTAATGTAGTGAATTTCTTCGTGTTGCCTCCATCTGAAACAGAACATGTGAAAGGGAGGGTTCTTCAGGCTGGTGCCACAGTGGGATACAGATGGGCTGAGTGTTACTATATGCAGTGGAGCTACACTGACCTAATTTATGGGAGCTGAGGATCTGGTCAGCAGCTTACAGTATCTACTGTGCTGTTTGTGTTCTGCTTTGCTAAATGCCAAATGGGAATGTTTTGCTACATTTTGTGCCAGCCAAAGCATGCATAATAGAAATTTCTGCATGAGAAACACTTTTCCTTCTTTCCCAATGGTTCACTCCATTGTTTTCAGGTATAATTGCCAATGTCTGACTTCTTTCTTTCCTTCTTCTTGCAACATCCCACCTGAATTAAACATCTCTCAGGAAAAAAAAAAAAAATGATAGCCAAGTCTCTTTTTTATGCAACTAGTAATTTGGTAGTAAACATAACACAATAAGTGAGGGTAAAATAAGGTAATAAGACATCAGACTTGTCTTTGGTTCTGTCTATGCAAAAGAATATTTTGGTCTGGTATAATTTCATAAAGTTCAGTAGAGCTCTTCAGCATGGATTTACAAACCACTCATGACCTCAAGTGGCATGCTGTTCATCTGAGTAACGTACCTGCCAAAGTACGTTAGGATTGAGGTACTCCTGAGTTGCTAGGTGCCACCGTGTTCAGATCTAGCAGGGTCTGCATTAAGTGTTTCCAAGATTATAAACAATGGTAATACATCTGTGCCTTAATAGCCTACATCTCTCTTTCACCCGTCCTGCATTCGCGTTATAAAAATATATTAGGAACACTAACCTAGGACCGTATTTTTAAAATGAGCTGTTGTAAAAATCAACATGTGTTAATTGAACATGAAAATCCAATGTATTATTGAGCTCTAATAGCTAGTTCTCCCTGTGTAGGTTTTGTCCTTCTTTAAGCTTGGGTGATGTGACTAGGCTGTTTGTATTTAAGATTGGCTTTCAGCTCCTTTCCTCTGAAAGATGTCTAGCGAGAAACCGAAATCTGCAGCAGGCAAAGGTCCTCGGCAGCCTCTGAGAGGATCAGACTCTAAATGTGGCTGCCTATGAGACATAAAAATTAAATCATACACCCTTATTTCAAATGCTGTGCTGGGCTTGTTTGATTTTTTTAATTGCAAAAGCGATTTCATAGTGTTTTGAAGAAACTGGTTCCCTCTTTTGTATCCATGTTATCAAGCAGGATTGTTTTGAAATGAGAGCCAGCAGCATCCTTCTAGGGAGGGGAGGCAGGGAGGAAGGATGAGAACCATCTTGACTACAGAGTCAAGCCACCCAAATAATTTCTGAGTGTTAAAGCCTGACTTACTGACAGCCAGCAGGGAAGTACCAGGAGTGATCAGCGAAGTGCCCCGGGAAATGAGGCAGAGCTGAAAACCTGACCACGTGAAGGACCTTCCCGCCTGTCACGCTTTTCAGATGGATTATTGTGGTGAGTTTCTTAACAGGCGCTGCAGACAAATACACTGTCTCTAAAATACCAGTGGGAATACAGAAGATAATACCCATTTTTTCCCAAAGAACATTGTTAAAAGCCACTCCACTGACAGCCTAAGAGGTAGGCTCCAGTGGTGGGAAAGAATCGTGGCAAGCTACACAAACTGCATGCTTTCCATTGACTTTGCTAGATGTTCACCTTCAGGAGACGTGCTGGTGGAGCGGGCTCTCAAGGGTCTGGTCATTCAGACTTTTTCATCTGAATGGATGAACCAGAACTTTACTAAGGACAATGGAGCATCTGCAAGCTTTCCATCCTGAAAGTGCTCCAGCCTGTCCCTGAAAGAGTATATGCTTTTACTTAGGGCTGCAAAGTAGCCAGGTCAAATGAAGGCCGGCTACTTCAGTCAGAGTGGTGGGATAGCTCCCATGAAATTTCAGAGAGATGCTGCTGATGCATGCAACTAAAGGAAAACAGGCTATGTGAGCTAAATGTATGCATATGTAAAGGTATGAAATTGCTTATAGGGAGATTTTCAAAAGAATAAAAGGGAATTGGAAGTATAAATTCAAAATCAGCATTCACTGATTTTTTTCCTTCCTCTGTCTCTTAGCTCTCTTTGGTAACAGAATCCATCAAAGTTCAGCGGTATGCACATCAGCTTGCAGCAGTTCAGATATAGACAGCAACACCAAGAATCACACCCACTGGTGCAAAGATTAGAAAAGCAGTTCAGTCTGTTTGTGTTGGAAAAAGCAGCCTTAATAATTTACCTCTTTAATCTGCTTTTTTTGCTTGAGCAGCTCTGATACTGGATAGGTGGAACTTTAGTAGAAAAACATGAATGCAGCTTCTAACCTGAAATTATCAACATAAGAACAAAAAAAGGCATCGATGCTCTGACCTTCCTCATTTTACCTGTTTTTTTTTGACAAGGCAGCATTTCATTTGCTTTAAACAGGAAGCCCTGCTGTGATAGAGTTGTAGTTCTGTTTGCACTGTTGCCTCTTCCCTGCTGTTTAAATGTCAGTTGTTTTGGATGTGCAAAGACATAAGGCTGTAAAACAGTCTGTGAAGGACTGGCATTTGGAGATCCGAAGAGGAAAATCGCTTATGTAGTAAACTGGCTGGGGAGATTGGCAATGAAACCGGATGGGGGCGGGGGTGGTATTTCAAGGATGCTGCAGTGCTGCCAGCATCACACGCAAAGGCCTGTGTATTTTGTTCCCCAGAAACCCACCTTTTCAGCAGCAGAGCCCACGCAATGAACACCCATCTGCCCCAGAAGGGATAAGCAACTTTCTGTGTAACAGGACAAAATAAGTAAGCAAAACACCTTCCTGAGCCACAGTGTCTTTCAAATTACGTGACTGTCAGGAGGCGAGTGGTGCAGACTGCCTCATCCTGCCCTCTTGTCCCAGCAAGCACCCAGGCAGATCTTTCTGATGCTTTATGGGGGCTGAATTACTGAGTTTTGCATAGTAATTTGAAGTAGTTGTTGAAGTTGTAAGCGAGGGGGTTTTATATGGAAATAAAGATTTAAGCATTATGCAGCCAAAGACTCTAGTCCCCTTTATAGTACCAAGCTATACATATACCATATGTATAATATATCCCATATAGATCCCACAGAGAGAGAGGAAATTTCTGGCATCACCTGTATTATGTCTCAGAGAAGTAGTAAACTAGTCAATAAAAATGAAGGGTTGGATTTGTTTATTTTTTAATGGATTGGAACAGCTATATGCTACTATAGGACAACCAGAGAAGCTAGAAATGAGCTGTAACTTGCATATGCAGCACATGCACATGAGACTGTAAAGTGTTCTAAGAGTTTGTCAGAAATATCTAAATAATAAACACAAAGTAAGGTTAGAGGAAGTTACTGCCTTATCTTATAGCCCAAGCTAGAAGAAGAGATCATGAGAGACACTAGACAGTAGTTTATAAAGAATAAGCCGACACACCACTGGGGCTTCCAGCTAACTTAAGAGTCAGGAAGGCAGCTTCTTCTGATGTTTGAAATCAGCATTCATAGCATAGGCACAGGTACTAAAAGGGAAAGGATGATGAATGGGACTGATAAACCTGCAAGCATCCTTTCAGGGTGTATTTCAAGCTTTTGGATAGCAATTACGGAGGGCATTATTTTTCATTTCAATTTATGTCCTGGTAATCAATTATACAGAGAGGTGGAGGGTAGCCCTTTTGCTTCCCCATTAGAAGAAAGCAAGCAAATAAAAATGAGGATCCTGAATGTAATGAGTTCTTTCCTTTTTCTACCTTCATATCCAGTCAACTGAGCTAACCAAGGACTTGCTGTACACAGCGAGGCTGCCTTTGTTATGGTCTAACCCTTTCTTCATTCCTAGTTCAGCTTGTCCTTGCAATTACTCCTCTGGCTCAAGATGACTCATGGAGGATCTTAATGCTGCAGACCATAAACTGTGCATCCCTATCATTAAAGTTTCACCAGTCACATACAGAAGCGTGATTTAATGTTACCCAGCTCAGGTTTCTTGACCCCTGCACATCATACCGACTAGTACAAGTTCCATAACTCTGTGTTGCCGTGTCCCTCTACTGCAAGTAACCATTATCTCTAAGCTTACACAGTAAATAGGCTTTAAGCCTTTGAGACTGAAACCTCACATTCTTTTATACAGATGTAGATATAGATACAGATGCAGGTGTAGATGTAGATCATATGCATATACACATACATAGATTACAGTTCACACTTGTTACAATAGTTGTGCAAAGCAAATAAATAACAACAACAATAATGTTGTCTGGCCAGATAGACAACAGGACAGAAATATTTTGTGATTTCCTATTTTTGCTCTCAGAGAGCTACAGCATCCCAGCATTAGCTCTGCTATTTGTTCACAGCAACCACAACTATACTACTAAGTTAGTTTGGAGTTTGAATACAGTACCCAGGAAAATGCTTGCTGCCTCACACTGGCTTACCCATTGTAGAAGGATGGAGAATATCCTTCACGCATGGAAATTCAGACATAGAGGCTATACTATAGCTCAATAAAACTGGGAAGTGCACTGTTCTGGCTCTGTGGTCAGATAACATGTACTGGCAGTAACACTCCTACAAATTTTGTGGCCTCAAGTTTCCTCTGCACCTTGTTAGTTGTCCCTCTAGCCCTCAGACATACCTTCAGAGGCTCTGGAGCCAAGGGAGAACTGTACTGCACCCACCAGGGAAGGGGTTTCATAGCGTGAACCAGTGGGTGTGTGCTGTAGATCCTGAGAGCTGACGCTAAGGGCATGTTCGAGGTCTGGTCACTGCTCACGACAGGACAGAGAGAGACGTATCAGTCTTGGCCCTGCTGAGAACAGCAGATGCATGTGTGCATAAGCTCCGTCTGGGAGAGTGCTAGTTGGCAGAGTCCAAAACAGCGCCAAGGAGCATGCTAATTCAGTGCTGTGGACCATCAGCAGCATACTGCTCAGCTTTGCTTTCTATTCCAGATTTATTTAGCAAAATCATTGCAATCACAGGGACTCCCAGCCTTTGCCTCCAGACAGTGTGTAAGCCTCCAGCTTCAGCCATCTGGCACAGCAAGCTGCACCCACACACAGGCAACGTGCAAGCAGTGAGCACGGACCACATGGCACCCAGCGACCCTTTTCCTTGTCTGTGCCCTGCCTTTCCCAGCTCTGCTACAGGGATAGCAACGGTCCCTCTCTCTTTCTAAGGGTCTCAGTGTTCCTGGAAGAAAAAACTGAGAAGTGTTGGGATGGAATACAGTCCACACAGTTAAAATCAGTATTGAAATGATTCCTTAAGGGGTCTCCATTGTTTCCCACAGTATTATTCCAGTAATTAAATTGGAAGTTTGATCAGACACATTTGCCTTCACAAAGAACACATTTAGCAAGGCTGGTAAGCATTTCCTATAGGAAAAGCCTACTGGGTTTAATACATTGACCTAATGGAGTTATGCTTTTCACTGAAACTCTCTGAAAAATAAGTCATAAGTAAACTGATAAAGCCAAATTCATGTTTTAGTTTCAAAATCTATAGTCTTTAGCTTTCATTACAAAGCATCTTCAAAGTCTTAGGTATAAAATCTTATTTGTTTGCATGCTTGCCTCTTGTAAATAATGATGTAGTTTTCTCAAAGTGTGGTATTCATAAAACTTCATTTTTACAGCCTTATGTTATAGTCTACTTTCAAAATAATCAGCCAACACTTATATTGTTTGAAACCTCAAGAATGACAGAAACACAAGGAACTCCTGTGCGGTTCTGTGCAGAGGTAGATGTTCATGCTTGGGAAATGCTCCTCCATTTTATCCCGGTCCTTCACAGCTACAAATGAACCCACATCAAGTGCAAGGAAATCATGAGCACCTCTGTTTGAGATAAAGATTATTAGGTTGCAATGTGTAAAATTTGTTATTTTACGTATAGTTCTTGTATCGTGGGATTTTTATGCAAGAGCAGGGAATTGATCAAGATGCCCCAGTGACTGAGAGCAGGTTAATCACCTGTTCCTGACAAGGCATTCCTACCCCATGAGAAAAACTGGACTGTGGAGCACTGCATTTTTAAGTAGAGGCAGCTTTGGGGGGGAAGAGAGTTTGTTCTACCCCATCTAGGCAGCAGTGCCCAAAGAAGCATCTGGTTCATGCTGTGGTGACAGAGCTGGTGCTGCTGCACAGTCCCATCCCACAACTGCTGCACCCAGCTCTGTCCTGAAGTAGTTATATGTGGGCATAACCACCTGGCGACCCATGGTTTTGTCAGTACAAGAAAATTATCAGTTATTGTAGAGGAATTGTAGAGGAATGAAGGCAGGAACATTGATGACATAGAGCTGTGGGCTGGCTTGGAGGGCGGGGGTGTGGTAGCCTAGCCTAGCCTAGCCTAGCCTAGCCCTGGAAGAGGCAGAGAGGCCAGGCATAGGAGCTACTTATTGAAGTTAACATGGGATGGGATGGGATGGGAAAAGCCTTGTTGCAGCTGGCTAGTTTGGATACTGCTGTGACAATTTCTTACATGTAAAACATTCTTCCCTGCGGGTGTCCCTGCCAGTTTGGTTCTGGTACAAGTAGTGTGTCTGATGGAGGCAGGGGGAAGAAATGAACTACTGAAGTGGCAGAGTCCACCAAGCACTCACGTCATGTATCATTATGAAGTGGCCATCAGCTTTTGGTGCCTTGGGGCACATCAGTGCTAGAGGCAGCAGGAGGTACCAGACCGAGCCTTAACCTAGCGCTAAGGCACACAGGACAGACCAGCCTGAGGAGCTGCTACAGACGGCTGTAGGGTTGACGTGCGGAAATAGACTCTATAACTCGAAAGTTATAAAGTAGGTATGTTTATTGCGCGCAGATGCACGGGGGATCGCTCCTCCACAAGCGTGCATGCCCGAAGTGAGGAACCATCTCACATTTATACATTAAAACAAATGAATATTCAATTAACGCCTATACATATTCGTTACCTAACCCCCGCTTCGTATGTTAATTAGCTTATCAGTCCGTTGCCTGGAATGTGGTGGTCTTGCAGGTTTGTAGGTGATTCATGTCATGTTCTTGTGACCATCCAATCTTTTCCAGCAAGGAGACTTAGCACTCCCTCCCTCTAGATAGCATTCGAATGTCTCTCATCTTTTCTCATTCTCTTTTAAATAGCCCCTTTGTTAGAGAAAGAAGGGCAGGCGTCCGTCTCCCCTTTGTTAGAGGAAGTTAGAGGAAGAAGGGCAGGCATCTCCTCAAAAACTGTAGTTGTCTCCTCAGAGCTGTGTGCCTATGTGACCAGACACCGCACCCATGACTAGTCACCATACCCACATTCCTGAGTAGACATATACAATCACAGTCGGTGTTAAGCGTCCCCATTTCACACTATTTCTCCATATCAGGGTCACCAGCCCAGACTGACCTACAGCTATCTCAGCTCTCCCCGCACCACTATGAAGTTTCCAGGGTGTCTGTGGACACTTACTACCAGTTGTTTTAGAGCTCTGGAAGCTGGACTGTGCTGAACTTGAGAGACAGCAGGTATGTGGCACTTGCACGCTTACGCTCTGTGGAGTCATCTGCATCAGCGTGTTAACTGGGATGAAATGCTGCCAAACGCAATGTGCGTTGGTCTCACAGTGGCATAAACAAGATTCAAAGCACTGTAAAACTGATTCACAATTCCCCAGCCCAGCTGCTGGGAGCAGTCCCCCCAGTCCCGCTGGGGAAGGTTGTCCCTACCTCAGCCCACCTTCAGGTTCATTTCGGTTCTTCTCCTGAAGCCAGAGTGAAAGGACAGCAAGGCTAGATGTTTCACCAGCTTCATTAAATAAATTAAAAAGTCACAGTGCTGCCAACAAACTTCAAAATCTAATTGGGTACAAACAGCTTTTATTTTGGAGGATACCAGTGAGTAGGAGAATTGCCCTAGATTTCCATTTTCCTGTGCAGTCTTGAAGGGATAGAAATAGTTTGGCCCCATGGATGTGTAAGTATAGATCCTACTGCTGAAAATATTCTCTAGGATAGCAGGGTTAGTATATGATGAGAGTTGTGAAGTATACAAATAAAAGTTTGTTTCATATAAACTCCAGTTGTTCAAACTTAGCTTCAGGTCCAAGGCAAACCACAGCCTTATGCAGTATCAGTGAAACAAATTACAGGTTTCTTTCAAGCTAAATTGTGCCTCAATCATCAGATATGTAATTCCACAATCTTTAAGTTTTATAGCTTGAAGCTCTCTTCCTTCCAGAGGAGCTCAGTGAAGTCTGAGAGGGAAAAGATTTTAACACAAGCACCAATTTTTTCATATATCCCATCTGAAATGAGCTTATGAGTAGTACATATGCATTATTCATCCCATGTGCTGGCTAGAATTAATAACACATCCATTGCTTGTGATACATTATCAGTACAGAGCTGTTTACCTATATTGCATTTAGGTGAAATAATGTGCAGACGTAGATTTACTTGCTTGAGAACATGATGTGAATTTTAAGGCTCAAATGATCACAGGAATTTCTCCTCAGAGTTCCTCAGTTTCCCCAGACAACACTGTCCTTTGTGCATGCAATTGATCTGTGCCTTCATTTGCCCTCTTTTCATTTTAACACGTTTCTTTCACTGCTCAGGCTAAGGGAAGAAGGAAAGTCTATAAATCAATTACATCCTTACTAGCCCTGTTCTTGCTCTCTCACATTTTGGAGCAGTCACTCATCCTCTGACTTACTTACATTTCCAGTTTTAGGAGCTTCAGATTTCCTCACTACCCTTGTATTAATTTTCTTTTAAAATAACATCCAATTTACTATTTTTTAAAAAAATAAAGATATGAACATTACTATTGATTGCATAAATAAGCATTTATACTGCAGTATTAAAAGCATGGCTCTTCAGCAGCACTAACCTAGATTTACATAACATCTCTCAGCTTCTTCAGGCAAAGAACCTGTAATTTGGCACAAAGTACCTCCCTTTTGTGAAATGGCATTTATAATGATGGTACCATGTAAACAACTCAGGAATCCAAAGACAAAATTCATCACTTAAGGTCATTATCTGGATTAATATATGAAAAATCCCTGATGGAGTTTAGAAAGTATGAAGCAAGGAAATGGATCATACTAATCTGTGAATTCAGTGGTTCTTTTGTGGTCTGACAGATAAAATGCAGATAATATTTTCCATTCAGTTATTACTTGTAGTGTTACCTAATATAAATTATTAATATTTTGGCAACGTATGTATGTCTATTACACATTTTATACAAGATATGGTAATACCAACAGACAATTATTTCCAACAAACTTAACCCTACCGACAGATTTCGCACAGCTCTGCCATGCTGTTTATATATAAACAGATATGTATACTAAACCCACTTTTTGTCCAGGCTCAGTCCCTCTGTTTTCATTGCTTATGGCCTCAAATCTATTTTTCTTAGATTCACAGCAATATACTTTCTGCTCAGCCTTAGTCTGCTGCTCTACATGGAGATCACAATTCTCAGTGAAGACTATTTACTGATAGGGCTAGGTGAGAGGGCTCAGCGCTGTCCCCACACACTGGACACCCACCCTCACTGGCCCCCCGTAAGACCCCATCCAGCTTACTCATGATTACTTCTCCAGTTGTAGTCCAACGCTTGTAACCCTGAGCAGGCAACATGACTTTTAACACTTGTCCAGAAGCGTGGCCTCAAGATGCAGTGTCCTCCTCTGAGGCAAAAGCCTGAGAGCATCAGGAGAGTGCAGGAGTGCTGCCCTTCTGCCCCCAGGCTCCGTTGCCCTGTGCCCAGGCACTGCTGGGGACACTACAGGTGCAGCTGCACAAAGCTAACTACATACTTACTGCCCGGTACTCTGCCGCTGCCTAAGCCTGGAGACACATTTCTGCCAGTCAGATCCACAAGGCACCAGAACAAGATCTTCCAGGGAGGCTCAGAACTAAGTGCTGATCAGCTAAGATCCTAGATCATATCTGATAGAATTCATGTGGTGGACAGGTCTCCCTTTCACAAGCCAACCCCAAATGAGAGCCAAAACTAAGACCCCCCCCGAGATTAGCACGGTGATACTCACCTTGTTCTCCACTGTATCGCAGTATCTTTATAATAGAAATTATAAGTGAAGGGGGTGGGTGGTGGTGCTAACTTTAATTCTGTCCATATCTGTTTTGATATCCTTGGCCTGGAACCTGAGTGCCAGGCAAAGGTCACAACCGCTTGCCCATAAAATCATATTTGATGTTTAGTTGCTTTCTATACAACAGAACAGCTTTTCTATACAATAGAACAGCCCTAAGAAGATGCACGTTGCTGCCTCAGGAGAGGCTGCAGCATGGGGCCTAGGGCACTTTTCTGAGAACCGAGGCACGTTGGTTCAAATTCTTGCCCTGAATCAGCAATGACATTTCATTTTGGGTGCCCCGCTGCCTGCTTATAAATTCTTCAGAGGGTGGCTGCTGGTGTTCTCCGGCTTTATGTAAAACTTGTGCCTATTCAACAGGAAAAGAACGCAATGCTTTAAAAAAAACTAATTAAAGCACTAACAGGTGAATGGGGAGACCTGGATTCTGGTTTCTATTTCAGGCAAAGCAGAGGCTCCCCTGCAGACTCCTCAGCCCGGCGGTGAGATCCTGCTTACACGTTCATTTTCCCTTAGGGGCAAACGGGGATGAACCCCAAGTTTCCACATCCTTCTGACAGCTGAGATGTGGGGAAACTCTAAGAGATCTTGCTACCTCGGTGCTTTCAGGAAGGAAGAGCCTGATTTTCCTACAGCATGAAGAGGTACCAAAGCGCATAGCTATGTTCCTGCAGGAGGCAAGTCCCGAGGAGCAACTACACCATGCACCAGGCTGTGCCTGCTGGCTCTTGCACATCCCATCTTCAAGCGCCTGCGGGAGAATCCACGGGACACCGTGCGGAGGTCTGTGACCCTAAGGCAGGCACGGACCCAGCACCACCTCCACGCGGGAGACAGCAATGCAGTACATTAGTGCGCCAACCTTGGCTCAACGCGGCGGCTGCAGAGAAAGCGCAGGAAGCAGTAAAATAAAGATACCATGAAAGAGACTGAAAGATAATTTGTAATTAATCACTTTCATACAGGATGACGTAAAGCAGACTTAAAATTATGGAGAATTAGCCAGACAATTGCAGCTTTAGCACATACTGTCATGGTTACTTCAAAACTGTCTACATACCACACTCTAACAGGCTTAAAAGGGTCTCAATGGAACTTTTAAACTATTTGCTTTTTAAATAAAGGAGGCTATTTGTGGCAATAATACTTTTGATGAAGGGTTCAGAGTCAACTGTAACTGATACATATGATTGATGTCCATAATAATCACACATTTCTGTAATCCTTCCTCATCCATAATGATTCTGAGCTTACATTTTGGATATTATTAATACTCAGACAAAAATAACTTGTGGACGATATCATGTTCTCAACATGGTTAAAGAATTAATCTGGTTTTGTAAAACTGTTTAAGAATGATGGATACTTTTTCCTGCTTGAGTAAACACTAGCTAATTCGCCAGACCTCCTTTCTCTGTTCATGGAAATCCAAGTCCAAAAGATTTCATGGATATTTAAAGGATGGCACCAAATACTGCATACAGAAAGATTAATTTCTTCACTTGCTAAGGATCTGATACCATTCATTACACTATTAACACTTCAGTACTGGAGTTTTGTTGGTTTTTAATTTGTAAGAGAGAACACAATGAATTTAGGAACAACATCAAATGGAGAGAAAAAAAATGAGGCAGCTGAAATGTAGCTGTGCAAAGAGACTCCAAGTGAAAGTATCACACTTATTTTTATTCTAGATAAGCAACAGGACAGCTTGGAATAAATATAGATTGAAAATTTCTTCGTCTCTTTAATGACTTCAAAGAGGCTAAACAAAGACACAGAAGAGTTGAACATTGCTGTGTACAACACAGTAAACATTAAAATTTTATACCTGAGCAAAAAAGGAATTTAACTATTAACTACCGCATGCAGAATAACTGATAAGTTATCACATAAACCTAGCACACTGTTATTAGGTTACAGTCATTCAGATGTTCTTAATTTTTACAAAGTCTAAAGATGGAAAAAGCTCCAAGACGAGATGAGTGTGTGACATAAAATCACAATAAGGAAAAGCACATTACCATTTAGCAGCCTTTCCAGAGGACCAAAATTATCTGCTGTTTTATTATCCAGGTAGAAAGCAGCAACAATTCAAAGCCTGTGGAGTTAATAACACACTAGACATTTAAGCAGGTCCTGAAAATGAAAATATTGGCAGTTTATGAAGTGCTCACAGAAGACCTGAGCCTGCATCCCCTGCCCTCAAATGCCACTTTAAAGCACTGCGTTTGCGAGCTATTCCCAGCACAGAATGAAAGGTAGGGATACGGAAGGGAATTACTGATCAGGTCACAGGCTCGTGATTTTCTCACCAGCATAACCACAGCCAATTCTTAAGGAATGACTTTTTTCCCCATTTGATTGATGAAAATGCACATTTAATTTTATGTGGAAAGTTGACCTTTCTTCACATTGAATCTGTTGTTTGGGTGGGGGTGTTTTCCTTTTCTCTTTTCTTTTTTTTTTGCCCTAATACATCTCAAATGCTGTGGTCTGAAGTACTTCAGTACAAGTCAAAAACCAGAAGCATATTTCTCTTCTTATTTCCCTTATCTTTGCAAAAGATGCCTGTGGGAGAGAAGGGGTCTGAAAAATTTGAGATTTAACCAGCACAGTCCATTCCCCCTGGACAGGCTTCATTCTCCTAGCAGACTTCTGCTCTCCCTGATCTCCATACCCAATATAAAAATTACCTGCTCCCACCAGCAATACTCCTGTGCTACAAATCAGCTGTTTGCTTTCCTATAGCAAAACCAGCAAACTCTGCCTTTGGCATTCAGACTTGTTAAAAAGAGATGGGAGGGATGGGAGCGTCTCTTGCCCTGTTAGAGACGGCCATAAACAAAGTCTCTCCCTTCTATTTCCTTGCAGTTGTAACAATTACATACTCTTGATGCCAATCAACTCCCCTCAAATCATACCTGCTACTTTTCTTTCACCATTTATGAATAAAATTATGCATTAAAAATGCACGTGTCAAAACGGATATATCCCTTTGTCCACAACGTATTCGTTTCTTCTTTAAAGTCAGACATCTTAGACATTGGTAGGTTGTGTGAAAGAGTCTCCAGGGAATTGAATCCTCTTTGCTTCCAGTTTCTTCCTGGCTTTGAAAGCCGCTGATACTTCAGGGTGGATGGAGTCCAGCCGCTGTTCACACTGGAAGGCCATGAGGAAGGCCGTCCTGTAGTTGTTATTCATCCAGCCATAGAGAAGGGGGTTAGCAAACGTCGAGCACATGGCAATGACATGAAACACTGTGTAGATGAGTTTGTACTCTTTCAGGTCTAACACCTGACTGTCAATGTCACTGACTAGCTGGAAGGTGTGAAATGGCAGCCAGCTGACAGCAAACACCACAACCACACACACCAGCATCTTGGTGGTTTTCCGCCGCCGGTGGTGGTAGTGGTCATTCCCTGCCCCAGGACTAACGTGGTTCTTGAGCTTGGTCCAAATACAGGTGTAGGCATAGGAGATGACTGCCAGAGGCAGCACATACTGGATCAGGAGCATGGAGATGCTGTAGATGGTGCCGTAGTTGAGCTGCCCCTCCCCTGGCCACTTCTCAGAGCAGACCACGATCTTGAAGTCAGGAATGATCTCAATCAATGAGTACTCACGGAAGATGGCCAGAGGACTTGCCAACAGAGCGCTGACTGCCCAGGCAACTCCTATAATCAGGAAGCTGATCCGCTTGGATATTTTGCTTTCCAAGTGGTAGACGATGCAGCGATGCCGATCCAAAGCGATCACAGTCAAGGTAACAGTAGACACGTGCACGGCAAGAGCCTGGGCATAAGGCACCAGGTGGCACAAGACCGGGCCCAGTTTCCATTCGCCCAACAGCGTGTAAACCAAAGTGAAGGGCAGGCACAACGTGTTCACCAGCAGGTCAGCCACAGCCAGGTTGGCAATGAAGAAGTTCGTCACTGTGCGCATGCTTTTGAACTTGATGATCACGTGGATCACGAGGGAGTTCCCGATCACCCCCAGCAGGATGATGGAGCAGTAAGCGAAGATGAGGATTATCTGCACTTCAACTAGCGTTGTGCTGTCCTTCAGTTCTGGTTTAGGGTCCAGAGCCAATTCGTTGAGCGGTGTGGTGTATCTCGGCAAGTACAGCTTGGTGAACAGCTCCATCTTCGTTTCATCTGTCTGGTTTTCTTCACCTCCTACTTCCAGGCGCCCCATCCTTGCAGCAGCCTGGTCTAAGCAACAGAGTTGGCCCTGAAAACAAAAAGAGTACAAGAACAGGTGGAGAAATCAGTCCTCAGTGGCTAAGACAAGAAGTAACAAGCTAAAGCTACAGCTCTTTCCTCCTCTAACCCACATTCTACGTCGCAGGATTAAGAGATCTGTCTTAATATATTTAAATTCTGTTGCCCTCACATTTGAAGCCCGATCCCATAATATTATTCAGGCATGACTCCTGCTGAAAATTGGGACAGATTTCAAAAGCATTTCAAAGACAAAGTTTGCCTAAGTAAATGCAGAAGGATTAAGATCCTGCTGGGCGGCATATCCTTTTTTTTACAATCCACTACCTAAAACTACTGCTGATCTAGCACAAAACTTCCAGTAATACCTATGGGAATTCTACATGGCACGGCACCATCCAGACTGTTATTAGCATAATAATCTTCCGGCTTTTCCTTAATGGAAAGTGTTTCCTTTAAATTGTTACTGAATTCTTACAGGTTTACTCCCCTCCTTGATACCACAGAACTAATTACCAAGGTCTTTCTTTGAGAAACTTTCTTTCAGGAAAGTTTGTGCCACAAGGCAAGGAAAAATACCACTCTAACAGAACTGAAATAATAGCATTTCTCTGAAGTGACTGTGTAACCTATTCATGCTGAAATTAACTCAAGAAACAATTAAAACTCAGTTATACATAATATTTCCTTTCTGTGTCATGTTTGAGAAAACACAGCTCCTTGGAGGCTGCCGATCAGGGATTCGTTTCTGACTGCAGTCATAGAGAAAAGCTAATCATTCCCCTGCCAATGTCAGTAAAAATTCCACCACTGGCATCAAAATCACATTTTGTTGCCTTCCCTACGCAGGCTGAGCCAAATTCTACGCTGCCCTAAGACTTCAGCAGGCACGGATGGATACATGGATGTTTTACAGTTAACTGCTGACTCAGACTTCAGTCTTAAATAAAATGGGCATGTCCCCACCCAGGCTGCCCAGACCATGGGTGGCATGCTCAGCAGTCACCGTGCACCTGGGGACTCCTTGGCTTGACCTGGGAAAATGCCAAGAACCTGCCGATGCCCAGCGGGCTCACCGATAAAACACCACTGGCTGCTGCAGAGGGGAAAGTCACACCTGAGTTACCAGCTCTGCTTCCCCATTCATACATTCCCGAAGGGAAAGCGAGAGTAGTGAAGAAATGTCACCGTCTGGCCATCAGGTGTTACACATAGCTTAATCCGTCACAAATTCAGGTCTGCCTAAAGAGACAGCCTAGCTATTAATGCCTTTGGTTTCAGATGGGAATTTTTTTTTAAAAAAAAAAATCAGATTCACTTTATTGTAGGTTGTCATCCCTACCTCTGACCCCATTAACTATCTGTGAGTGACATCCTTAGGTGTAATTTCTGAACAGAAAGGAAGGTTGTCTACCAGCAGGTGATGGAGCCCATCTTGTTTGCTTGCATCTCAGACAATACTCCAAAGGATTTCTCAGTGCAAGCTCTTTTTGCAAAAGCAACAGTTAGAATGGGCTGAAAGGCATTTTTCCTCCAACTAAACTGGTCAGAATTAAGCTATAGGGTCTCTGCATTTACTGCACAATTAATAGGGTAAGCCTGAGATGCAAAACGCTGCAAGATACGTATAAGTGTCGGCTGTTCGTGCAAGCTTACTCTGCCAATTTTAGTAATATAAGCAGTTATCAACTACTAGCTTAAGCACGGGTGGCACAGATTCCTCATAAATACACCTTTAGTCCACCAGCTTAAAAAATTAAAAGATCCACCACAATTTGCACAGCCAAGACTATGCAGAAGTTCAGAACTCTGCTCAGCAGTTTCCTTCGACCTGTGTACCTACACCCAAGGAGTATCCTTGCATGTATCATTAATGTAGAGATTTGGTGAGGTCCTAGGACTGTCAAGTGCTCCAAAATCTCATAATTTTTTCAGTGCAAAATAAAGGCAGGTCATATTTATACACTGTAGCAAAAGGGTGGGAGGGAAGGCAAATTTCACAGGTTTTTCCCTTCCTTCCAGGCAGGAGGGTGTAGCTCAGCCAAAGAACGTAGCATCCCTTTCTTCCCAAGAATATTGTCACCTGTTTCTCTAGTCCCTGACTTTCAATTCCTACTTCCAACACACACACCCCTTTTATTTTTTTAGCAAAGCATTCTTTATTCTGCCACTTTCATTTTCTTTGTCACTGCCCTGTTTCAGCTGATGAAAGGCGTTTGGGTCTTGTCAATAAGCAAAAGCTGAGGGAGGTAGGGGGAATGAGCAGGGTTTCACACAGAAATGAGCTGGCCTGCCCATAAACGATGAAATGAACTGGACGAGCCCGACATTGTCGGTGGGACAGTCAGTGGGCAAAGAACCAGCGGGGGAAACCGCAGTGGCGTTTGATATTTCAGGCAGTGTGCCACAGGACCCTTTCTGCTCTTTTCTGGTGTAAACCCTCCCGCTGACAGCATCTATTTGCACACCTTGCACACTGCACGGGCACCGGGGGGTTTGTCCCATTTGCTTTTTCCCCCACAGCCAGGTCCTCAGGGGCGGGTATCACACTGCACCTCACCTGGGGCTGAGGAAAGCCCGCAGAGACCCACCTCGGTGCCGAGAGCGAGTGCCGAGCACGGAACGCGGCATCGCAGGTTTCCAGCGGGACCGCAGTGCCTGCGTTGGGGAACGGCTGGGGGTGCTGGAGCCGCCGGTAGCGGCAAGCGCGCAGCCGGGGCATCGCCGCTCCCCCCCGCTCCCCAACCGGGCCGCCGGGCACTCCAACCGGGAGCGGCGGGCACCCCAGCCGGCTCCGCAGGGACCCCAGCAGGGAGCGGCGGAGACCCCAACAGGGCCGCGGGCAGGCACATCAACCGGGAGCGGCGGGCACCCCAGCCGACTCCGCAGGGACCCAGCCGGGAGCGGCGGGCACATCAACCAGGAGCGGCGGGCACCCCAGCCGGGAGCGGCGGGCACCCCAGCCGGCTCCGCAGGGACCCAGCCGGGAGCGGCGGGCACATCAACCGGCTCCGCGGGCACCCCAGCCGGGAGCGGCGGGGACCCCAGTCGGGAGCGGCGGGCACTCCAGCCGGGAGCGGCGGGCAGGCACATCAACCGGGCGCGGCGGGGACCCCAGCCGGGAGCGGCGGGGACTCCAACCCGCCGCCCCGCGCCGGCCGCACCCCTCGGGCCCCCCCCTCCCCGTTTTCACCCCCTCCCCGTTTTCACCCCCCTCCCGGCCCGAGCGTGGCCACCGCCGGCTCCCACCGCGGCAGCCGGTGCCCAGGGCAGGGCAGGGCGCGCAGCCCGCTCGCCCCGCGGAGGCCCGGCTGCCCCCGCCTCCCACGGCACGGTCCCCCCGCACGCCGCCGCCGCCCCCCGCACACTCACCGGGGCGGCCCTCTCCTCCCTGGCGCTGGGGCTGGGGCAGCGGCGCGGCGCGCCCCGTCGAAAGTTTGGAGGCGGCGGCGGCGGCCCCCGCACGCCGGAGGGGCGGGACGGGGCGGCCCGGGCCGGCCCCGCCGGCTGGGGAAGGGCTCCGAGGAAGGGCTCGGGCGGAGCGGCGGGGCCGCGCCGTGGCTGCGGGCGGGCGGGACGCGGCTCCACCCGCAGGGCTCGGGCGCGGGGGGCGGCTCTGGGCCCCGCTCGCAGGGGCGGCCGCAGCCCCCACGCACCCGGGGGGCGGCACGGCAGCGCTGCCGGCGCGGAAAGGGGGCCTGGGGGTGGGGGTCGCTCCGGGCCCGAGCCTGAGCCTGCTTCCCGGCTTTCCCGGCTCCGGGAAACAGCTCCGAACATCTGCTGAACCCCCTCGGCTGCAAGCACCCGGTTTGCACGGGTTTGCTGTTCCCCGTAAGCAGATGTAGGTACTGCCAGAGCAGGTGTAAGGATGCATACAGCACTTACATACTCTGTCCAGAGCAAAATGAAAGGCTGCATGTTTATTTACCAAGCTGCAAAAGGTAAAGACAACAGCTGCTGGGGTTTTCAGTTCTGTGTTCAGTAACCTTCCAAAAAAATGCTCTCCTGCCAGGCAGCTTAACCCGGGAGCAGCTCCAGCCAGCATTGCTGTCCTTCTGGTAGGGTCCAGCTTAGTTAACTCCATCAGGAGGGTCTACTTAGCATTTTGCTGTGTGCCCGGTGCACCTCTTGTAGGTAAAACTCCTGAGACTCAGCAGAGTGTCTCCTCCGCACAGAGTCTGAGGGCCTGGGTCACCACACGGGGCTTCAGCCCCAGCTGTAGCCCCCAACAACAGGAACCAGGAGGCTTTGCTTATTCCGTGGCTACTGCACGGATGCTTGAAGAATTCCCGGACCTTACAAAAGCTGCTATCCAGAACAGGAGTGCTCCTTTGCTTTCTGTCACTTAGGTAAATTTGCATTAACATTTCTCGTAGTTTCAAGGATCGGCAACATCACCTTCCCTCTTCTGTCCTCCTTTTCTTCCAAAGGAAACTGTTCAAGAGCTCTTCCTTTGTCAAAGGTAAAGTGCCTTGCTTTGGTTATAGCTCAATATTATGCTCTCATCAAGAGCACAGAACATAAACAGAGTATCAAGGAACAACTGTGATTTGCCGTCGGTTTTGAAATTCAAAGCATGTCTTGAGAACCCCCTTGCATCTTTACTAATTCAGGCTGTCTCTTTGCGCAGGGCCTTGCTCTTAGTCCTTCAGCACTTCTGAGACTGCTAATGGAATACTCCCAGCTTGTTGCAAAATAGAGGTCTTTGATGACTGAATAACAAGCCAGGAATTTCAGTTTTCCTACCCCTGCTTATTTCCTTTCCCAAGTCAATTTAATTGTAGGGTTTATTTTTTTGGCCTACCAGCAGATGTAAATACATGGCATAAGTTTTAGTAATTTATGATGTATAATATATGGCTGTAACAGCCTTCAGTTCTTCCCTTTCCTTCTCTTACAAATAGTCAATAGTGGCGTTTCGCTCACCTCAGGGGTGTTGCTATCATGCTCTATTCTGCACACTTTTTCTAGCTTAACGTGTGGTTTTGCTTCTCCTAATGTCTTGGGAAGTGTAGTGAAATGCTACAAGTATTTGCAATCTGTCCAGCTGAGGTTTCCATAGCTAAGGAAAGGCTGTTCCTTACTTTCACTTAGAAACTCCTGGAGAAAGTCAAGAAGATGTACAAATCCCTAGGAGCCAGTGAGGTTGGCTTCCCGTGTAAGGGAGAGAAGGTATTACTTCCTCTTCCAAGGCAATTCTGTGTTCAAGCATGACTGAAATGCTTAATAGGAATGTATTTCCAATAAACAACAGCAGTTTTTATTTCTCCTAACAGAGTGGAATTTAAGGGCCCCATAAACACCACCTTGAACCAAAAACCCCATGAAAACATTAATATCAAGGGCAGAAAGAGTCAAGTAGCAAATGGGTTGTTCAGTATGAAATGTGCTGCTGGGTAACCACCTCCAAAGCACCTGTGGATACTTTTCTTTGTGTGCACTTAATTTCCATCCCATAAACCAGTCATTGAACCACAGAACCGTATATATCAGATGGAACTTCCAGGCATTTTCTTGTCCAATCTCATGCCTAGAGCAGATCTAGATGCAGCAGGTTGCCCCAGGCTATGTCTCCAAGAGGGCTTTAAGTATCTCCAAAGTAAGAGATACTGCCTTCACTGGGCAGCCCATCCCAGGATTTGATGACTTTCACAAAAAGACAAAAATTCTTCAAATCAAGTTAGAATTTCCCATGTTCCAGCTTGTACCAAATGCCTCTTGCCCTAGCCATGTGCTCTTTCCAGTAGTTGTGGACAGGAGTTAGATTTCTCTTTTGCCTCGGCTTCTTTAAGGCTGAACAAACTCGGTTCCCTCAGCCCCACTTTGAAAGTTAACATGGTCCAGCCTCAATCATCTTGGTAGCTCTGTGTTGGACTTATTCCAGTCTGTCAATGTCTTTCTAGCACTGGGAGCCCCAAACTGGACCCAGTATTTCAGATGTGGTCTCACAACTGGTGAATAGAGGGCAATAGCCACTCCTCAACCTGCTGGCTACACTTTTACTATGTCTTGATATAAACTGTAAGTCAGACTGTGTAAGTTGGCTTGCAGTAAATAAATTAGCTGTATGAACTTTAAGTCCCAGCCTCCTATTTAAGGCGAGCCTAGAAATGAGCCTTTATGTGAATATGTATATGTATTAAGGTGAAATATAGATAGTCTAGCTTAACAGCTGAAAAAAATACCTGTTGGAATCAGGTTGATTCTGCTGTGAATTACACTTATGAAGGTATGGCAGGGTGTAAGAAATTTGATATACATATCTTACCTCCAGCAGTATCTGTTTAATACTTTTTTACTGCTAGAAAATTGTCTTGTCAAATTCCGTCCAACCTAGAGTTTTTTTCATTTCTGCCAGCTCCTCAGAAGTTTGCCAGTTTTCAGGAGCAAAAGAAAGATCTGCAGGTAGTACCTAGACTTGAAGCTCTAATGACTTTTGTTTCAGTCATAGAACTAGGTAAGAGTTGCCACTCTTTGTCCATAAATTGTCCGACATCAGATATGCTGGAGTGGCAAATAAGGCTTGATAAATATCAGCAGGACAGAAGAGGCAGAAGCTGTCCCATCCCCTGTCCCCCAAACAATGTTTTTCTTATTTCATTTACTGTCAGAAGTGAATTTAAAAGGAGCCACTGCCCTTTGAGTACTGACCTTTAAAAGCAGTGCTGTGCTGCACGGCAGTCACTTGAGCCAAACTCTGCCAGTCCTTACTCATGCAGATTTTCCTGGAGTGACTCAGGTTTTGGGGAGTGGAGCATTCTACATAACACAGACAGTCCTTCAAAAATAAAATGGAAAGAAAACCAAAAATACCTGAGAACATGACCTTGAGAGAGAATAGCTGTCTTGGATCTTTTATATGGTGCCAACATGGACATAGTATAATATAAAATTGTACAGGACAAAGATTTTTCTTGCTTAAATGACAGAACAGAATTTTTTAGGCAGCTAAGGAATGAAGTTTCTACTTACATAGACCTGTGAACATTTTGGAATACATTTAGAAACTGTCATTTGTTCTCGTTCCCTTTTGGTTTAGATTCAGCCTTACAGGTTCAATTCTACCTATCTCTCTTTTTCAAATGCAGTAATAGGAAATAGCTGTATGCTTAAATAAGTGTGATCAATCCACTTTAGATGACTAAAATAAATACACACCAGCAGGGAATGTGAAAAATTGGTAGATATGTGTAAGTACCAACTTTGAGTTGCTAACAGCGGTACTTCACAGCCAGTGCTGGTTAAATAATCAGTTTAGTGCCTCTAGTTCCAAAACTAATACCGCCAGAGGCTCAATTCGATTGCCTGTTTGCTCACACACTGTGACGGGGTTTAGCACCGTTCCTGTATAAGACAAGGCTGCAGAGCTGAGGGCTGTGTTCCAAGCGTGGTCTTCCCAAAGCATCTAGTGCATTGCTGTACACTTCTGCCATTCAGAGAAAGTTAAAACTGTAAAGTAAAGTAGCTCATCCAATAAATAACAGGTTTAAAGTCACCCGTTTGACACCAGCACAGCTGTTTGTGTTTGCATGACTATGGTGCAGTCTTTTAACTATTCACATTATTTTTCAGCATCCTAAATTGGCAATGCTTATACAGTCGGTACATTCTCGGTATTTCTTTATATTCTCAGTATAGATCTTGCTGTCTCAATCATTCTCTTTAGCAACATGCTATCCTTTCTCTGCAGAGAATATAGAAATTTACATTTCTTTGCAGGGTTTCCTATGGTCTTTTCATTACTAGACCTTGACCAGAACTACTCAACCTTTATTAAGATCTACTTTCTGTCATCTGGAATTCAAAGAGGCTGACCAAGCATTTAATTGGATTTAAAAATACAAGGCATAAACCATTTTTCTGTATTTTTTGTTGCTCACATTTTAGACAGTTTTTTCTTCAAACTCATAGCATCCTATTTTTCCTTCATTCAATTTCTTTTTAAACACAGAGATTTCTGTAATGTGGAAGGTGACACTTCATTAAGGTATTGACAGTTTGGTATACAACCAGTTGTTGCCATTTCTAAAGAGTTTTTAGATGTTCCCGAGGCAAGCATACTCTATTTATTTTTAGCGCATTCATCATAGAAAATAGATTCTCACATATAGCTTAGAGCCTGAATATGATACAAACTTCAGTCCTCAGTTTCTGGTAGCTGGAAAAGCTATATATCTCTAAATGGTTTCCAAAAGTGAGTCAACTGTATCTGCTTGCTCTGTGCTTGCTTGTACGTCAGTTAGTGCTAATTCTAGAAATCTTTGGGTGTTACAAGCAGCAATACCAGTCACTCTTTGTTGTGCCTAAAAATTATTCTCGTTACAATTTTGAAAAGCTATGTGTGTTTGTAAAACTTAATCAGATGCTCTTCAAGTTTGGTTTTTGACTTGCTGATGAAATCTGTGGAAGTGTTGAATGAATTGTCTTTGGGACAAACAGAACTTAGCTGGAAAGATGAAAACCTTTGTCTTATATGTGTTTCCCCTTTTCCAAGTTACATTTCTTAGAATATAGAAAACTGATCATAAAGTTCTCTTCTCCTCATTGTTCAAAAATATCCATAGGACTTTTTTTGGTTTTGGTACAATTTGATAGTCTTTTAATGAGAAAGGAACTTTCTCAGGTTGCTTTTAAGCTCAAGGAAACTTGTCATCTTATGACCCTTGCTCAGCCAGCCTACATTAAGATGTAGATTGGCATCTAGGTCCTGAAGAGATGCTTGGAAGAATCAATATGAATAGGGTAGCCTATCACAAATTAAGTTATTTTGTTGGATAAAGGCATCTGATAATGCTGCCTGATGTGTAATGCCATGTAAAACACATCATGTTCATTGTGAACATAAATATAAGATGCAATTTAAAACAATTTCCAGTAACTTATGTCATCTGACATAAAAAAATGTTTTTTTCACTTGCAGTTCATGGAACAGTGACACAATCACTAAAAGCCAAATTAGTATCTTTCTCACACGTTGTTGAAAGTGAATTAATTGTCGTAAGTTTTCAGCACATTCTTTCAGTTCATTTTTTCACATTTAGACACAATTTGCAAGCTGTGCTAAACCACTCCCTGGCTTCACCCAGGCTCACTCTGTACCTCGGTGTGGCATTTATGGAATAATGCCATTTGGTAACAATACATGGCATTAAAGCAATGGATTTCACTTGTAAGCGTTTTTTGTCCTTGAGAGATTACTTCAATTGAGGAAGAAGTGAAAAAGGAATGCTTTCCGTATCTATTATCAGTTTGAGTAATTTAAAAAATTAAGTACTTACTCTTTCTTTTGTGCACTCTGTCATGGTTTGGAACTTCTGAAGGACATCTGTTCTAGGCTAAATGCAGCAAACCCGTACAGCCCTCTTCTCCAACTGCAATCCTATGACTCAGGCTCTAACATCCAGAAATGCTGAAAAGTTTCAACCACTCCATCTTCTTCCTCGCTGATACACTGACAGGATACTTTCCATTACCGGTGCCACATCCGCTAGTGTAGTGAAAATTTATTGTCTCATTTTTGACTGACGGCACTGTTTGTGAACAAGTTAAGCTTGTCAGCCTAGCTTCACAAGGTTGAAAAAGTGCTCTGCTACTTTTGTAAAGAGCCTGCCTCCCACTCAGAATTGAACTGGCAGTTTTCTAAATGAACTCTTTCCTTTCCTTTGTTAATTGCCCGTGATTCACACCCACATTTTGCAGAGATTGATGGTATTTTAATTGCTAGGGGATATTTTGGGATGGAGGAGAGGGGATGGGAAGAGACTTGGGGAAAAAAGTGGGTAGGGGGTTGGTGTTTTTGGAAGGCTAACTGTTCGGTGATTGCACACAGCGACGAGATCAGCAGCCAGAGCACCATCTGTGCACACAGCTTATCCATATCGCCCGGCTTCGGCACAAAGGAATGTGTCAGCTCCCACTTTTCCAGCTTGGCTGAAAGCCTCTGTGCTCCAGTGGAACTCTGCAACCATTCCTTGAAGATCTAATCCCCTCGCCCAGCACATCCAACTGGCACAGCCTTCCTTCGGGCAAGCTCTTCCTGCAGTGCTGCTTTCGCAGGTTGGAGCTGGAAAGGTTCAGCTGCTCTTCAGTGTCGCCTCCCTGCTCTGCGAGCTGCAGAACGATCGTCTCAGTATCCTGGGGAATGGTAAGAGATATATGATTCCCCATAGAAATATAAAAGCAGCTGAAGAGGCTGTGTGTGGCTGTGGCGGAGGTGTTTGCATCCGAACCAGTTGTCTTAGACTTCCTCAGTCGTCAGGAGAGAGGCACTAACCGGTGGGATTTAAAACTTGATTCGTCCCCTCCTAAAACAGACACTTATGTTTGGACAGACAAATTTCACCCTAAACACCATCAACTGTTTACCAGACCTTCTCTGACTACAGTGGGAACCTCAGCAGCTAGTTTTTTGTACACCATGGGGACCTAAACTTCAGTGACAGAAATTCCACCTGTCGCTCCCGGTATCATGGTGACATGTGAGTAATTTTTCTCAGCATCAGTGCCTGGACTGGAATCCAATATATCACTAGTGGTTCCCCAGACCCTCGGAGACATTTAAACACCTAGTGTCCATTGACTGCAGGCATACACGTTATATAGGGTCGGGGCTTAAGATTTTGCAGATTGTATCAAATTTGTCCTTACAGAATCTCTGTGTGCTATTTTCCGTGCGTACAAAGACTGGTGTGTGTGTGTGTGTCTGCATGGGGAGACTGGCCAAAACAGCTCTCCCAGAAAAGTTCCTGGTACAGACTCCCTTTCTCGTAAATATAATTTACTGTGTTCCAGAACAAAATATCCATACAAGACCAAAACTGTCAAACATGGGAGGGAAATTTTTTTCCTTGGTTCTCTTAATCTGTAAACCCATGCTGATCTACATATAAGTTTTTGTCATGTTGGCAATCTTACACTTGTGCACAGCTCTCTAATTCTTTAGTTAACAGTGTAGATAATGGCAAGTTTAGATGGATCTGCCATTACATTAAGTTAATATCACACAATCCTAACAACAGGTTCCAGTGAGGAGATTCAAGAAAAGCAGATTTATCTACAGATTCTGCAGCAGAGTTTTGTCAAATGACTGGAGACTACTCTGCTTCTGTATGTCTCCACACATTCTGTCTCATCCTGGCTTTTCTATTATGTACAAAAAATCTTGTTTGTGGCTCTCACCAATTCACCCTCTCCCTTTATTCCAAAATATTCCCCATGATTCTAGTTTTTATCCAGCATTCATCCCTGCCAGTCAGGACACTCCCATCCATTTCCATCTTCTTTCATTCTTGCCACCTTCTTCCCAAAATCACACTAACAAGTTTCTGTATGTAACTGTTTCTGCTATTGATCTCCCCTCCTGGGGATATCAGATGCACTGTTCTCTCTTCTAATAGCAAATCTTGTTCATCATCAAAAAAGAAGAAAATGGTGTTAATGTCTCTGAGAAGATGAGATCTTTTTTTATCTTTGTCTTTACCTTTGCCTCACTACAAAATCTGAGAACAAAATTTGGCACATCGCTTCTTTACCACCTCATTTCTTTCCTCAGCAAAAGTGAATTGCCATGTAGCTTTGCATGTTTTTAGCATTATGGTCCTATTCTTTATAGTGCAAATACATCTGGCCTACTTAGTGAGAAAGTAGTGAATATCATTAACAGGAATTAAGATAAATTCTTGGGTAAATTTTGTTCAATTTTCTATCACCTTATGACATTTTAAAGAAATCATACCTATGAAAAAGTCAATTGTTTAACTGATTTGTCCCATCAGAGACAAAAGGCAGAGGCATTGATCAAAATAACTTGATTATTTCTCCAAACAGTCCAGAACATTTTATTTTATACCATGTAGCTAAGTATTAGCATGACCATTAGACCATAACTTACTAACAGGTTTCTGAGGGAAATGGGTGTTCCCTTAAACCTAGTGGGAATTGGGTATCTCTCTTCCTGGCCACCATAGAAAATCCTAACCTCACAGTTTTAAATTATTTGTACTCTGGCAGAAGTTTGCGCTTGATAGTTTTTCGGGTAAGTATTATTTCTGACCATTCAGCACTGAGCAGAACAGACATCCCTGTGTCAAAAAACCTGGTCAGTTCTCTATATCAAGGGGCTGCTTTTCCCCAGAATGGATTTACTTCAATAGCTTACTTCATTCCCTCAGACCTTATAAATGCAAGTCAAATTACGGAGTATGCAGAACACAGTACACAAAAAAAAAAAAAAAAGTATCACTGGGTTAAAAATAAGTATGAACCTGCCCCAACCTTTGCACAAGCCCAAGAGTAAGTGGGAGCTGCTGTTGGGAACATCTGTGCCGTATTTTCAGGCCAGCTTGTGGTCGTATACTCTAAAATTACAGAAAAGTCAGCAGTGTAAAAAACCTTGACTTTCCCTGGCAGACCATTTACTTGCTCTTTTGGAGACACCCGAGTACCTTCTGCCTGGAGGCATAAGGCCTACAGCTTGCTCCTCAAAATGTCAGGAGCTGCTCAGCAAACCTCAGCTCCTAAGAAGAAAACAGGAGTGAGAGATTTTAGTCTGCTCCCACTGAAAACGGGGGTAAAATTGATACCAGGTTTGAACAAGGCAGATGGGACTTCTAGGCAGTGAAGCTGGTTGGTCTAGGCTGCCTCCAGGAGCTACCAGCTCAGAACCTGCTCCTCACAGAAATCCTGAAATTTCCAGGCTTACATATACCCATATAAATCTCCTCTTTACCTTTATTGCAGTGAAAACATGTTTTTGGAAAGAACCCCGAGCATCAAATATTCTTTTGCAGAGATACTTTGCAACACAAGGCAGCAAATCGATGAGCTTAAAGACAAAAGCTCAAACTTTAGGCAAAATAAGTGGAGACTTCAGCCTCTTGCTACAGCGGTGGCTCACAGCATCCGCCACCCATCCCCTCTCACCTTGTTACCAAGTGCAGCAGGCATGGGCATCTCCTGTACCACCTTTATGTGGAGGTATACAACTCAGTTTGACTGTTAAGGAAACCTACAATAGTTTTACTATTGCAATATTGTAATAAAGTACTAATATTTGCTAGTGAAAAACATTCCCTTTGTTGGTCATGCTCCTTTGTGAACTTTCACACAGCATAATAGAAAGAATACTTCCAGTATATAGATGCCACACTCTGTTCTCTGACTTTTTCCTGGTAAACTCAATAAAACAGTGCAGTAATGCTACATCACACATTTATAAATATGATATAGTGTGCTATAATAGCAAACATTATTTTGAAATAATTCCCACATCAAATACAAATATTCATTTATAGATATAAATAGAACAAGAAACTGAGTTGTGCCTTTCTGTGGAAGAAATCCATTTATACTGAAGAGGGTTCGTGTTAGTAAAACCTTTAATATGTCATGAAATTAGTAAATAATACCAAGCTTAATGAAGGGGGTGGCAAAGGTGCAGACTTCAAAAAAAAAGTTTGCAGGAGCTTCACAGATAGCAGACTTTAAGTTATTACTTTTTTTTTTTTTTTTTTATCCTAGGTGAGCTTAGCCCACAAATCTCTGATGCTGTACAAATAAATCTGCCAGTCCTACACTGGTGAACTATTAATTGGTTCCAGAACTAATGCAAATTTTTTTCCCGGAAGTTTGTACGATATACATATACTTCAGAAAGTATCAGGTTGGTGGTGCAAGAAAGGCCAATTTAAAATCAGGGCTGGGATTCTGCTGCCCACATTTGTTTTAAGGGAAACAGATTTGACCCCAGTGTTAAGCAGTACTTCACTGGAAGCCCCGCAGCCTAAAAAAGGTGCTCAGCCTGGGGGGAAAGTGTCAAGATCCAGGCTCACCTTCATGGCTGCTGTCTGCTTCCGATGGATGGCCTCATCTCCCGCAGAAAACCAGGCAAAAAGAGACCAGTGAAACTAAATGTACGAGGATCCGTTACCTGGGAGTGCAGGAATAGCTCCAGAGGGGCCAGCCCAGAAGCTCTGCAGAGCAAGCCTTTAAGTCTTCTGCTTTTCAGATATTTGGGGCGGGGGACAGAGTTATCCACTCCAAACTTACCTGCTGTTCTGAAAAGTATGACATTGATCTCACGGTGGTGGTTCAAAACTGGAGCTCCTCACTAGCTAGCTAGCCTGGAGTCTGTAGTAGAGAACATTTCCATACTGAGAGGGCTTCTGCAGGCCCAGGATTTTGCTTTGGTGTATCCAGGGTAGACCTGTTTTCATTTATTTCAGATTCTGTAGCATCCCTTGCCCTCGGGCTGTTTTGTTCTAAGTTTTTCCGCCCTAAGTAGGCATGCAAAGAATCAAGTCAATATAGACAGAAGCCACCCCTCTCACCTTCCCACTGCTCAGAAACAGCTTCTGGTGGCCCACGCTTGGATTAGTGCAGGATTTACTCCCATTTCTGTATGCAAGTGGTGGCCTTCACTGGACTAAGTAAATCCTGTAAAGGTGAATCTTGCCTCACTAGTTTTCTGAACTTGTAAAAGTTATCCACATATCAAAGTTATTTTTTGTTCCAGTTTTCAACAACCCCCTGACATGATGCCTAGCAGAACACTACTGAAGAAAAGAAGTTGCCATGGGGCTGATGCTTCTATGAATTGAAAGCTGCATACAGGGTAGGGAGTGAAGGGATTCATTGTCACTTTTTAGGATGAAGAAGAGTAAGCAGTAGAGTATCTTAGGGAACAAGTTTTATTGAGGATCTTCATCAATGACCTGCACAAGGAAGGGGGACAGAAATGTGTCCCAGTTTGCAGATGATACTGAACTCCTTCAGTGAGTCAAATGACACACACACACTCATCGTAAGGAGATCTAGAATGGCAGTACGCAGCTGAGCAAGGGCAGTAATAAGTACCAAAGAAGTTCCTGTGTATGTATATATATAGTGCATCTAGGGAGAATAATCTAAGTTGTGCTTACGCAGTGCTGAACGGAAAACTGGCAGCTGAAGCTCAGGAAAGAGACCTGCGAGTCTCTGAACAGATCTGCTCAAAATGCAACAGCAGCCAAAAGTGCCAACAAAAAATTCGAGGTGTTCCCAGAAAGGATGGTAAGAACAAACCATGAAATATAAAACCTTGGTGCACCCACATCTTGAACACTCTGTACAATCCTATTTCCACATTTTAAGGGCATAGAGAAATTAGCAAAAATGCGGAGAAAAGCAACTAAGACGATAAAAGGGATGGATCAGCAGCCTTTACAGGGAATCAGAAAAGGATGGGACTTTTCATGATCTTTTCCCTCCCCCAGGCTGAGTGGAATATGGTCAAGGTTTATAAAATGAAGGCAGTGAGTAAAGCAAATACAGAATTACTATTTGCCAAGTCCTGTGGCGTCCTATGGGTACTCACAGAAACCAGTTGGAGAGCAATTTCAATCCTGATAAAGTATTTTTTTTTTGATACCTCAGGTCACTACCTGCTCTACCTTCTGCAATCTGCTGTTACAGGAGGCTGTGGAGGTCCACAGTACCAGCCAGTTGAAAAAGGCAGAAGCAGACAAATTCCAGGGCAGCACGTCCGTAAAGAAATACTAAAAGAGGCAAGCATGTGCTCGCTGGCATCCTCCGTGTGGTGGTGGGTGCCGGAGAAGTGTGAGGAGGATGGACTGCAGACAGGCAGGATCATGAGTTGTCCCCGAGCAGCATTTCCTATCGCCTGTGCTGGACACGGCACAGAGGGTTAGTTTGACCCAGGCCATTTTCTGTGTTGTCCTGAAAATAAGGCCCTGCGCTCCTTTGCTACAGCTTAAAGCTGCCACTTCAGAGTTATTTCCACCCATTTAATTTTGATTGCATCTCAGTAGGCAGTAAATGGTGCAAGATCTTTCTCAACTGCAATAACTGTGTGGTAATTATCAATGGCAGGGACTTCTTTGTTGTTTTGACCATGTCATTTTTTTCCGTGGAGTTAGGGAAAACGTGGGGCTCTACAAAATGAAAGGAGGCGAACCAACCATGTTAAATAGATATGGATCATTTGTATGAATCTATAAGACTTAAAAGTGACATAAATCTAGTCAAATAAGTATATTGAGTGAAGAGAATGAGTTAGGCAGGCACAAAATAAATTATATTTTCAATTAACTTGTTCTTAGGGCTTTGTTCTGCTACAGTCATTAAAATTTCTGGATCAGAGTCCAATTTATACAGCTGAATGTTGCTCCCAGGTTTTCTGGTGGTGTAACTGGTGTACTTAGTGTGGTGAGCAAATAATTTTTCTCAGGAATGAGCAGTTGCTCTAATAAAGGTATCGGAAGCTGGGCCTAAATAATGAAAGAAGGACGAGAAGTCCTGGAGGCTGTATCATCCCCTCTGCCAAATCGTCCCTTTCGGCAGAGATTCCCTCTCACTCTGAGGATTTCATAAGAACCAAACCTTGTCCTTACCTGACCTCTGCTGCTGCACTTGTTTGTCTTTCCTTGTCCATCTTGCTCTAAACACCCCGAACAGCAGAGTGCTGCTTCACTTTGCACTATTTCTCATTGTTTCTTCTCCCAGCTCAGAGAAAAGGCTGAGAATGCTGAGGAGATCTCCACCACTCTCACCAGAAGGTGAGTTTATGCTGCAGAAAATACTGACAAAATATTGATTTTATATATTGCTAGCTGTTCCAAGGCATGCTTATGGCTACTGATTTATATTCATCAGGTATCACAAGATCTCAAGATAATTGTCAGGTCATAGTTTTGATATCCATTTGCTGTGTCACAATGCAGAGAGAAGAAATGTGCTAGATTTGAGCAAAAGGTTGAAATGAGGTGTCTATTCTTCCCCCTTCCGCGCCCCCCCCCCCCCCCTCCCCTGCCCTGAGAGTAGGAGAGGGAATAGCTAATCAAGGAGCAGGGGTAAATCTCACAGGCTGGTTATCTGGCATGTGAATTAATGGATGGCCATTAGCTCTGCATATAATTTACAATCTGTATGTCCCTGTATGTAACAGCAATAGTAAGAACCAAAATCAGTTATTCTCTTACTGCTTTTAAATTTAATTTGCTGTTGCTTGCATCAGCCTTAACTTAACTTGGTCTACTGTAGCCACATACAGGGAAAAAAACCGAAACACTTTACTATCATTAAGGGTGGGAATTTGTTTCTGTCTAAAGGTGCTCTAAAATCCACTGCTTCTTCCAAACACTGTGAAATTTAGTGGGCATCTACAGGGTATATTAGGATGTGTTAGTGTTGAAATCTGGGATCAGATGAGCTGGAGATTGTTGAGGAACAATCCCTCAAGGCAGAATTTTTTTTGTTTTCTTGTTTGACAGGTTCTTATAACATGTTGCTGACATTGTCCCCGGACAATCAAATCATAATTCTGATCATGACTGATTGTTCTCAGTTGCTTGACATTTCCCACTGCTAGCACAGAGGGTTCACTACCCAGCATGAAGTAAGAAATCGAGATTTGAAAGTCAGTATTCTCTAAACCAGGCTAAACAGGTCACCCCACTCCCACAGCACTCCCTACCTCACACTGAATTCAGCTGAAGCTATTGCAGCCATTCTCCGTGCCAGTTTGCAGTTTCAAGAGGGACTGAGTAAAGGCTGCTGAGATGCACAGCTTAACTCCCCCATTCTGTTTTCAGTGGTTTGTCTGCACTGGATGTTCCGGAAATATAATCATAAATCTTTCCCTGTCATCAGCCCAAATAAATCATGGCATTGCCATGAAACATGAAAGAGAATACAGTTAAGCTGCCCAGGAACAAATCCAGAGGCAGAATAACAGCACCTCTAATGCTGTAGAGGCCAAAATGTTTATCCCTCCCATTCTTTGCTCACAAATGCCACCAGGATCAACACTGACGAATACCCTTTTTGATATGGCCCAGGGAAAAATTCAACAGCATCCGGTGTTTAAATCACCTTTGAAGGCTCACTAACCTTCAGGCTCTCAGGTATGACTGACAGTATCCACAGCAGCAGCTGCATCCCTTAAACCGTCACTGCAGAGACCTGAGTTAGCTTACTCAAGTGGTGGACATCTGGCCCTCACACACTTTCTGAGTTTTCTTCAACTTTTATATCCCCAGCAGGACTGGCATGGTGCGCTCAGAAGCTGTCAGGAGTGCAGACTTTTACACCCTTGATGACACTGTGCGAGGAAGGTGGCTGGCTCTTGAGCAGCATCTGTTCACACCCTCGGTAGGTCATACAGGGCATCAGTGGGTTTCTTACATCTCTCTGTTCCCTGTCTAATCTTGGTTCAGTCCACAGTGGCAATCCTCACTTGAAACCTAAGGAAAGATCAGTAAAGCCGTATTATCCTCACAGTCAGTTTGAAACTTGATTTTCCCTTCTGTTCTCTCTGTGTGAGCCCTGAGCCCCAATTTTCTCAGTCTGTCAATACATATCCATTGTACAGTCATCCCCATGTTTCTTCCTTTCATTGCTTTTTGTCTTCTTCTGTACTACAGCTGTCTTTTATCATTCTTGTTTGATCTTCAAATGGCTGAAGAAATATACAGGATTTTTTTCAAACAGCGCAGTTTTTACATAAGCCATAACATGATGTACGTCTTTACAGCTGATCTGCTGCCCTCATAAGGTAAGATACTCTATGCATCTTGGAAAAAGAAAGAAAAGATGCATCTAAAATAGCTTTTGTGGATATGGGGGGGTGGGGGGTGGGGGGTGGGGTGGAATAAGTAGTTCTGTTACAGAGGACCATTAGCCAAGCCAGCTGCGATTGCTGAGAGTGCTCAGAAGCAAACCTTATGAGACAGTCAGGTTGCATCCATCCACATACGTGAAATGGTTGTATATTTTGTCCCAGTTCTTCTAGCTTTTAGGCTGAGGGAAAAAGTTGTACCATGAAAAGCTGAAATTTAGACAGAGGCAGAGCCAGCTTTGCCAATTCTTGTAATGTTATTGCAAGAATTGCAACCGTTAATGCTTTCTCTTCAAGCCCCAAATGCGAGCAGCAAGAAATTGCAGAGGACTATTCATTTCTGAGTACATTTTGAGCCCTTCTGATCTCAGGGAAAGGTTCAAAACTACCTCAGAAATGTAGCCTAAAGAATAAAATAGAAAGTAATTAAAAAAATGCAAGACAAAATCTTACAACTTTTAAATAAGTCTGATGTTTTTCCAACCACATTCATTTTGAAGATAGGATTGGCGATATTAGGCATCATAGCTTTAATCCCACTGAAGAAAACAGACCTGCTAGGTGTATTACTTAAAACACAGGAAAGTGCTGTCTTGGCTAAGAATTACCTTAACCTTTTCTGTTCAGGTACTGTCCTGATTCCAGACCTTTCTATGTTTACAATCTGAGCAAGGGTCTAAAAGAAGTTACTTACTTGGCAAAATTCAATTATATAGACAAAATTTATGGCAGTGCTGAGATTTTATCATCCATTTTTAAACCTAGAATAAATTTTTTACTCCTAAACGAGAAACTTCCGAAAATTCCGCTTTAATGATAATGTTGCACAAAAATCTTTTGCTTTCAATAATCTTTCATTGTTCTTTCTAGTAAATTTACTGTGACAGTAATTTTTCTGCCTTTAGAAGAAAGCAATTTATTTCTAATAATTTATGCAGCAGCTACAGCATGTTTATTACCATGCAGAGGACAGATCTGAAATATGTCAGTGAGCATATTTTGCAAGCCATCTGTATACACTTCATGGACAGAAAAGGGCACAATTTTAAACCATCTTTCCAAAGGATTGCAGACTGAAGCTTCCACATTAGAATACAGAGCATATTCTTAGACTCCGTCAAGACTGCACCTCGGCACAGGTCAGACAACCTGAAAGACCCATCTGATATACGTTGTCGGAGAAGTTCACTGCATCTATGCTGGGTCAGGATTATGAGGACTTCCAGGAAGCACACAGTTTTCATATGTGGAATGGCCCCTACTCAATACCCCAGGAAAGCTGCCAGTCAGTTACTGCTGCACTCAGCTGCTTCTGGGCAGGGGTCCTCCTGCCTGCAGATTCAGAGGCATTAACCATTCGGTTGGGTCATTGCCCAGATTCTTCTTTCAGGATGCCTTTAGCCTCAGCTGTGGAATAAGCAGTTCTACAAACTGCCATGCAGTGCACTAGTCCTCTTTTGCAGGAGGACTCCTAGCTGCTCCTCAGGCTCTCAGTGGAGGTGAAGTCTGCTTTATTCTTGGATGCTGAGCACTTGTAAGCCACGCTTTAGGGATAACACCCTACCCCCTGTTCTACAACTCTTCCCTTACAAGGGTCATCCTCCCGACTGCAATATTTCCCATTGAAGACAGTAATATTTGTATTTTGATTCAGCAATGATGATGACATCTACTAAAGGAGACATACACTGAGATAAATGCTGGTAGCAGAGGTTCTCTGCATTTACAGCAACAGACCTGCCCTGGAGTTACACCTCATCCCTCCTCAAGAAACGTCTATGAACATGGACACTTGAAATAGGCTCAGACTGATGCTTGTAGCTACCAGCAGTGAGATATGTGGGATATGATTATTTCTTTTACATTTGTGCTTGTCCTTCCAGCCTTTGGGAAACACTGAGTTTGTTGGAGGCTAGGCTTGCCCCTATGGACTCAAGACCATTTTGATCCCTTTCAGAGATGGGGATATTTGGGAGTACTATATATCTCTTTGTTACGCAGAGATGATCAACATCTATAACAATGGAGACAGAAACAATTCCCCCAGACTGGGCAACATATCAGAAGTGTTTATTGCACTTTATGGTGTCTGAGAAGAATGATTCAGATCAAAATCAAAATCACAATGACTCTCAGAAGAATGAAAATAGCTTAGTTCATTTTTGCACAGAAAAAACCAAAATCAATAAATGATAACATTTAAGCATAACATTGTAATTGCCTGTCTAGTAGGCTGTACTCAGGGCAAACTCCCACTGGCTTAATTTTATTTGTCATGTAACTCATTTAACAGGTCTTTCACCACAAAAATGCTTTAGATGCCAGGAAAGACAAGTCAGGAGGTAGTGGTAATCTTAAAAAAAGATTCTAGAAAGATGTGGTAAAACCCCCAAAAGAAATGAATAATATCAAGGAAAATCAGAAGTGGCATTTGTCTAATACTGGAATTAATTATAAATAAAACGGAATGCAAACAACATAAATGAACCCAAGTTTCCTGAACATATAACTCCAAGAGTAATACAAATCCTTACTGTATGTTTATTCTGTGTATACTTTTATCTATACGTATAAAAAGGATGCTGTAGCTGGAAAGTAATAGAACTACTGCTTGAATAGTAATACCATTACTTTATTATTCTTTTTTTTTAAAAAGTGTGGTTTTTAAGTCACCATTCAAGTCCAAATTTTTAACACTTCACAGCAATGAAGCAAACTTTGGAACACTGATATTTCTGTTTTCTTGAACTGGCCCTGAAGTAAGACCTTTGATATTGTAGTAGATTGTGTGGAGCACATTAAAGAACAGCTTCTTTGGGCATATTCCAAAGGAAATTGAAGCTATTGGTGACCTTTACACTGGTTTACAGGAGAATAAGTCTGGGCATTAGTATAATTAATATAATGGAATAATATAATGAAATAAACAGTTATAATTATGCATGATTACTTAACACAGTTTAGTAATTCACCTCTGTGGGGTTATGCTATACCTCTGTTTCTTAAAATACACCACTTACACTATGTTCACCCTTTTATTGCAGGGCTGGAACGGTAGGGACAACTTAAAGAGTCACTGATCACTGCTTTCAGAGGACCACTGCATCCCAGCAAGAGATGCTAAACTACTTTAAGGGACATAATTTCAGGGCCTCACAGTGCACTTTTATAACTATAGGTGCACATATATATATATATATATATACACACACACATCATATGCAGAGAACAAAATATTTCTGATTCTTTTGAATACTCTGATTATGTAAGTTCAAAATGCAGTTAGATAGTTTCACCCCTCAATTAATGCACAGTGTGCTGGAAAAGTTTCCAGAGCAGAATTCCTCACCCAGACAGAAATCAGGCCCCTGCCCTGCCCACAGTAACAAAAATGTGTTCAGACTCCAGAGCAGGAGGTTCAATTTTTCCAACCCAAAAGAGGGAAGATGACAGAAGGGAGAGCTATGGGCTGGTCGACATGAAGGAAGTACGTGCCCAGCCTATGGCACATGCCAGTGAGCAGCTGCCTGTGGAGAGGGTTATGATCCATAAATTGTTATCACATTCAGTGGTCCTAATGGTGACCACTCTCAGTTTCTTTTTAAGCATACTGCACTGAGCCACAGGTCTAAAGGTTTGATTGTCCCTCTGTGAAGAGTGAGCTATCTGTCTGCCTTTAGCAGTCTGCAATACAGAAAAAAAATTGGTTATACACTTGCAGTTACTCTTCATGGCAGGGAATTTGTATTTCAGGATTCAGATTTATAGGCTTTCCAAATGCATGTTAGAGCAATTTGAAAGGTTATCATCCCCAGCTGCCTGTCCTTTCTCTCTGCCAGAGGTTATTGCTTCTACAGCAGAGACAATTGAATGGCTGGCACATTATGTGCACTGTTCATGGCCTGGCACATCAATTTCAGCTTACATTATTAACTGGTTGTCTGTGAGCGTAGGTGGCAGAATGCCCTGACTTATCATCCTTCTTGGACATAGCTGCAGTGGTTAAAGTGCTTCTCAGTTCCCACAGGTGACAGCCAAATCCCAGGGGTACTGAGGACAAAGCCCCAAATCCCACCCATGCAGGATGCTGAGGGTTGCTGCAAAGTACCATTTCCCACACTGCTTGTCTCACTCTTTGGAAGGGGGCAGGAGGAAGAAGCGAGTAGCTTCCAGTGTCGCTGTGTCAGCGCAGTCAGATAGCCCTGGTAATCAGGAAAGGGCTAGGCACACCCAGGTTTAGCGGACCTAGTAGAAGTCAACCTGAGAAACTTTCCAGTTGGGAGTATAGGCAGCCAAAGGGCTAAAACTGGCCATTTGGGAAAAAGCCTGGAGACGATTTGGAAAAATCAGCAATATGCACTGCAAAGCTTAACTTTTAAACACTACCTGTAGGAACCACACTGTGCACCTAGATGAAAATCCCACAAGGCACCAAGTCAACCAAAAATCAGAACAAAATTGCAGTGAGGGACCCTCCCAGGACAGCCGCTCTCCTAGCCTCACCGTGGAGCCCAAGAGCATCACAGCCTGGAACACGTTGCTCATGTATTCACTTGGGTGAAGAGGGATGCAGCTTTAGCATCTGTTCCAGTTCTGCAGGGGAAGGGACCAAAGATTTGTCTCCTACATGCCAAAAGGACTAGGTCACCTCAAAAGTGTGCTGCTGTGGAAGTTACACATCCCTTCTCTTTAGCCTGAATAACGTGTGGTCTGAGAATGCCTATTCTAACAGATGTTTTGGGTGTTTAGTTTGTGAATACATCTGAATCTCCTTGGTACACCCAGACTTTTATGAATGCCAGACAGCAAGAGGTACCAAGGGGCTGATATGGATGCAAATCAGCAGAATTTAAGCAACTTGGGGGTGAGGCAGCAGTTATTCAGACTTTCTGAAATTTCTAATAGCAGTTTAATTTTGAAAGTAGACACCTACTTTTGCAAGTAGGATCTAGGTTCCTTGATGGATTTGGCCTTTCTGATCTGGAAGTATTTAAAAATGTATCAGTGAATCAGTGGAGTTAGGAGCTTTGATCTCTTATGTGCCAGTTTCCATCTGTAAGTGTCTGAATACCTTTCTAAGTCTGGGCTACAATGAGTTCGTTGAACCACGCTAAAGTGTGAGGCTTTTCCATAGACAGAAGTGACCTTGCTAGAGCAGAGAGGTTTAGTGTGGAGCAAAAATTGTTCAGTAATATCAGAAAGACCCTTTGATTTGAGCATTCCTACACAGAAAATAAAATTGTAGAAGATACCCAGACATTGTTAATTATATTCAACCCATTAAGCGCAAGCATCATACAGGGAAAAATCATTTAGGATTGATGGGTTTTGTATTGCCATCCTTAGGCTTACCCCATGTTCAGAGTAACTCCCATTGATTTCTGTTGACATTAATGGCCCATTAGCAGGCAGATTCAGTGGCTGGCAGACTGCTCTTTGCCTGTGCCAATCCCACCTCCTGCTTGCGAAGTTCTCATGTTCTCTGGATGTTGCTGCTGAAGCATGGGCCAAAGAGTGGGGGCAGCAGCAATGGCCCCAGAACGAGCCCTTCCCAGCAGAGCAGGTGCCACTGCCACAGCTTTATCTTTGGGAAATGTAGCAGCAGAAAGCCTCATTCTCCAGTCTCCATCAGCTTGGCAGCCCAGCCCTGCTCCAACCCTTCCCTCCAGCCCAGAAGGTGCAGCAGATGGAGGGTGGCCCGGCTGTCTTGCAGCAGGACCCGTGTGTCTCGCAGGGGTGGAGGGTGGGGGCATGTGGCTGCCTGGGGCCAGGCACTAGGGTGCGGGTGAGTGAGGAGTACAGCTTCCAAGTGTAAGGAAGAGGGGAAATAGTCAGGTATCCCAAGAAAAGAAGCATGGTGAAACACGTGGGTAAGGAAGGAAGAAAAAAAGAAGGAATAAGACCTGCCTTCCCTGTCAGAGTTCCACAGCTCCCTGAAACCTTGCCTTCATCCCACTCAGAATTCTTTAAACTTCACTGACCCCCACTTACCATCATCCCCTTCCTCCAATAAGCTGAAACCTCCACTGACCCCTTCCAATCCCACACGCATGCCTCTGAAGGCCATTAGTGACCTCTTCCTATCTCCTCAAACCCATTCCCCCTCTCCACCCTAGCCCCTCTGCTCCATCTTCTCCATAGCCCCCATAGTCACCTCCCTAGCCTCTCCTCCCCACCGCGGTGGCCTTTCCTGGCACTGTCAGCCTCACGTACCTTGTCAGGAAGCCCCAGGTGAGCTCCACTGGCTGCTCCAGCCTTGCTCCTGGTGGGGAGTGTTTTCTCAGCGGGCACAGCCGTTTAAAGCGCTTAAGCATTCACCATGGAGATGGAGGAGCACATCATCAAATCCAAGGGATTCTGTCCAGCGTTACCATTTGCTGCATTTCTCCCAGGGCCCAAAAAATCAATACATTCCTATGGGCCTGCACCCACGGCAGTGTATTGGCAAAGATGATTATTCCAGTATTTCTGTCTTCGATTTCACTGTTACCCTTCTTTGTCACTGTTCTCTTAAAGAGAAGAAACCCGTAATAATGCCATCTTGTAAGGTTTACATAAGGCAAGCGTTTCTTCTGTGTCTTGCCTTTGTGACACCATCTTCTACCTGATACTAGGCCTCAAAGTTAAGATGGAACGTTTTACTCATTAAACTGCAAGAACAGAGTTAACCATACCCTTGTAATGGATGTTTTTTGAAATTAATCATCCTATTTTAATGAAAATATATTTCAGATAGGAATATATTCCAATTTTTAATACCTATCTGTAAAGGAATTATAGAGGAATGAAGGCAGGTTAATGAACATTGATGACATACAGCTGTGGGCTGGCTTCAGGGGCGGTGGGCTGGCTGATGTGGACAAGGTGCAGCTGTGGCTGGTTCTGCTGAGTAGTTAAATAGCTCCAAGGGGGGGGAAGGGGAGCCTGGGGTGAGGAGAGACCTGGAAGTAGCAGAGGGAGAAGAGAGAGAGTGCTGTGGAGGTAGGCGAGACAAGGAGAAGTTGCAGCAGAGGCACAAAGCAGGGTGGGCTGGCCTGAAGATGCTGAAGAAATGTCCTGGACAGCAGATGAACTGTTGAAACCTTGTGGGGGGTTGGTGGCTGTGCTGGGGCAAGCTGTGGGAGCTGCTTATGGAAGTTAACCTGGGATGGGATGGTAAAAGCCTTGTTGCAGCCGGCTAGTTTGGATAGTGCTGCAACACCTCTCTCTTTCTAGTAAATGTTAGCTTTGCTTCAAATACTTTTAGCTTCTTGAGCCAGTGGAAGAGGTTGCTGATTAGACAGATGGTTTGGCAGGGATCGGGTGCAGTGCGATAGCCATGTAAAGGTAACTACACACAGCATAGTGTGTGCAAGCAACACTGACACAGAATAAATAATAAGGGGCTAAGTGGAAACTGAAATTAATAGAGAGCAATACAGAGAAAATATAGAAATATCACAGAAAATAGGACTTTATTGCTGCTTCCTATTGTGATAGCCTGGATAGAAATACATAAAATCCATTTATAAATCCTCTACTCCATATGAGAAAGAGCAACAATGTAAAATTCATGGTGTTTGTGACTGGCCTTTATTGACAAAGAGTAAACAGCCATGACTTCTAATAGAGCTTCTGCTGCTGGTTTAACATCTCCATGAGAGGCTCATGCTAGAACTTCACACCGCACAATAAATATGTCACAGAAGCTTAAGCACCTCTTAGCATAAAGTGATTATTATATATTCTCGAGTTATTGGTCTCCCAGCTATTCACACTCAGGCTTTGAAGTGCCTGCTTTTATTCCAGCCCTGCCATCCTTTTCTTGCTCTTCTGAAGTTGCATAGAAGTTGTTCGGGAAATCGGCGCCAGTGTCTCTGTGACTGATATGTAAATCAAAAACAAGTAGGAAAACTGTAATAAGCCTTTAGGGACAGAGGGATTCTTTATGGCACTTGCTTGATGCTCAAGCTGAGAGGAGCTCCTTCTAAAGCTACCAATTAGGAAGGAGTGAATAACTGAGGTTATTGGCATTGGAGACATTCACTTCAGGACTGTTACTTCAGCTCTCATTTAGGCTGGTAGATGCTGAAACAGCAGCACAGCAAAGCTCTCCTGCTCTCTGTCCCTTTCTATTGAATTAGGACTCGGAGAACACGACTGGCATGAACTGACTGTCTTGTTAAAGAGGCCTGTTGTAAAGATTAAAGAGCTTGATGTCTCTAGATGTCAGCTAAATATTTCCTAAAGGTATCCTCAGGCATCCTGAGCTCTGTTTGTAGGTGAGCATAAGCAAGAAGTCTAACGTAAGAAGTGTCTTACATCTTATTTACATCTTATTTATGCTTACCTACAAACAGTTTTCCCAGATGCTGGGATTAATTTGCTCTGTTTTGCTAAGAGACTAACAGTGGCATAAGTTTTGATGGAGAAATAATGAAGTGAAAAATAAAAATCAACAACAATTACACTAATGAACAGTTATATAAAACCCATTCATTAAAAAGCAGGAAATGAAAGGGATTATAACTCTGCAAGAATTTTAAACATGGGAAAGGTAATGCAGTGGATAGCTAGATCTGTTATTAGATCACAAACAATGCCCTACTTGAGAGGAAAATCAGAGAAATAAAATTTTCCTCTAAGAATGTACTGACAGCAGAACAAAGATTGACTTGGGGCTTCATAAAAGATTTACTAGTACCTTTAAATTTTTCCCCTAAATTTTTTTTAGAAAAAAAGGAGCTAATAGGTTTCCCATCCAGTCACTAATGTGAGAAAATGTCACCTGCTCTATACACATTACCAGAAGTAAAGAGTGGAAGGTTACCAGCACTAAGCAGCAATGAAGAGAAGAATAAAATATTTTTATTTGAACAATTTAAAGAAATTAGGCTTTATCATTGTGGTTACAGATTGATATATAGTTATTTAAAATCAGGAAAATAGCTTATTAAAAGAATAAGAAACATGGAGGCAAGGTGAAAACCGAAAACGCCTTCACACACAGATATCTTTTATCTTTATCCCACTTTTCTTTTTCTTTCTTCCGTCGAAAGAATGAAAAGCAAAAACAAAACAAACCCAGAACTGGGGAAAAAAAAGAAGGTATTTGAATCTGCCATGAATTAAGGGCCTGATTGAAATTCAAACAAACAAAATTAAAAAGCTGAATCTATTAAGACGGACTACTTGACTATGAACCACAAAAAGTCTCTGCAGGTACTCATTCACCTCAACGGCAGCCAAGCACCATGCAGATAACTTACTAGTATACTGCAACAACAGCGAGAAAAATTGAAAGCAGCTAAATGCACAAAATTGAAACTGAATATATTTTTTAATATTTGTTTGACCATATTTTCCTGGTTTTGCAATATAATTCCTGATTACTGGAGGCCAACCTGACTTTCCTGTGGTCACAGATTCACTATTACTTCCTTGCTTTTTCCATCAGTAATTATAACAAGTCACTATAAACTTTCAAGTCATCCTTATTACATTCATTAAAAGCATCTGAAAGTAAAAATGTGACAACCGTACCTTTGTGTTGAGATTACCTTTCTCACCAGCTTTGAAGTTGGTTCCTGCCTGAAGCCCTGCATCCAATTATGTTAAATCATTAAAAAGTAAATGATCATGACATTTTATTTTAATAACCTGATTTGCTTTGGCCAAACATGAAACAGTGAACTTCTAGGGTAGGGACTTTCCTCACCAGTGTATGTTTTGGGAACACTGGGCTGAAGAGTGAGAGAGAGGAGAAAAAATTGTTGAATCAATACCAGAGTAATAGCCCCTTATTGAATGAGTCACATGCTTTCTTAGATGGAAGGAAAGAAGAAAAATCTTGCCCTATTCTACATTCTGATATTTGCAAACATATACATTATTCACAACTTAATCTGGGCCTCTTTCTTGTTCAGACAACAAGCTTGTGAACCCAGCTGAGCATTACCCTAAGCTAGGTAAGAAGAAAATGCATTTAGCTTAACAGAAGAAAATACCGCACATGCGATTTTTGTAAAATCCCAGACATATTTGCATGTCAGCTCCTTATAGCTCAGAAACCATGTTAATATGTCTCCTCCTATGGGACTGAGTAGAAATAATCCAGAAGAGAGAGAGACAGGGGTGACCCAATGAGTAAGAAATTGTGACTCAAAGAAAGACTGAAGGAACTAATGTCATTTGTCTAAAGGAACACATTAAGACAGGTATTTCTCTGGGTGACATCTCTAGCACATGAGGTTATTGTAACATGAGTTGCTAGAGGCTGTATGTGTCCCAAGAGCTGTGTCTTTCCTTCCTACTCATCTCCTAGTGGCCACTGTCAAAGACAAAGTATTTGGCTAGATAGATACCACCAAGGAAAAGAGCTAATCTTGTATTCTTAACGGGAGACAGGGTAGAACTTGCCCTTGTGCACCGTACTTATATTTTTATAACCTTACAGTCCACCACTTAGGAAGTAGTTCAGAAAAATTGGTTATTGAAAGAGGGAATGATGTATCAGGAAGGCTGAGAGAACTGAATGGGGATTCTTATCAGCGGTGTCGCCAGTAGGAGGAAAACAAGATTACAGACCAAAGGCTTGTGGTTTCTGTTTGTACGCCTGAGATCAAGAGCCAAAATACAGGCTGTTGCCCAGAGCTGCATAAAGCCTCTATGGCTAGTGGGCTACACCGTTGATTTTTCTGTCAGGCTTTGTGAGCTAGCGTTGTGAAATACTCTCCATACATTTTCATGGGGGATGAGGTGTAACAAAGTATCACATTTGGTAGGATCCATATTAATTTTACAAAGAATCCAATATTGCCTTGAATTAATTGTAATTAATGAAATGGACAATATTTCTGGGGGTTTTTTTTTGGTCCACAAGACACATGTATGAGGAAGGAGGATGCCTAGGAGTTCAGAATTATGCAAAAACTCTAGAACTCCCTCTGGAAGTATGGATTTCCACCAGAGCAAATTGAAAGAGGCAAGCAATTTGCTCTGTACTTTTAGAATAGATTTTTCAATCAAAATGTAATAGTATATGCTAGGAAATGACTGAAGAATAATATTTACTTGTGCATAGAGCAACACTGAAAAATCTAGTGTACAAGCTGAAGTGCAATTTGTCAACATTATAAAAATACAGGCATGTATTTAATACGAGTCCTGACGCCCCTACATCAGATCAAAGTAATTTATTATATGAAATCCTGCTCTTACAATGCATGGGCAAGTGGAGTCAGGAAATCTTCATACAATGTGTTTCTTCAGTGAGGGAGTGAAGCAGCACAGGGAAGAGGCAACATTTTGGTTTTCTGATTTCAGTGTGCTGCTCTGTGGGAAATATAAAAACTATGCCTTAAAAGTGGGAAATAAAATAAAGGCCAGAGAATTATATCCACTTAGCCAAGATGCCAAAAATGTTTATGGAACTAAAAATCTCAAGAGCACGAAGCAATTCATACTATGTTAATGTTTGTACTGGGAACTTTCCATTAGTAAATATATGAGAGGGAATAACCATATCCATCCATCTGCTTAGTAGCTGTTCAGCCACAGAAGCTACTACACGTCAATTATTAATCCCTCTGGGGATAGAAAACCTTTTTTTTTCTTGAGAGCTAGTTTTCTGCTTATTTTTTCTTTTTTTTTTTTCCTCCCCCTGTTATTTAAAAATTATCTTTTTCTTACAGATACATTTTCTTCTCAGTAATGTGTTCCTTTTTCACACAGCTCTACCATCAGCCACATGGCCATTTTCTAAAAGAATTATAAAGATATATCAGCCTAAACTTTTTCAACTTATTCAAGTTCTTTTGACACTCTTACTTCAGTCCCTTTGTTGCAACGATGGCTGTTCTACTGATATTCATTAAGACTTTTGAACAACCATGCTGTTTCTGGTTTTGTTGATCAGGTAGTGATCTTTCTGGCTTCTGGCACAGCAACAGACAGGAATGCAACAAAGATATTTATAAAATAAAAATCAGAAGTGTCTTATTTAGATACAACCAAAAAAAACCCCAAAACAACAGTGACTATGGCTGCCGTTACTGTTCCTTAAAGGCTAATCAAGAAAGTGATGTGTAACATCAAAAAGAAATTAACTTCAGTGAAAGGGGGGCATATTCTGATGCTAGCCACATTGGGAAATCATTGATTTTAGGTGGAATCAAGAAAGGTTACTTAGTTTTTTGCTGCTACATGATGCTGCTTTTTACAGGTTGATATCTGCCAGATCATCTTTGTTACTAATGCCACTGTAATAGCATGGAAAAGTAAGTACATAGCATCAAAGAAAATCTTTGTGATAAACACAGGTACTAATTCAAAATACTGATCAGAACTGTCATAGAGTGAAAGCTAATTTAGTCATGCCAGTCACTGAACATGACTCATCAGGAACAACTATTGCAAATGAATGAATAAACAGACAAAAAAAATAAGATTCATACAATACAGTTAGAAAATACTTTAAGTTACTTCAGAAAAATGAGGAAAATATCAATACTAAGATTACAAATTCACGTTTCAGTTTATTCTTTTTCAAAGGGTAGTTAAGTTCTTAATGTACAACATTCAGCATTAAAGACATATTTAAATGACAGCCTGTTGCTGTTTTCTTATTTAAAGATAATCAGCACATTTTATTTAAATGGATAGAATAAATACAATTTATGGACTTATTTCTGTCAGTAGCATGTGGTATTTTTAATGTTATTATAGTGTGCTTTTGTCCTTTCCAAGTGAAAAGGGACATATCTCAGATTTCTGCTGAAGGAAGGGAAAAATAGACATATGGCTTGGTTTATTAAAAATTATAATTATTTCAAAGTTATTTGAATACTAACAAATTCTTTAAGGAAGCTATGAACTTACATTACCAGAAAATTCCCACAAATATAACATGTTACCTATTAATAATTGTGATATATTTCCAATGGTGTAAAAGTTCTCACAAAAGCTTATGCAACTGCTGCTTTGCATTTCTTTCAGGCTCAAAAACCACACAACCTCTGAATAAAATCCAGGTAAAAACACTAAACTACACCTGCTTCCATGTCAAAAGCGAAGAAATCAAATGCAAATAGATGGCCATTTCAAAGCACAATCACAAATCAGACCCTCGCTGATCGGTTTCCATTGAAAAATTGGCCAAGAATCTTTTCAGATACAATCTACATGTCAAATCTGAAATGAAAACCAAAACCTGACAGATTTTACCAGGTTTGGGACTTTTGCACTGCTTTGTTGGCTATATAGCTTGGATCTGAGAGCTTCTTGGATCAAAGGAACCAATGCCTTCTAACCCTGCTCCCTCTGCTCTCTCTGAAGTAGGGAAAGTGCTTTGGTTTTTTGCTCTGCATTTAAATGAGTACCAGCTGTAAAACAGGGATCCAAATCCTGATTCAGACTTCTTCCAGATTTTGAAGTTTTGCGTCTATGGATGCATTTGTCCTTTCAAATGCTCTGACGCATCAGCTAAGTGTAAATGTAAATGCCCAGGAACACATCACATTTTGAATGCTCACGCTGAAGCAGCTCACCACTTCATAATGTGCGATTTCTGCAGCCCCTCAGCTCTAGTGAGAAAAGCCAAGGTAATGATGATACTTCTATACCTGTCCAAATACCTTTATGCCTTTTACAATTCCTGTGTTTATTAAAAGATAATTGCTTTTTCTGACTTATCACTTCACAGCTAGGTTGCAGTTCTCAGTTTGAAAGATTTACCAAGCAGAAAAAATAAGAATAACAAGGAAAGTTTTATGCAGTCTGGAGCTGGTGGATAAGTGTCTGGAAAAACGTGTATTTGGAATTTTTTTACACTGAAAAGCTTTCCTCAGTCTTTATAATTTTTCAGGAGCCTGTCCTGTCTACCTGATGGAGAACTCCAGGATGATGCCTTCATGAAATAACATTTTAGCCCAAAGTAACTTGATTTCCTATCTCTTTTGTGCTGTATCTATCTGACAGTTATTCAGAAAGGTGTCTAAAAGGCCCCTTTCGATGCTGCATGCCTCACCTCACCCATCTTTGACTCTAGCATATTTCAGTTCCATTTCTATAAATTAAATAAGCAGAATTCTCTGCTACCCTGCTAGGAGTGGGCCTTTTGCTTGCCATTGCAAAGTCGTCATAACAATTTTGCAGAGACACAGTAATAATAAAAAACATTGTGAAATCTGGACATTGCATAATATGTTCTGTCTCCAGATGGTGAAACCAAGTTGTCTGCAAACTCCAGTATTTCTGGGGGAAGGGACATGGTGAAGAAAAGCAAGGGCTGTGGATATAATCTGGAATTGAAATCCTCGCTTACCGTTCACTTCACGGGGGGAATCATCTCATTGTTCATTCCCAGGTGCATCATTTATGATTTATCATACAAGACAGATATGAAATTGTGAAGTGTTAAACTCTGGACAGTATTAGCTTTTTCACAAGATATGTCTTGCTACTGCAGCACTTGGAGGATCCTATTTTGTGCTGCAGAACAGATCAAAGTGCTTCAGCATGCAGCAAGGTTAAGCAGCTCAGGAATTGTCTCTAGAGGATGCAGACACATCCAAGTTTCTGTGTCTGAAAAGCTAAGGAGTATAGTAAAAAGCTGCCTCTGTCACTAATCAGGGAAATTCTTTTTTTATTGCTTTATTTTGTTGGGGGGGTTAAGTCTAAGGAGCACACACTGAGCTCATATTTTGAGCCCAGAAAAGCTACAAATATTCTACACAGTTCTGAACACATATAGGTTAAATTTAAGAGCTTTGCTTTCATGTGAGCTAATGGCACTCTAGACAACAGCATCATTTTTCTCCTCCACTGCTTTCTAATATCGATATCTTCAGACCAGCTCAACCTAGCTGTGGATATGTACTAGTTAATGACAGCAGATTAATTACTATCATCCAACATGTAGGTGGAAAAGAAGCATGCAAAAACCAGAAGAAAAATATCCCTTCTCTGTGAGCCCCACCTGAAGTCATGTTTCTTCTCTTATCAGTCATAGTACACACTCCTCAGTGCTCCTAAACTGCTGCTGCTGAGTAAGATATTCCCACAAATCGTTTCAGTCATTTCTCTAAAGTAATCATCATGTTGTCAGGAGCTGAATCAGTCTCATTATTTACTGTGATAGATCAGCACGTGTGTTGCATGGTGTAAGGAAGGTGAGAGAAAATGCTGGCACTGAGCTATTCCCTTGATCCCAGTGGAAGCAAGATGCCGGCTTCTGCAGCTTGTCCGTTGGAGAAATGAACAGGAACCTCAGAGCAGGAATAGCTCCAAACCTGCTTCTGCCTTTCAGTAGAAAACACATTCAGCATGAATTCGTGCCTGTGGATCAGGTATTATGATTACTGATGTATCATTTCATGTTTACTGCTAAAAAGAGATTCCGCCCCAAGCAATGTAATGATGCAGCAAGAAGGGAAAACATTTTTTTTTTTTTTTCAATCCCCCTCTTATTAGTATCTTCTCTGGAAAGCATGAGGCCAAAAGTGTGCTTACCCTCATAGCGTTGCATTTAAATCAACTCTTGTCACGGGTGACAGGTCTGCAGTCCTGTTTCTGCTGCTGTGACTGCATTTCATGTTATCTGTGGAAAACTGTAGGCATTTACATTAGGAGGTATGTGACCTGACTCTCAATCCCCTGCAAGTTACTGTTGTGCATTAAATCCAGGGGCTGAAACATCACCAAAATTCTCAGACCTGGTAAGCTTCAACAGTGTTTCTGTTCACCATCGTAGGATGGCAATGTCATGTAAACATAAGTAATGAAAGACAAACTCTAATTTAAGAGGAACAGTCTTGGGAGCCTTGCTGAACTGCCGCTTTCATGTTTCTAATGCTTATGCCTGCATAAAGCAGTGAGAAGAATAGAAGACTGAGGACTGAGTCAATACAGTTTTAACAGGCTTGTCAAAAGTTCCTTGTCCAAACTTCCTTCTTCTAAAAGCAAACCCCTAGACCGCGCTGCTTCTTCCCGTCTCTGCAGCTGCCTTCAGCACGACGCGGTCTGTCACACTGCGCCTTTCCCCTGCCAGCGCCGTTCCAAGGAGGGTCACGGCCCAGAAGGCTTGATGTGCATGCGAATGGTGAGTCATATTTTTACAGTAACTACAGATATTTGGGCTCTCACCACCACCTCTGATTTTGATGCAGGCTGTGCTTCACAAGAGGTTTCTGCTGAGAAAGTTCCCAGCAGAGAGCAGCCAGCCAGCTTTGAGGTCTGGCTGTAGCAGGGATGACTCCGGCGTGAGCACCGCAGACCCCCTGTGCTGGGCTGGCCGGCCCCATTCCAGGTGGAGCAGCCCACATGATTTCTTCTAACAGCAGGTGTTCATGCATACTATGGAAAAATGTTTGGGGAAAGCTGCTTTTCAGCACAGTTCTGTTGTCTTTCAGCAGGCTGTTTCAGGGTTTGAAAATCTTTCCCCTTAGAGCATGGGGAGAAAAGTTCAAATATTGTTGCCTGAGGAGAAGAGCACAGGAGTAAGTGCACAGCCCCAGCACACCCCCGCTCCTGCTCACAGCAGATACGGTTTTCCCTTCTGCATTAGGACTATCAGATTCACCATGTGTGAAGAGCATCTGAAAGGAAGATGCTCCACCAAGGCAGACCTGCAGCACCCCACTGCTGTCCAGCTGTGACTCTCCTATGGATCTTCCAACAGCAGAGGTCAGGACGAGAATGAAAAGCCCTCCAGATCGGTCTACTCTACAAATGATCCTGGTTTTCCTTTAAGGGCAGAGCTCAGACCGTGTTTGCAGATAGCCTTCAGCGAATTGCTCTGTATTATTTCTGTCCTGACAAGTTTGAATTGCTCTGTAATAGAGTGTCACTGAAAACCAGCCTCTCCCGCCTCTCCCATTTCTCTGCCACAATCTTTTAACTGATGCCAAAGCACTAAGCCTAACATATCATCTTCGTGTAACACTGTGGAGAAGGAAGAGCACAGCCTTATTGGATGGGGCAACTACTAGGGAAATTCAGGGAATGAAAGCTGTTAAATTAAATGTACCTCTGACTGAGAAGGAAGCAATTTAGGAGTGACAGAAAGTCAGGAAAAGTTATATTAAATATAACTAAGCAGCAAAATAAAACAGGGTAGAATATCCTATTTAGGTATCTAGATTATAGACGAAACACCAGAAGATGCTAGCAATGGAAATAAACACCATAATGACTATGATAAGAAGTGTATTTGCTTGAAATATAAGTGAAAAAATAATGATACCAATTTAATACAGAGTTAAGGGAGATCAGCACAACTTTAATATCTTTTCAGACATATTACTGATAACAAGAGAGAAACCTAAATGAGGTCTTTCACAGACCAATGCACTGAACTGAAGGAATTAATATTTATGGAGAGTCTCAAGGCTTGTTTCTTATTTACTGGTATTTATTCTCAAATTTCATATCAGTACAGGCGTCTTACAGCCCAGTTCCCTGGCTGCAGTTCATTTTGGGTAGTTGCACTCTGCCTACCTAAGTACATCCTGTTCTTTTGCCTCCCTGTGGATATTTTCCCTCTCTGTGGATTATTTTCTCTTGTAGATGAGCCTTAAGTTAGGTCTGCACTGAAGTCCTTCATCTGTTCACCTTCTCAGGCTCAATGGACATCTCTGTAGGCATCTCTGGCATTCAGTTAATTGATTAACAATCAGCTAATACACATTCTAGTCATGTTTCATTCATTGCAGTAGGGATATGTCTTTACAGATGAGTACTATATGCATAGTCTGGGGTGGACTTTCTTAGGAAAACACCAGAGCTGTAGTTTTTGTAGTCATTAGCAAGGAGCTATCTCCTTTCAGTACAGTATGCTGCAGAAAACCACAAGGGTGGGGCCATGATCTTCATTATATGTGACATTTGTGTACATTTGGGACTATTCTAATATAAAAACAAGTCTATAGATGCTGTTGACAAATAGTGCTTTTGTTGTGACAAGTTAAAGGAGTTCTGGAAGAAGTTAACTGACTGTGTATGATACCACTGATGGTCTACACATAGAGTTGACCCCTCAGAAACCACAGGCTCTTTCAAATGTGCATGGAAACGTGAGCAATCTGCTGACGTACTTGATCTTGAAGTTACTGTATTCCCACTGGGGAAACTAAGTAGAGCTTTCCTTTCCGATTCTAATGCTTCATCTCAGACCGGAGGTAGCAAACACAGCAACCAGTCACATGTTTATATGCACTGCACAAAAGATTAAAATGCTTAGCCTTTCCATTGACCTTGTGGTGCTCCTGCCATACTGGACTCATTTTACTGATTTAGCAGTATTATTGGGAATTTATTCAGTGCCTATAACACTATGACAGAGCTCTGAGGAATTCTGCAGCAGCAAAAATGGGTGAAACTTGAGCTCAGAAGAGATCTGTTACAGAGCATAAATGTGGAACCTGCTATTATTTCTTATCTTTCATGTCTTCCAGATGGCATGAAATTGTCTACTGAGCCTTTAACATGTCTGCTCTCCATCATCTCTCTATGCAATCAAACCAACTCAATAATCAAGTCAAGGATATTTTGGGGAAGTAGAAAACAGGCAATTAACACTTAAACCACCATTTACAACATGAGGAAATACAGTTAAAAATTCTGCTTCAGCTTCTGTGTTGCAAGAATAGAATTACCTCCGAGATACAAAGGTAGGTTTTACAGGAACAGAGACATTTGTCTGGCACCCTGATGAAAGCCTTTTCTGTTTAAGTCCTCTTTTTCAGGATCTGAACTGTTCATCCAGCTTGCTGCATGCTACAGCAAATATACCCATGTCTGTCTCACAGCAACTTTACAGCAGCGGAAGCTGTCCTATAGGAAGCCCATGAAAACTATCTGGTAACCTTTAAAATGTGAGATTTAGTATTAAGCAGTTATGAAGATACTGTGAGGAATTGCAAGTCTTGTGAAGTACTCCGTGTTTTTCATAGTTCAGAAAAAATGTTTTCCCACAGCATTTGCACACTCATTTTGCTGATTGCTTTTGTGCTGTCCAGAGGTGCTGCATCGCAAATAGAAATAATCAGATCTCAATTCAGTTGCTGAATCGTAAAGGCAGGGGAAGCATATTTTTTTTAAGAAACAAAGGGATGAGCAATTGAAACCCACAGAAAAGTGTAAAAGATGTTCATGTGCTGCAACAAAACAAAACAAATTGCATGGCATTTTTATGAAATATGAAAAAAATATCAAGAAAAAATGTATTTCAGGTTGACCCAAAATACATTGGTTAACTTAAAAGGAGACAATTGCTTTCATTCTGAACAGATTGCTTTACTTTTGGTTATGTATTTTTTCTATTTTGTCTTTAATATAGATTAATTTCAAAATAGTACAGTTCTGAAGTAAAAAAAATAAATGTTTCAATAAATTTGAAACAGAAAGTCCCAATACTTCTTTAAAAAATTCCTTCTCTGTGACCAGAACTATTTGTTAAATTTACTGTAAATTCTCAAAAGCTTTGGTCACCTAAAATGAGTTTTTCCTCTAAATTTCCTGATCAGCGAAAAGTATTGTCCAGGTCTTCCATAGCTTTCATTTTTAGTAAATTTATTTTTTAGTGAAAACGTGCATTCAAACAAGTAAAACAATTTGGCAAATATCCTTTATAATGCATGAGATATCATAGCAATTTCTTTGCTGCCATTCAGTTGTCGTGTTTTAACCAGCTGCAGTTCTACAATGCCTTATTGCATGAGAAACTAGAAATACGTTTGCAGACCCATCCTCAAAGCAGGCAGTGTACAGTTCAAACAAGGGACATGGAAGAGATACTGAAATATATGTGAAGACAGAGCAGGTGCTTAAAATTAAGTACAACTCAGCATATTCCAGCCATCACCAGAGCTGTTCCGACAATGTATGCTTTGCTAGAGCAAACACTGAAGTCATTTGCGGTTTGGGTCCCGCTGAAATCAACCAGATTTTCTCCCTTGACTTCATGAGACTCAGGTTGTTACCTCCTATATATGATGAAGTCACGGGATCATATAGCATGGCAGGGATTTCACCTGCCGTCATTTCACCTACAATGTCAAGGATTTCACCTACAATGGAAAAATGGGATCATCTGACAGTAAATTATGATATTGCACAAGGAGCAGTGACAGAACGCTCCACTGAGTAAATCCAGGTGGAAAGAATATTAATGGCTCAGAAACATGAAAGGTCGACAATTTGCTCAAATAAAAACTGTCATTCCAATAGGTACTCTTGAATTTTTATATTTGCTTAACACATATGCTTTTCTCTTGGCTTTGGTAAGCATAATGCTGTATTAGTGTTCCAGCAATGACATATGCATGCACATATAGTTGAAGTAATCTCACCAAATAAATGCTCAAAACAGCTTTGCAATACAACTTCATGACTTATTCATGAGCTGTGGTGTTTGCAAATGGGACCACAAATAACACACACCAAAGGAACTTTCTTCTGAATCATTTCTAGTGGTGCCTGATAACTTATACACAAAGCTGCTTATAAGCATATGTTTTATATTGTAATTGGTTTTGTACCAAACTATTTCTAGGTGAGTCAGATAATGAGCAATAGCAAAATACTTATCCCAAGCTTCACATTTTGCTACTGTGTGCTCCTGGAGATATATTAACTATGGTTTTGCTCTAGGGATCTGTTTCTTTCTTCAGAGTCAGCCTGTAACTGTGACGTTTTTATGGGGAAGATATTCTTCAAGTTTGCACACTTCTTCCAAATTTCCATCCAAATTGTTTACAGGATAGAGTTACCCAGTGCTTGGGCTGATTTTATGTATAAAATGTATATTTTTCTTACATTTATCTGTCAAATACAGGATTACAAATGTAATGCCAAAAAAAAGACAAAGATTTATTGTCAACTGCTTCTCTGTAAATCAAGGTGTTGTTCTTATGGTGACAACTGAGAATTTCTTGTTTCAACAACTTTTCAGAAAGTTGCCTTTCTTTTAGTATATGCCCATAACTGCTGTCTTTCAAATCCAGGCAGTATTAGTGTTTCATCTGTATAAAAAAGTCAGCCTTATAAGAAAAGCAAAGACTACCTTAGGATTGCTCTGAAAAAACTAGTGATTTCTTACACATGTATTTTTCAAGACTCCTCCTCTGTATAAGTGACTTTGAGCTTCCAGTTCAAGGTAGCAAATAACACTGAGTGCTGATAACCTGGATTCTTTGGAAATAGCAGCAAATTAAAGGTAAATGATTTTGCTTTTATGGAGTACAATTATTCTATGTTTTATCCAAAATAATTTCAAAATTGTTGTTTCTTGTGCCAAATGGTTCAGACCTCGTGTCTGCTTACATGTAGATACTATAGTATTCAGCTAGCTTCTTGCTGGAACAGTTCTTTTTCCCTTCCTATATCTATTTCGTCAACAGCCATGATTACCACCTGTTATCATACCATGTCATAAAGATACAAAATCTTTTCTAAGTAGAGCATTCCTCCTTGCAGAGGGAAGGTCTAAATTCAGACAGGTTGACATTGCATCACGTGACTTCCACATCCCCCTTCCCCTGGAACAGACCTGCATAAGGTACCCCAGCTCCCTGCATGATGTTGGAGGAGATTTGGGCTCCTAATAACTGGAGTGGCAGAAGCCATGGAAGTTCAGGTGGGCCTCGGAAGTAAGCAGGTATAGCAATGTAAGGAGAGTAAAGCATCTGGTGAGGATTCTTGACTGTAAGTTGTGACATGAGAAGACATGTCAAGTGCTTTCATTAAGGAAATTAGAGACACTGATTAAGACACTTTTTGGATGTGGAAGGCCTCCTTTCAGCCCTTGCTTTGCTTAAGTTAGCCTTGAGATTAGCCATAGGTCCCCCACATGCCAGGAGAACATCTTTACACCTATGCTTTTGGGGCACCGAGGCTAAATGTTCTCTCAGTTTTTGAGTTGTTTGCTTTGTGCAAATAAATGGAGATTCATTTAGTCAGAGGTCTGAACATGGCTCTGCAGTCTACAGCCTCAATGTCTGCCTTGCAGGCTCTTTTTTTTTTTTTTTTTTTTTTTTTTTTTTTTAACTCTGACTTAATACATATTCAATCACTATCGAAAAGTTAACCACCTCCAGCAGAAAAGATTGTCATTGTCTCCTCTTAGCACAACAGTCCAGGGTGATTGCAGAATTTTGCTCATTTCTAAGAAACCAGCATCCAGCTCCTTATTTCGGATCAGACAAAATGGAGCTGTAAAAACAAGGTTTTTTCACATCCTGAGTCTTCTAGCCACTGAGTGTTAGCAAAAACACAGCACCTACATGAAGATGGAATTGCCCCGGTGTCTTTTGTGTGAATCACAGCCCCATCTGAGAACATCTGGCTAACCTGAGCATTAGAACTGAGACACCTCTAAGCTGCTTGGCCTAAGTTGCTCGAATATACACTTCTGGTCCATCTGGGTTGGAAAACACAAACTCAGTGACTGCTACTGAAGAGAAACTATCAGTTCTTGAAGACAGTTCGTAGGGAATGATATCCCCAGCTCTTGTCACTCCAGAAATGTTATGATCAGGAGGCAAGCTGGAATAAAGGCTACCAATGAAAATGTTGGTTCAAAATCTATGGGAAAGGAATTTGGTACTTGTGCATAACACAACAGAAACAGACGTGAACCATTGTGAACATTAGACAGAATTTTTTACATTGTATTTGTTATTAAATACTAACTAACCTTCCAGGGCAACGAAAGGGAAAAAGTCTCGGTTTGAATCATTTCAATATCATTCCACATTGGATTATAATTGTTCAACATTTTCAAGCATTTTTAACGATTACAAATAATATTTGTTTTCTGTTGCTCTTACTTCCCTTAGCTGTGGTTGGTCTTGTTGCCTCTGTATCTGACAGGTCAGTGCAATTTATTATTTCGATTATTTATACTTCCAACAAACAAAACCCATGCTGCATGTAAAATCTGCTTGCCTAGGCTTATACGCTGGGTGATTTGGGGTACAAAAGTCACTCATTTTGAAGGCCCATCAGGTGACAAAGTCATCCCAGAAGGGAATATTTATTCATGTTTAGCAACGGGAAAGGGAGGAGGTCTGCACAGCATGACATTAGTTTATTTGGGATTGAGGGAACTCACTTCACCTTTGCCTTTGTGAAAGATAATTTTCTCTGTCAACACTGGGACTGCTTTAGTGCTACATATCAACACTGGTTAAGTTTTACCTTCCACAAGAGCCTCCAGCAGTAACGACTCAGCAGGGTGAATCCAATTTTATACACAGAAATGCAGTGCAGATGTTACAGAACATGAAAAGATAGTTTCTTGATTGGCATTTCAGTATATGCTGAGTTAGAGATAAAATGTAGATGAACTTCTTCTGATAAAGTCTAGGTTTTGTTGTCAGAAAACTTAATTCAGCACAGTTGCCTGTTCCATTCATCTGATTTTCTGCTCGAATCCAGATGCATCCTTTAACAGAAGTGTAATTAAGCCAGTGTGACAGAAGCAAAGGGCAAACGGTCATCTTTTCGCAATTAAATAAATGGGAGAAAATATTCAGAATATAAATATTCAGAGCATAGGTATTGTGAATGACATTTTAAAATAACAGGTGATGGATTTTGATATCCACACTGGGCTATCTTTAGAAAAAGAGCATGTCAGGGCTGCACAGAGCTGCCCTAGCAACACAGCACATTGCTGATTCCTGTCAGCAGCTGAACATCTTTTCATTCATAAAGTGGGATGGCTAGTCAGGGAAATGAGGACTAAGCAGGAATGTGATTGAAAGGAACACAAAATACAAGATTTTTTTTCTGTTTATACTGTTATTAAATGAGTAATAAGAAAAGTATCGAAGCAAAAATTAGTAGCCTAAAGCAGGAAAATGATCAAGAACAAGTACCTAGTTTCTTCCTACACTTTTTCTTCCTTGGTAAAACCTTACAACCCCAATTCCTGCAGCACTATCTTCCAGGATATTAACTGAAAATATTTAAGGAAACAATATGTTATATCTATTGGTATAGTACACTTCTTGCAAAAGAACACCATGCAAAATAAACGGCTGGTCTTCTCTACTGGAGAGGCTAATGTTTTCATGGCTTTGCGTAAGGTCTGCCTTTCTCCCTAAAATCGTGCAACTGTTTATAACTTTTGTCAATCTACAACTGCTTCAAATATCAAATAGGAACTACAGTAACTCTTAAGGACGTGTTTCACACCCAAACTAGACATATGGAACAGCAGTCATTATTCACAGATATAATATTTTTCTATGAATCAGAAACACCTCTTAGGTTATTTGGAATACATAAGTTATGAGAGAGAGAAAAATCTATTCAAATAGGTCAGCGGAATCAAGACTTTTAAAAAATAATTTACAAGCATGGGTGAAAAACGCTCAAAAAACTAAAACTCATGAAAGAAGTTAGCCATCGAAGACTAAGCAAGAAAAATCACACAAATGGGCATGAATCAGCCCATTCTCCCTCTTACCTCACAACTGAAATACATTTTCTTTAAATCCTTGCTTCCTCCAGATTGTATGAAATATGGTCATGTGAAGGTCAATATCCTGAGAGTCTCAATGGTGGAAAAATGCTTTTGCAACTCTGGGATTTACATCACACAAGACCTGGCCAAAAGTTTTCTTCATTCACTGGGAATAGATTATGCTTTTAAGAGTACTCCTGTATTGTACTCCAGATGAAATTGCACTGGATGTCGACAAGTAGGCAAGTTTTATTCATATATTTTAGTTAATACCAGCAATACAGCCAGGGTGTCGTGGTTTTTAGCATGTTTTACACAAGGTCCCTTGGAACTGCAGATCCTGATTTGGTATAATGGCAGCTACATTTCATTTCCCAAGCCAGGTTTATCATACCTCGTTCATCACATATTAACAGTGGCAAAATCTCCACTTGGAGACATCCACTTGCTGAGACACAACACTATCATTATTGCAGGAAGATGCAGAAACCCAAGTTGAACTCTAACCCTTGCTGCTATTTCTCCAACACTTCACAAGTATTTACCTGACAGGTTACCTGGGTCCTGCCTGGCTCGAGCAGCTCTCCGATACTCATGACGCTGGGGAGAAAAAGGAGGAATACAGATGTATATACTAACTTTGTGTGAAGTAACCATGATAATGGACACCAATAACTTAAAGGCCAAGGGGAAAGACAGCAAACTCCAACAAAAATACAGAGTGCGTGGTGACTGGAGGAGGTACAGAAATTGTGCTCATGCATTTGTAGGTCACTGGTGGAGAGGGGCAGGACTTGGCTCAACACATGAGCTACCTTTAAAAGGTTCTGATTTAGCTCAGAATTCAGACTATGTTAGCTGTAAGAGGTAAATGTAACTTTAATTTGAATGACACCTCTTGTAACTCATAACCTAGCTCTTTCCTGCATCCTAAGTCAAGGATTTTTTTTAAAACAGGAAATACATAATAGATGGGCAATTATATTATTCTTGGATAATTTTATTAAGGGCCGAACCCAGGAACATTAGCCCTTGCAACAAGTAAGGATTGGTCACATCTGATTTATTATCTCAAAAACAACCGAGGAAATTATGTTAGCAATTAAAAATTAATGCAGTCTACAGATAAAATTAAAAGGGAAAATTAATGGCTGAGGAGTGGATCCTTGGGTGATTTCTTTCAATAGACTCTCCCTGCAGTAAGCAGAACTTCACTAATAGTCCTCACTTGAGAATAAAGGTTTCCAAACACAATGTTTTTCATCCATATTATGTAGATAAGTTATCGTTTACTCCTGTTAGACACCTTTAATTTTAATCACCCCAGTTACCTTGGAACGCATCATGATGGCTGACAGAGGATAATGCGTGTGGATCAGCAGACACAGTTACTGTCTCTGTCTTAACTATTGATTTGCTAGCTGGCCACACGCAGAGTAACCTTATCTTCCCCTGTCTGGATTTTTTCAGCTCTCTTGTAGGGATAATAAAATAGTTGGAAGCTGTGAATAAAATGTTATTGTATGCATTGTATTACCTATTATAAGCAGCAGGTCTGTCAAAAATAGGTCTAACTATATGGTCTTTAAACGCCAGAGAAGTTCTGTTGTGTCGCTAGTTCCTTTGGAGGAAGAAGGAATCTCAGCAGTAGCTTCCCCTGGGCTTGGGATGTTTTCCCAAGCCCACCTCAGCAGACCTCCGGAACGGCTGCTTCAGCCGCCTGGTCTACCCCCGGGTTCTGAATGCAGGCACAGCTGTGCTGACATCCTCGGGTGTCTGCCACTGTGTAGAGCAGTCCCTCTAACAGCTGATACCACAGAGGATTCCAGACCAAAAGGCAGGAACTTCTAGCTCTATTTGTTTTCACAAGGGGCAGATATATTTCCATCAGGTACAGGTTTTTGTACCGCCAGTTTTCCCACCACCCCCACCACAAAGATGATAACTATCTTGGCAGTGAAATATAGTGTGGATATACCTGAGTCAGACTCACCTCCGACTTCAAGCCAGCGTGGTTCAGTGCAGTGCTACATGTATTTACCTGCTGAAATCCAGGAGCACTGTGAAGTTATGTCCAAATTGCTGTAGGTGCAACCCCCCTGTCTCTGCCCTTAACCCAAGTTTGAAGTTTGGCTTGCAGATAGCCAGTCTTAGGGACGCATGGGTCAACATACTCATAGCATGAGACCTCCAGCAGCTCAGTTCTAGGCACCTTCTTTTATGCAACCAATATCAAACAGCAACTGAACTAGGGGTATTTGTAGCTGAAGACACAGGGAACACTGTCAGCTCCTGTGAAATTGTCCAGAGGGAGAGGATGTCATCTGGAGCTGTTGAGGTGATGAGGGCAGACACACAAATGTTCTCAGAGATTTTAGGCCCATGTGGAGGAAGACTCTCGTGGCTGCCTGGCTGACCGTACCTGCAGGGTTGCAGGCTCTCAGTTGCAGCTGCTCTGGAAAGCATCTCTTTGGCAACCTAATTAGCCTTACTCTGAGGAATGATAAGCGGAAAAGCAGTCAACTTTTCCTTTGCTTTTTTTCCAGGGAAGAATGCTGTGGTATTCTTCCTCTTCCTTCTGCCCCTTGCGTGTGCAAAGGAAATGACAAACCTGGGAGGTGAGGCTGGTTTAACGTGCTGACCTACAGCAACTTTCGGCAAGTAGTAAGCACATATAGCAGCTGTGTTGGACCGAGGTGTGGGCAGAGCCACAACTGTGTTCATCACTACAGGTGGACATGTGGGCAGGAGGGAATGCTCCTGCTGCAGCATAGAACCAAACCTCCTTTTCTCAATGAACTTGGGATCCTCTGCGACACTGGACGCCTTTTTTCATGTTGTGTTTGGGCAAGAGGTTAATGTAAAAACTGTAAGACAGACCCAGTAACACTGCTGGTCTTAAGGGCTGGCTTCATGATGCTGCAAGGGTAGTGCCTGCGCGCTGCTTATTCTCGTTCTTGAGGCTTGTGACTCTGCTGGAAATGTGCAGCCTTGGTGTAGAGCATCAAGGCCAAGCAGCTGGCAGCTGTGACAAGTCCTATTCTCTCAGATTGCTGTGGCACCCACAGCAGACAGTCCCCAGCAGGCTGGGGTGCCAGGGTGCTGTGGGAAGGGGGTCCAGCAGAGCCTGCTGGGATGCAGATGGAAAAGACAACGACCACTTGCAGTAGGTCTAGGTGTGGTTTTAGATGTAGGAGGTATAGCAAGTCCAGATAGCTGGAAGGGGTACGTTCCTGAAGCTGTCGTGAATAGCTCATGATTAAACTTTCCTAGCAAGTTTACAGCATCAGATGCTTTTTCCTGCGATTTATTCAGAGCCTGTAAAGAACTCCAGGCTTAATCAGAACTGGTTAAGTGTCCCTTCTCTCTTGATTGATACTAAAGTCAAAGCAAGGACTCTTCTGTCTCCACAAAAATGAGGTTTCAGCTCACGTCCCCCTCTCCAAAGTCTGTTCCAGGAGTGGAGAGGAAGCAGTCTCTTCCCTGTTAATTATTTTGTTAGTTTTCTGCTGGGGCAGACTAAGTGTTATCTCACAGGTGGCCCAGGGACAGTCAGTAGCAGAACACAAAGGGAATGGAGCCTTATTACTGCACAAAATTTAGGGCATAAAACAGATTTTCAAATAATTTTTTCATAAGTAGTTTTAGTGTTCTAATAGATAAAGGAGAAAGAGTTGGTTGTATGTCTGCTTACTAAATAATTTTAGGTTAAAATCATCATAGAGAATGAGGGGAAGGAAGCTGCATGTCTTAGTCTTACTACATGCTCCTAAATTAACCCAAAGAAAATCCCACTTAACATATGTCACTGACAATGATCTGTAGCGGCCATTAAACAAAAAAAGATCTTCCAGTTATAGTGGGAAATAATGGAAAATATATCTGGTAAATGTGCCCATTTCTTTTGTTGATGAATGATACTTTTGCCTGTGAAAATGATATTCAGTAACTTTTTTACCAAAAAAAAACAGTTTCAAAGGAAAGAGTGGAAACTGAATTTTGGCTGCAGATTGGTTATTTTAGCAAGACTTGGATAAGACTTTCACTTCACTGCACCCACCATTTAATAAACTTGCTTGTTGTAAGCAATCATGTAATGCCAAAAATGTAAAGGATTTGCCAAAACTAGTTCCTATTGTAGATTATCATTATTTTAGATATATAAACCAGAAGCTTACAGAGGTAGTTAAAAGGTCAGTTTCTACCCATGTCTGGGAGCAGACGAGTCACAAAGTCAAAACTGTCTGTTGGTACAAGAGGCATCCCATTGAATTCAACAAAACCCATTTAATTGAGAACAAGAGTAATCTGATTCACAAGTGTAAATAAATTTGTATGAGAAATCAAAGACACAATGTTGACTTATGGAAACTTCAGCAATTTTGGATTGATGTAGAAACTTCTGTGCTTTAAATTCTTAACAAGATGAGGTAGCCCCTACAAAGGAAAACAAGTGCTCAGGTGAAAATAATGTGAAAGTTAATGATATCACCTGAACCTACAGCCATTCTGCTCTGCTGGGTTCAAGGCATGAAGCATATGCACCATGTTCTGCCCTGTCTGAGTGGGGTGTTGACCCTGACAACGTGGCTTTCTGGTAAGAACACTCAGGTTGTTTCAGTGTCGCTTTATTTTGAATCCTGAAAGTTTATCGTTAATAACTTGCACTATGTAATTGATGTTAACGGTGTGAGGCTTCATCAGTGGTTTCTCAAGCAGTGCTTGGACATCATTTGTTTGTTGAAGTGGAAATAAGCTGTGCATGTGAACTAAATTATGTTCTTGCTTCTGTTGGCAACAAAAACAGATTTTAAAAAATGAAGAAAAACCAGATATGATGTGGGAATGGAAAATTAGAAGTTTGGATTGGGAGACTTACCAGGGTGATAAGGGTAAGGGAAGAGGAAAATCTCCTTTCTGACTGGCCTGTAATGGGGATGTATGCAATTATAAGACAGCGTCTCCAAACCTGTTCTGTTTATGCATGTTATCTCATCCAACTGAATGAGAATTTGAGTCCTCTGCAACCCACGCTGGCTTGTAGGAACCAGCAATACAAAAGGAATTTTGATGTAGTTGTGCTTGTGACCATGAGACTTGTGTTGTGGTACAATTCCATGCAAGCTTGTAGAAGCAGCAGCAGCGAAAAGGATAACCAAGCAGTGCCTGTGAGTCTTGTATGCACAGCGTCCCTGCCATGCAGATCTGCTGTTGCGACTCCACAAAGATCACTGCTGCTGTGTCAAGTTTCTTGCAAGTTCCATCGGATTTCCCTCAGTTTTGGAACGACCTCTTATCAAATGCAGCTTTTTCACCTTTCTTGCTTGCCCGGCTGAGACCTCGCCTGTTTAGTCGTGCTTCGTATGGAGCCACTGCCCAACGTCCCAGTTCATTTGTGTTAGGGTTTGGGGTTTTTTGTATGTAGGAAGATTGATTTCAGTGAGTTTAGTATTGTCTGTATATGATTACTCTTCATTCAAGCACAAGTCTCTCTGAGGTTAATAGGAAGTGGAGAAATGAATCCTATATATCTATACATATATTTATCATTCCCATCCTAATTTCTTGCCTATGATCATACCTTAGGGACTGGATGGATTTCTGATGTATCTTCCTAGAAACCAGCTCTACATCCTTAAAATGTGAAAATCTTTTTTTCTTTTCTTTCTCTTTTTGTTTTGTTTGTTTGTTTTTCAATTTTCCAGTCCTTGCTCTGCCAGAGTAATAGCAGCTAAAACATAAAACATCTTGGGTTTTCTGGAGTTACTGTACCATGAAATGTCAGCCCATATAGTTTCAAAACACTGTGTGGGGGATTAAACAAACAATAGCATTAGTTCTGATAGATTTCACAACCAACACTTCACACAGCACTCTGAAAATGCGTAAGAAATTCTGAAATTTAGTACTAAAACCTAGTTGATGGCCAGAAACAGTAATACCTGTAAACATTAAATTAGAAATGTGCTTTGACCACTTGTTTGTGATTTTTCTGATGTAAAAATTAAGTGACTGGCTAAACTGAGGTACCCAGTGGCATTTTAGATTCCCTTGAGTGTCTAAGACATCTGGAAGGAGCTGGCAGGTATGACATACAATGTATGGGAGACCTACGCCCTTCTGCAGCGGCAGCCGTATGGCAGATAGGATACCCTCAGCATTTAAAGTGGCATTGGATGCCTACTTGGGAAACTACGTCCTGTCTCTTAAATCCTGTATTTTTCCATCAATTCATATGCCATTACCTATGATTCAGAGGTGTTAGAACAAAGAGTCATTAGCTGAGAGTTATTGCTTGTCCTTCAAAGGTAGGACATAGCTCATTTGCATTGTCTGTGGAAGTCTGAGAGACACCTGATTTAAGTCAGCCTTTGAAAAGCGACATGAAATGTTATCAACCAAGCTGAAAGAATATGAGTTTGGCTATGCTAAGGGTGTAAAGTCTAGTTACTTGTGTCTACCGCATGTGTGTTACAGATAGCATGATCAAGATGGACTAATTGAGCTTGCTGAGGAGGTGAATGAGTAGGTACGATTGCTCGCTGCCCGGACTCTGTGTGGGCTAGGTCTCAAGGATGATGTGCCACGGGACGCTTCTTTGATAAGAAGGCTGCCAACAGAACTGCTTTAATGATCTTAATGTAGAAGTTACATAAATGGTTATTTACCCAAGTAAATTTTAGTTGGGAAACGCGTAGTTAACAAAATGCTTGCAAAGTAAATGAAGTGGAGGCGTAAAACAACACGCTTGAGGGGTTGATTCTTTGGGGTGAGTTTCCCTGGACAACATCTTTAGCAGCTATTCATTAGAAAAGAATCACCATCTGTTTAATATTTTTGGTTGTTAGTGTTCCTTTGATATTGTATTAATTATTCATATTATACCTTATTTGTTTCGGGTTTTTTCTGTCCCAGTTGTACAAAGCCACAGTAAGACCTTTCAGGTAGATGTCCAGATACGCAAAAGGAATGGCTGCACAATTTATCCAAATATTTCCCATTCAAAAGGAACTTCAATTTGGTAAAATAGAACACAAAATTAAAAAATTGTCAATTTTCAAATATAGGAGAGAGCTCATCTACCTAGTTTAAGCTTGCAGTCTCTTTCTTTTGGTAATATTTTCTAGACATGATTGAAGTATATGCATCATTATACTATTTAGATAACTATTAGATTGTTAAATAAGATTCTGACCTAGAGGCTGTGGAAGTGGGTAAAGTCTCTCACGTTACTTCAGTGGACAGCATATACACTCTCATTTACTTAGCACCAAGCAGGGATTTATCTGTTATCTGCTTTCTGGATATGATAAGGTTTTGACAGCAAAATGATGTGGAGGAATATATCTGTTTTCCTTTTATTCCCTTTATTTATTGGGGTGTTGATCACCAGCAGGCTGAACATGAGCCAGCAGGGTGCCCAGGTGGCCAGGAAGGCCGGCAGCGTCCTGGCTGGTGTCTGAAACGGTGTGGCCAGCGGGGCAAGGGCAGTGACCGTCCCCCTGCGCTCGGCACTGGTGAGGCCGCACCTCAGGTACCGAGTTCAGGTTTGGGCCCCTCGCTGCAAGAGGGACAGGGAGGTGCTGGAGCGTGTCCAGGGACGGGCAGCGAGGCTGGTGGGGGGTCTGGAGCACAAGTCTTGGCAGGGGCGGCTGAGGGAACCGGGGTGTTCAGCCCGGAGAGGAGGAGGCTCGGGGGGACCTTATTGCTCCTACAGCTGCCTGAGAGGGGGTTGTAGGCAGGTGGGGGTCGGTCTCTTCTCCCAGATCACAAGCGACAGGACAAGGGAAAACAGCCTCAAGCTGTGCCAGGGGAGGTTCAGGAAAAAATATTTCATTGAAAGGATTGTCAAGCATTAGAACAGGCTTCCCAGAGGTTTTTCAATATACCAGCCCTGGAGGTATTTAAAAAATGCATAGGTTTGGTGCTTAGGGACATGGTTTAGTGGTGGACTTGGCAGTCCTGGGTTAGCAATTGGACTTGATGATCTTAAAAGTCTTTTCCAACCAAAATCATTCTGTGATTCTATGATTCTATGTATGGGCTGACTTTCCACCAATTACCAGAGCTTAGACTTGTCCATATAAGATGAGCTTCAGTAACTGTTTTTCAAGGGTATATAGACACTCCATGATAAGTGTAAAGACAAAGAGGGTTTTTAAAGATAAATTGCTAGGTAGTGTCCATTTGGTCACGATAAACCTCTTAAGCTGCCATAATTGAGCATAATGACCCTGTAACTAAGAAAAACTTTTCTAGGAATCTTAACTTCTTCCAGGATTCTCAATTTTTTTCAAACAGCACTACAAAGATCTCCCAAATCCTGCATCTGTGGATTCACTAAGTGTTTCAGACTGAAAGAGAATCAGCCTTTCTGTATTACTTTTCTGAGCTGTCTATCAAAATTCAAGCCAGAGCAAACCTTTTTCTGCAGCAATTTTGTTTATTCTTGCAAACTCACTCTCCTGCTGCAACTTGAAATGAAGCATGAGGATTGCTGGATTTACCGCATCTTTCACTGAAACAGTTGCTTGCAGAACAGGTTGTAGCTTGGAATTATTTTATTTGTAGTGCTAATGGCATTAGCTACAGCCATACAGGTCACAAGTCGGTACCTTCCCTGATTTCTCCAGAGCCACTAGATGGTATTGATACTCAGAATAAGGGAGTTACTGATGTGATGGGGGCATTTTTCTAAGCTCTATATGTCACAGTTTGCTTTTCCAAATACTAAATGGACTGAGTCTACCATTGCTGAGAACAGAACCTGACAGTGTGTTTTACAGGACAGCTGACAACTTCTAGCCTAAGTGACAGAAGAATTAAGTTTTAGGGATGTCCAGATCTTATATAAAAAGGCTGACAGTCTTCTGTAAGTATAGGTAATAAAATTGCTACTACAGGCAACTTTGAAAATAGCATCATCTAAAGCACTAACTGCAGTCTTCATGACAGTCATCTCTAGTAAGGGAAACACAGACTAGGCACAATCAGAAAAATTAATAATGGAGGTCATGAGTAATACTTGTCACCCCACACATAGCTCAAATATTTTCAAAATAGTTCATTCTTTTATATCATTGCTTCTGGACGTGTGTTTAACAGTCATCAGTTTTCAATATGTGCCAGTATTTAACATTTTATATTTCCCAAAGGTTTTAAATATCTAAGTTAGTATGGCTCCTTGGAGGGCATTTTATAAAGGAGTAGGAATGGTGCTGAAGACTGTTAATATGTTGTCTTCCGTCGCTAAGGGTTAATTCCTCAGAGTTCATTGTGCATGTTTTGCACAGTGCTCCTCTGGACCCTGATTGTTCCTCGATTAAGTGTGTTGTCACCTATTTCATGGGCAGAAATTCAAGCAAGTATACTAGAGAGAATAAAATGCTTTTGTGTGTGTGTGTTTAAACAATTATCAGATATCCAGTAATTGCCTTTCATATCTTTCCTCAGCCTTTTTTGAAGGGACCTTTAGTGGCACCATGGGAAGGCTCAAGGTCTCTTTCCATTAAAACATTTACCTGTAGCATGATTATGTTCAAGTTGCTTTTCTTTTGTTTAACTCCAAAAATGAGTAGGCAAGGCCAGCTTCTAAGGTTTTCTGAAAGCCAGTTAGGACCTGAACTTTAAAACTTGAAGTTTTTCTAATTCTCTTCAACTGCTAGATTGTCGCAATGAATGTGCAGTGATGGAACATACTCCAAAAGTTTCAACAGTTCGTTCACAGTTAATGACAGAGAAAGCACAAGGAGAGAGAAATGCATCTTTCAAGATGTAAATTGAAAGAATATATTATCATTACAGATTATAATATTAAAATAATTATTAGCAAACATTCTATCCAAATTAAGTATCTCATAACTTTACTGCAGCTGAGACCATAACCATTCTAATCACAGCAGAAATCTGCAGTTTGGAAGAGTGAAGCGCAGTTTCACCAGCAAGCAATTGTACGAGGTAGTTCAGGGTGAAGAGAATGGTAAAACACAACACGGCTTGGTTTTTGCCATAGGTTGTCTAACCTGAAGGATTAGGATTTCTGGGTTTAGGTGCTGGTTTCACCTATGTAACAACTCCACATTGACCCAAAGACCACCATGCGCCCCTGCTCCATTTTCAGACAGGCTGAGCAGGACAGCCAAGGAGCAGGACCGTAGTGAACGCTGAGAGTTTCCATGTACTTACATACCTCCTTCCTGGGGCCACTTTATTCAAATGCCTTCAGCTCACACAGAAAGATACTGCAGGTAAGACATATACAACTTAAATGCATACAGTAATAATTTGTTACCAAGTGTGAATAAAAGACAGCTGGGATCTAATGAGCTACTAGGCTAAGCATTAGTATGCTCAGCACCTCCAACAGGACTCCCAGGGGCTTTGTGCCCGTCAGGCAGATAGCAGTCAGGAGGACGGACAATCTCCACTTGTCCTGGAAACAAATCCTTGACACTGCTGAGTAGCCGTCTTCGACCAGCTCCGTTTTCTCTCCTTTAGCATTTCATGCCTCTCCATTCCACTGTTACTTCTTTTGAATTCTTGAGCTACTCACAATCACCTTCTGACTAGCCCTACCTGTTTGAAATTTTACCTTTATTATGGCTCTGCAGAAGGTCACACAGCTCCCTCATGGCTTTACAATTTCCTTAGACGTCTGAGCCAAGGCTACGCAGCTGGGCTCCATCAGACCAAGGACTGTGGGTCTCTGCAGCATAGCACAGCTGAACCTGTACCAGGGCCAGTATTGCGGAGGGTGTTGCACAGAATAGGTTACACCATAAATACAATCCCTGAAACCCATCTCAGATCTTTAGCTTAATATTTAGAAGAGTTGGAATTTCACCTGTGGAGCGGAAGAATGCATTGCCAGATCTTTGTTCTCACTCTTGACCAAAGGACGTTAATAGGAATTAGGATGGGAGATGTAAGACCCAACACTTAAACCTCTCTGCCTCTGTAAGCATGCTGTACATTTCTGATCTTGAATGGTGATACATTCCAAGAAATTTTTGCTTCAAATAATTTTCTTTTAACATCCAAAATAAATCTTCAGAATGCTTTATTTTCAGTTGCACCGTTAAATAACCTCTCTTTCTTTCGTATATTTTGCTGTAGCTAGTGAAGATTTTTTTTCCGAAAAGATTAGCAAACAGTTACTGTAATCTCTGTGCCTCAGTGTGAGAACAAAAGAAAGAACATGCAAATTTAGAGGCGGGGAAGGACCTAAAAGAAATTATAATGTTATTCTTTTCTTCAGTGTTATTTAGCAGTAATGCACTATTCATCAGTACAGAGTAGTTCTGTTCCTGCATTTTTACAGTATCGAGCAGTTTACTGAATAGATTATGTATGAAGACATCTGGAATATTGAGATCTTTCTAATGGTTTACAAAAACTGCAGCCTCTGTCTTCATAGGTGCTTCTCCAGAAAATTTCACCAGAAATGCAAGTCACTATGTTTCTTGGCAAAACATATGCCATGTTTCCGTACATCTAAATGCAGTGGAAACAAGAGGATGGTGATCTAGCAACAGTTATTGTGCAAGTAGAGCTAATGCAAACAGAAATTTGTTTACCTGGAAGATTCTTCTCCCTGATACCTCATAGCTTGCTCCCCTGTGTTCTCTTCCCTGCCCATTTATATCTCTGAATTTGTGAATTATCAAAGCAAGCAAGCCACTGCAGGATTTATTTTCTGTATTACTGTCTTTCAAGGCTTGTGTTTACACATAAGAAAATATGTATGTTTTATGGCATAACTTGAACCTACAATATACTGGGTGGTAGAAGGGAGGAACTAGGAATCTCATTGATTTTTTTTTTTTTTTTAACCTTTTAAAAAACTGAAACATCAGAACGTCTGTTAGTCTTAAATTATGACAGAGGAACACCTTCTGTTGTACAGTGCCCAGTTGAAACATTTCATCAGTAACGTCCTTTTCTTTCAGTGTTAGGTCATGAAACATATTTCAGCATGAATTTTTAATTTGCGAGTTTTGGCTGATCTACTTACAGCAAACCATGCAACATTGAAGAGACATTGAAGAGCAAGGACTGAGACAGGGGGGTAGCTTTTTTCCTCCTCCTTTTCTAGGCTGCAGAGAATGCTGTTGATTCTGTAAAAATCCTGTTGGAGATGCTGCATCATCCTGTGCTCTCTAAACAAGATTACCTTCTTTCACCTACTCTTTCTCAAGGAAATACTCTCTTCTAGTGTTCAGTAAGAACATTAATATTTTTTTTCTTTTTTGTTGTGATTTATTTTTTACATAACCTCTCCCTGTCCCCAATTCTGCCTACCCTACCACCCAAAAAACCCAATGCTATGACACACACATCCCCTCCAAAAACAGACAGAGATCCGAGGACGGACCTTGCTGCATGCAGGGCAACTGTTTGTCAGCAATACAAATGCTCGCAGAAAGCTTTCTTAACTCTGTGTAAGAGCAACAAAACTATTTTCATTAGCCTCATCAAGAATTAGGTCATGTCTGTCGTCTTTACCAGAACCAGAAAAGGAGATGCTTCCTAATATAGGGATATTTTCATCAGAAATGATGTGACTTTCAACATCCCTAACAGACAAAGAAAAATGTGACATAAGAGCAAGTGAAGTCTTGAAGAGAAAAGCAGATAGCTACCCTTGCAACTCCTCGCATGTATTTCATAATACTTCAGATTTTGAAATATTTCTGTCTCCTGTCAAGTGCTTAGGTCTCTGTACTCTAAGGAAAAAAAGTGCATTTTAGTAAACATCCTTGATATACTACTGAGCATTGCTGCTCTAAGTAATATAATCAGATGCATGTCTTTATAAGGATATGTTATTGTGTTCTAGTAGCTGCTGGGATGTTTTCACAATGATTTTCAGTAGAGAAGAGGTTATATTTATGCCCATCTTTTTAAAAGGCTGTAAGAACTGTCCAGGGAACTACAGGGGACTCGAGCCTTGGAGGTATCACCCAGAGTCCATATCCAGTGGTGGGTTCAAGAAGGTTGTTGAGAAATTAGAGAGTGTCCAGCAGGTGCTGTGAGAGATCCTGGATCACTTGGCCAGAGAGAGGGGATTGAGGGAGCTGGGCTCTTTTCATTAGAAGATAAGGAGGCCCATGGAGATGGAGTGGTGTCCCTAGATGCTCTGGGGAGCATTATGAATAAAATGGATCCAAACCCCCCAGAAAATGGATCCTGGTATTGGCAATGCCAAAACAATCAGCACCTGCCCATAAATCACAATTTGAGAGGTGCAGATTGGATGTTAGGAAAGCACTGGAACAGGCTTCCGATGTGGCTGAAAAAATCTGTCCCTAGAGGTTTTCAGACATGGCTAGAAGCCACACTTGACCTTATCTAGACTTGGAGTAGTCCTGCTTCAAGTAGGAGGCTGGACTTGATGACCTCCAGAAGTCCCTTCCACCCAACGTTTCTATGAGAACAAAAGCGTATGAAAGTGTAATACGTGTCTCGTGTGCTCTCAAGTTTTGTAAATAATATCTGGTATAATCCATGTTACTTTCTACAAGCCTTGGTAGAAATTCTACTTCAAGCACTCTGTAAGCACATCAGAAAAGTGTCAACCCTAGTCAGAGTGGGGAGGCATGCCAAGAACAAAAGACCAGAATAGTTTTAGCTTTTTCTCTAGAGATCCTGCTTTAAAAGACCATTCCCTTTAAGCAGATATCCAGCCTAGGTGGCATCTTCTATTAAAACAAACCAGCTTGGATTTTCAGTGGAGAAAGGAAGGGACCTTTTGAAGAGCTCCTACTCCGCGATTGTGAGGAGTGACCTCTAAGGAACAGAGCTCAATATAACTTGGCCTTTCCCTTTCTGACTGATGACTTTCCTACTGTGAGAGCAATCTATAGTCGTTAGCAAGACTGCCATGACTGCTTGCAAAGATCAGTTGCTCTGTTCACTGAACTATCCTTTTTTTTTTTTTAATTCACACAGGCTACTTTGTTACTAAGAAATTGGCAGTATAATAAATTAACTGCAGCATTTCTCTTTCTGACCTGCTAGGGGGTTGTGATATGTGTTTCAAATCAGGTTCCCGAGCTGTATTTTCTGTCTCACTGAAAGGCTCACCTTCAACACAGACAAAACCTAAGCAGAAAGTATCAAAGAACATGGTTATGACTATTTCCAGCATAATAATCAAGACTTGACAAGCTATTAAAAACTCATTAAAAGAAGATGACTGTGGTAAGAGCCACCTAAAAATACTACATGATCCATTTGCAAGTACAATCTCAAAAGAAGAGTAAAAAAATAGAAAACGGCAAATGAAAATATTTGACAGATGAATATATATGGATGTCTTATTTCAGGCATTCTTAGTCATGGCAAAAACATGGAAAGGGTTGTCAGAGCAAGTTTCTTTCCATTTTGAGGACAGGAGCAAATTATTCATAGCACCACCAGCAGTCTAAAATAAACTGAAACTCTAAAACATATTTCCACAATGAAGTAGGTAATTTCAGAAGTACATCTAACAAGTAGAAGACCATGCTAATTTCTGGCAAGTGGATTTCTGTCCTCTGCCCAGCTAGTAATGGCATTTACATTTGTTGCCTTCAGTTCACTCCTCCAGCTTTGTCACAGATTTAAAAATGCACCTTCTCACAGTTCCTATCCCTGGTGACCCAGTCTAGCTCCTGAGTGTTTTTTGTTGTTGTTTCCAGTATTCCCTTGGTACCTATCTGCCGCCTTTTATTTAGCAGCTGTGACTCTGTATCTAGCATACCACAGCTTCTCCTCTTAAAAAGACCTGGATCACCTCTTCTCTTCAAGCACCCCTACTACTTATTTCCACTTGCTGCCTCACCAGCTTGGTGTTTCCTCGCTCCAGAGCCCACGACCTCTCCAGCTGCCTTCCCTCTGCTGAGACAGACTTTGCACGTGCACCAACACCTTCTTCCTAGCCAAGCCTCACAACTGGTCATCTTCCCATACTCCTTCTGTGCCTTTCAGGGTTTTGAAGATCACTACTACCTTAGCTTCTCTAGCCATGTTCACTCCTCATTCTCCTCTTGCTGCTCTTCCAGTGCATCTTTTTCAGGGTTTTTTTCCACTAACCAATGGGAAGGTAACTTGGATTACAAGCAGCCACTGGAGTTTGCGTATTCTTTTAAACAAGACTTTTGCAAAATTCCTTATTTAAAATTTCTTTTGACTTAATCTTGTAGAGTTGTTTCTAACTGGTTAATCTAGACTGTTGCTATGAATGTCAGAAGGCAAAACTGGAGACAGTGGTAATTTTGCAGTCAATAAAATGCATGTTCTGCCTCAGCCACCAATTTTATCTTTCGTAATTTACCTTCTGCCTCAGAAAAGTGCTCAGCCTGTAGCTTTCATCCAGTTTGCATTGTTTGCTCCTTAATATTCTCTGCATCATGAGTAGCATCTCTGATGTTAATTATTTCTCTACCTGCTTCCTGGCCATGATCAGAAGCTATGCATTTATTTGAACATCATACAGATAGGGACAGAAACTAATTCTTCTTCTTTGGAACTCTCTTATTTTCCATGTTCTGGTATGTAGATGGGAGCAGCAGTATGTATGGACATCCCCATGGATACAGTGGGAGAGTGCTAGGAAGGAGATCCTGTTGTACATGTATTTGCAGAGCCACATGCCATTCTGTCACACAAGCCAGTGTCCCACTCCCAATGATTTTTGGAAGGTACTAGGTGCTGTAGGCATCACCGAAGCATGGTCCAGCTGGCAGACAGCAGGCTGAATCCTGCATGAGGCTAGCTCTGCCTGCAGCACGTGCCTGGAAGGGATGGCCGGTGCACTGTGCCAGGAAGCCCCTCAGTGACAGTAGCAACAAGCCATCTTTCAGGGCTGCAACCATGTGGTCTGTCCCTTGTGAACACCTTGTCACTACTGCCGAAGCTGTGACTGAGTGTCCAGAAGCTTGATCTTCCTGTTAAAGAGGTAGCCTTCTGTCGGTGTGAACAAGGATACAGAAAAACTTTACAGAGTTCCTTGAAGCCAGGATCAGGTTTAGACTGGCCCAGACCCTGGTAAGGATTAAAGTGGTAGCTGGGATGCTCCAGATAATGTAGCACTTGTTCTTCATTCTGCCACTTTCACAGGGAATGGGACAGGCAGAGATTTTTCTTTGCCCTACAGCCAGAAGGGGTCATCTTGCTTGCAACAGGGGATTTGCAGTTTCAGTTCAAGTTATGTGGTGCACTTTATGCCACATCTGCTTATTGTCCCTTTGGGTGCCCTTGGGCTGGGGCTCAGCCATGGGTACAAAGCTTTTGGCTGTGGCAGCCAGGAGGCTCAGCAGGGCAGGGGAGCCACACCGACCAACCTCAGGGTGAATGTGGCCCTGCAGATGTGCGGGGACTAGTATGTACAGAATGAGGAAACATCAGCACGCAAAGGATAAACAGCTCAAAGGATAAACAGTTCAATGCAGAGCAATAAAACTAAACTCTTTTCCATTTTCTTCTTCCATGTTTTGGGTTAGGGTTTTTTTTCATGGTGTGTTTGCTGTTTAGTGATTTTATGAGCAGCCCTTGAAGGTTTATAATACTTTTTTCTAGTGTGGGTGGATCTATTTCCACTTCATTTTGAATGTTGCCTTTTAATCGCAAATGCCATTCAGCTGTGCATGGAGTTTAAGCTCTGTGCAAATCCCTCAGATATACCAGCACAACTTATTTGTTTAAAATTAAGTTCCTGAGAACTCTGTGAGGTGGAAATCTCTGTGGAGTGAGGTCGTTGGTCCAGATTTCTTGTAGTGCAGGGGAAAACGCCTCCAGCTCTGACTAGCCATCAGCAAATATGGAACAAATGCCCGGGGACTCTTATCTGTCAAACCCCAGCAACTCATGCTGAGTATAAAGACACCTTGGGTTGGACTCCAGGAGGAGGGTAGAGTTGACAAACAAAGGTGAAGGGAAAGCAGAAGAGAAAGATGAGTTCTACAAACTCCTTGTCGTTCAATGTGAACTTTATATTTGTACCTAGCATATAGTACCCTAGGGTACACAGAAGCTGTTTCCACCTTGAACATGGGCTGGTTCCAGACTAACCTTGTTCTAGACCAGTTTGAGGGCTGATTCCAGTAATGTGGCTGGGAAGTTGCAGTGTCAGAAGCCAGCAGAAGCTGTGCACAGAGACTGCATGTGTTGGTGTTGAGCTTGCTGAAATAAAAAAAGATGCTGAGATAAAACTGAATGCAGAAGAAGCTTTGTTGTTGCCTTCAGTACCGCCAACATTTCATCTGGTCTGAATTGGTCATCTATACATTAGAGAAATAGTACCAAAAAACACCTGTGTACAGCAACTGAGCTTGCTGTTTATTGTTAGGGTGCTGGTATACACCTTAAGGTACAGAAGGGATGCAAATCTGCCTATTACACCCAACAGTATCGGTATCAGGAACAATTGATTGGGTGGTGCACAGTCTCATATCACCGCATCCCTGATATTATATACAATTCAAAAAGACAATCTTCCTATACTTCCATCTTGGGGAAACTCCTTCTGGAAGACTTTTGGATCTGATGGTTAGTCTCCCTCCTCTATTTCCCCCGCTTTTATTTGTGACTAATTTATACCCATCCATTCTTATGTCTTTTTAAATAATTCTTCTCTCTGAAATGTTACAGGCATCTTCTGTGCTTGTTAGGCTCGTGACCCTGCTTCTCTATCCTGCTGGTCATCCTGCCATTCAGAATTGCTTACATGCATTTCCCTAGCGCTTTCTGTCACAGTACAAATACCTGCCCATACATCTAGCCCTCATGCACTAGAGTCCATGAAAACAAAATACCCTCATAGTTGGTCCTCTCCAGCAATTTATCTCTTGCCCTTTAACACACATTTACGCGCACACCATGGAAATCCTAGGTGGGCAGTGCTGACTGCAGAGGGTAAAAGCAGGCTGGAATAAGTTGGGAAAGGGGGGCAACAAGGTACATTACACCAGAGCAACAGTGCTGCTGATTGCCGGGTTGTCTGTCAATATCTAGCTGCCTGTTTCTCTTGGCAGGCGTGCTGATGCATCCTGGAACCTCACTGGCACATATCACGCCAGTTTCTCTTGGTCAGCCTGTGATTATTTGGCTTTTCCTTTCCGTTGTTTCCAAAGGTAAGAGTGTATGCATAGAAAGAAATATTTTTTTCAGTTTTGTTTCACTTTGTATAGGAACATTGCCAAAAACTTCATCTTCCTCCCCCACTTCTTGTCTGGCAAGCTGTTTTCCAGCTCCTCTAATGTCAGAGATCCAAAATCCTGTAGACTACGTTTAATCAATACAATTTCCTTGCATCTTACTGGCTTTCTTCTGTGAGCATCCATGTGTCTTTCATGTGTTTTTTAGAAGAATGAATTGTATTATTTTTCTAACTAGTCAAAAGTATTGAAGCCTTAAGACTTCTGCTTCTAAAGTCACAGAAGTATAGCAGCTGACTTATAAAGCAATGTTTGCCTTTTTCCCTCCTGGCTCTTGCTGTTTTCTGTTGCTGGCAGGCTTTCCAAACCAATTTTGAAAAGAAGATAAGACAGGACCTAGTAAAAGATAATATTAAATATCCCTCGCTTTAATTTTTGTAGTCTTTCAGGGAGAAGAAAAAGGGTAACTAGATTCCTTTGCTTGTGGCCAGACTTGTTTTCCTTGCCTGGGGTTTTTAAAAGAAGAGAAATAAAGTGTTAATTTTGCACCTGTATTAGTGGATGGGAAAATTGACAGTGGCATTGACTGCAAGGAGAGAAAGTGAGAACAGAATACAAACTTCTGTACATCAGCAGCTGTCTCATTTCTGAATCTTCTCCCTGAGGAACTTAAGTCTGTGTTGGCAACGGGTTATGAGTTCATAATATCAGTGTTATAAAGATAACATGAGCTAGAAAGGATAGGTTAAATTAGGATTAAACCAGCTAGGATCACATAAACAGACCGGGGTAGATTAATTTTTATATAAAAAGGAAAGATTAGGTTAGGAGTACTGGATTATGTGGACTAGATAGCTCTGAGAGAGCTACTTCTGAGTAATTTAAGGGATATTCTACAGTTCTTAAAAAGTTAGCAAAAAGAAATCCTTCACTCTGAGTTGCTAAGGTGATACAGCTGTAACAAAGACTCATGAAATCCTAGAATATGCAAGGGGAGGTATTTTCAGTAAAGGGAGGTGTTAAACATACTGTAGGAAGCTCTAGTGAAACCTTATCTGAAGTATGGGTACCATACTTGTAATTTAAAAAATTAATTTGGTCTGTAAAAAAAATGCAGAGAAAAATAAGTATGGAGAGGAGGGAAATTCGAAGTCTTGTTTATTAGAAGCTAGAATTGTCTTTTATTCACCATGGTAGGGGAAATAAACATCAGCCAGGAGGATCTTCTAAGAAAAATACATATTTTATATGTGACAGCAACACAGGGACTGTCTTAGGTCACCTAGGACACCCAGCCTAATATCTCTGATACATTTGATTTTCAAAAAGCAGGCTCATTTTTCCATGGAGGTGACCATTTTCCATGGTCACAAAGTCTGAAATAGCCATATGCTGAAATACAATGAAAACTTGCTTGAGGAGGAAATTGGGATTTGGCCCAGGTTAAACAGAAGATACTCAACACCTAGCAGAGGTAGACACACCATCACAATCCAACACGGGTCAAAGGTCCTTCTCCTATTTTGTCAGAATTTCACAGGCTGCTTTGGTGGATATTTTCATCAGTTATACCGTTAACCAAAAGAATGTCATTTTTTGCTAATGTACTGTATCTGAACATTTCCCTGCAGTTAGTTTCCTTGGTTCAGCAATTTTAATGGATTTTTCCAATGAAGAAGTTGAAGAACAGAGCTGGCAGAAGTAAGGTCAACAAGTACGTTATATCAGCCATGAATGTCTGTATTTTTTTATCAACCTCATTATGAACTAGGGTTAACACACAGAGCTCAGTGCAGCATGTGTTCACTGAAATCTAAATGAATCCTTGGAAGCTGGCACTTCCACGGCTGCTGATGTTGGCACTAATGTACTTTGCATTAGTTTGCCACAGCTGGAGATCTTGATTCACAGACATGAAAAGAATCAAATTGATTTCCCTCCTTTCCTTCTTTTCCTTCCTTCCTTCTGTCTTTCCCTCCTATTTATAAGCCCATTTAAATCACATTGTAAAACTGTGGGCCAGCAGAAAAATGTTTTGCTGTGGAACAGGAGGCAAAAGACCATTGCACAGAAAAGCAATCGATTGTTAATCCATTGGTGCTATGGAGGCCAGATTGAAATGTATGTGTATGCAGAGGACTGGGAGGCTATGCATCCGATATCAAGAGTCTCTGGGGTTGATTACAAAATGGCTGACTTCTCGGCATCTTTAATTTTTTCCTGAAATAAATTAGGCACCTCAATAAAAGTTAAGACTATAGCTGTTGTATTGAATCAGGGCCACTATGTGTTTTTTTCCTTTATCATCAGTACTGCTGAGGGTGAACAGGCAGAAGGCTCTCACTGAAGTCTTTTCCAGTCCTGTCAAATGATTGAAGAAACACTGAGAACTACTGTAGAATCAGTTCTTATTAGTCTCTGTCTGAGGATAAAATAGGGGAAGGACAGCTAGGGGAGGATGAAAGAGAAAAATAACAAACACGGTGCTGGTGCATTTGCAGGTTGAATGTGATAAATGTACAGAAGGATGCGTGCAATACCTACAATCAAGCTAAACACCAAATGTCAGAGGAAAAGCTATTTGCTGTTCGACAGATAAAAAGCGCTGCTTCTTTTATTCAGGTGTGTGTAATGACAGTAATAATAATAATTTAACACACATTGTGGCAATATCCAGTTTCCATACTGTCCCCATTATTTTGTTCACATCATATCTGTTGCCAACCAAAGAAACTAGCATTTCTATCCGACGGTTCTAGCTCCTGTTGACACGAGACAGAATATATCTCCAAAGCAGAAAATCTGTGCTTCCCTAGCTCCCCCCTTTCTGGCAGGAGTCCCTTCACACTTCTGCGAGGACCAAAGGTGGGGAAGCTGTGAACACCCCTCTGACAACCCTTCTGATGGAGGCAGAGAGGAGCCACACTTATAGGATCCAGGACCAAGATCTGTTTAACAACTCTGATAAAGAGTTGGTGAAAAAAACACACCGGTTTTGCATATTTTAAGGAATATTCAACATGTACAGGGACCTAGCCCCAAGTTTTTAACTTTTGCTTTAAAGATCTCACAGTTTACAGAGATTATAACTTCTGTTCCGCTAATGATAGGGGTGTTTGTCATAGTGATGTGGCAGACAAGTGTGTTTGGTCTTTTTGCTTCGGACAGGTAAAGATTTATCTTAGACTTATGTGAAAGCCACGTTTTAAAGATACGTCCTCAATCTATTCCTCAGCTTTATCTTGGCCCAGCATATGGCGGTGCACTTTCAGATTGGTTAATCAGAATTCCTAGGGCATTTTGTCCTGTCTAATACCAAAATCATTAATCTTATGTCTGTAAAATACTCTGCAGATCTGTTGTCACTGGGTACACATTAGCTATATGACTGTCTGCACTTAGTGAGCAACAGCAGTGCATTAATTTCATTTGCAAGACTTTTTTTCTAGACATACATTCATCTCGTCTGATCTATGTTTCTTGCTGAGTTTTTGCAATGCTACGAGTTTCATAGACAGTAATTGTAATACATCTGCTTTTTTGCTAGGAAAATTTGAAGTATGAATATTAAAATGCAAATTATGCTAAAGACTGGGATCGAAGTCACACTTTGAAAAACAAAATTTAATCTTTCTGACAAGTAATCAGATGTTTCAATAGCCTACTTAATTAGAAATGTTACTAAGCTATTAAGTTATGGATTAATTTGCATATACATTCCCACTGGTGTGTGCATAGCTACGTACGTTTTCACATACCTATATAAAGCATGCACCTACATGAGGATGCAGCTGTGTGAGAATGGCAGAGTCTGGACATGTTATCTAACACTTTAAGCTGAACAGAAGCAAGCTTTCTACCTTGCAAATATCTTAAAATTTGCATGCCATAAGCATTGCATCAATGTATCAACCAGTCTACAAATATTTTGTTTCAACTTTCCTACAGAACCCTTGAACACCCTCCAGCAGTGTCGGGTTTGAAAGTCGGATTTGTGGCTCACCGCTAAGCGGTGAATTGTGCACCCCAAAACCCTTCCCTGGGCTCGGGGCTTCCTGATCATGGAGCGCGGCTCATTGGGAAGGAATTTGGTAGCAGCACACACATGCTTATAGCTGTCCATATGAAGTTGCTGTTCCTATCAATTTATTGATTTGAAGCTGCATCCTAAGCCAAGAAAACATATGAAGTAATTCTGAAACATTGCCTTCGCCAAAATCCAGCCAGACACAGGATAAAAAATTAAAAGTTGCTGAGATCAGCCTGATGCGTTAAATTGTGTTGTATAAGCTCACGTATTTTGCTGCTTGCAAAAAGTCTATTACAATGCTGGTGGGCGGGACCAGATCATAACTATTATTATCGCTTATACATCAGGCAGGGATGAGGCTGAGGAAGGGTGTTTCCTGACCAAAGGACAGGGCACAGGACCGAATGTGATGTCTTTATACCTACCCTGATCCGAGATATACTGTAAGTGCACATCTCAAGACACTTTCTAAAATATTGTAGCCCTTTATCACAAATATCTTATAAATACGCTTCTAGTGTCTGAATTTTGAAATCATCCTAAGTCTGCTAGATGTCCATAGGCTCTGTAGTATTCAGTTCCTCTGAAAGTCTGTGCAAGTACAAATATTACATAGATTATAATTGTGCGCACAAACCTCATTTACACATCCAGGTGCTTTCCTTTATATTTTCAAGCGTACTCAAATTTTAAAAATTAACAAAATGGATTTCCTTTAAAAGACTGCCATTCTTTCTTCAGCTGGTTTGCTAAATTAAACCCAGCTAATTAAGAGCAAGGCAATTGGCTCCATCAAAGGACATTACATTTAAAAATAACTGGATCAGACACTTCTAGATTAATTTGGAAAGGCAAATGGAGTTTATAATCTCAAACATAAGGCCAAAATAAAGAGTGGTGTTGATGTTCATCCCTCAAAGTATATCTATAGTAATTGAAAAGCAAAACATCACTGTGATCTAAAAGAGTTTGTATCATGTAATTATCATCTATCATTTTCCAGATATGTTTGCAATTTAACAATCATATATTGATCTCAAAGAAATAGCTACATGGAAAAAATATGTCCTTTTAGGGAACTCTGCAATGAACTTCAGTGAAATGATTTAGTCCTTTGCTGAAATGAATCTTGAAAAAAAAACAGTTCAAGCATAGATATTATTTTTTTTAAATGCCAACTAACCAATTATCATAGTTTAGTTTCAAAAAGATCTGTTTTGCTAAATGCAAGTACATGATTAAGGTAAAAAATTAGAAGGGAAATCATTATGGCAAAGGAACGGTGCACATCAAATATGGTAGGTATGTCAAAGTATGGTTAATTACATGCCAATATAATGAAACCAATGTATGGTTAATTACATTACTTACCGCAGTTCTTACATTCTTACAATAAGTTTAAGATTCTAATTATTCTGTTAAACAAATCATTTTCAAAAACACTGACGGAAGAGGCAAATTCTCATTTTGGTTATTTTGTAATCAGCCTAATGATGTTTCCTTTTCAAATCATTAAGCAATAATTTGTGGTGCAGTGCAGATAATTCAGATTAATTCGAAGAATATAAAAATCATTTACCTATTTTGAACATGAGGCATGTTTCTGTGCCCTGGAAGCAGTGAAGTGAATTCACGTCTGATCTCTTAAGTGCACTTTTAATCGGATGTTGGTTTTCACCTCCCTGTATGTTCCCCATACATCTTGTCTAGAGTTACACTCACAACAAGATTCATGAGAATTTCCCTTTATTAACAAGAGCTAATAGCATGTGCTGCCATGAAAACTGGATGAAAACAGATGCTCCTAGGAAACTGATCTTTGCTCATAGCCTATGGTCTGGAAACACAAAATGTTTCTATCACATAATGGCACTCAATATGTGGAGACTTAGCAGTGCAGGAGGAGCTGGGACTAACAGCTGTACACGTAGCCCTGGCTGGCTGACCTGGTTCCAAAATACAGGCTGAGGGATGGTTACATAGACACTAATGTCACTTAAGGAATAACGTTTGGGGAAAACGTCAATATATGCAGGGTTAAAAAAAAAAAAACTGCAAAGAGTCTGAAAGACCTGCAGTCACTGCAGTTTGTAATTCCCATGTTCCCTCAGGGACATTTTTCAGGAGTAGAAGTAATCTCTGGAGAAGTAGAGAAAAATCACTGAATCTGCTTGCAAGCAAAAAAGGTGTAACGTTCAGTAAGTGCAGCTCATTTCATCCCTGCAGGGGTTCGGGTTGCCCCCCTTGCTCCCTGTGGGATGTCTCCCCTACAGTGTGTTCCTCTGGTAAGCACAAGTGTGGGGAGTCAGTACTCACAGCATACATGCTGGTGCAAGGTGCTGTGCTCTATTTGGGAGGTACAGTTGGCTGTTCCTGGGAATCCTTTCCCGTGCACAATGGCCGGAGGTGGAAAGGACCTGCAGAGATCACCTGGTCCAGTTCCCCTTTGGCTGTGTGCTTTTAACGGTCACCATACACCTGTAGCACACTTCTAGCACCTTTTAATAATTTAGCTATCTTTTATGGCAAACCAAGTCCTAGTACAAAATGTAGCCAAAAAAAATCTAGCTTTTTCCTGACCGGGGAGCACATCTCTCAGCATGTGGCCCCAGAGATGGGTACAGAGCACCTAAGGCTTGGGCTCAAGCCAAGGGCAGGCGAAAAAAACTTCATCCCAGCCGAACACGCTGGAAGACTTGACCTCTGGATCTCAGCAGGGAGAAAGCCTACCAAGGGAGCCCGTCCTCTGCAGGGTCTAACCAACCCGCAGAGCAAGATTAATGTTTTACTAGTGAATTTAACTGAATATTATGCTTAATTGACTTTACTCTACAGAAACACATTAGAGTGGTGCTTTGTGCACAGTTAAGATAAAAGCACTTCCTGGATTCCTAGATTGCCTATTTTGTGCCCTTGATACATTAGTTTGATTTAAAATTTGGGTCACTTTTGCCAGAGTGAGTCATAGCGATACCAAAAATTTATTAATTGATTTAACTTAATTTAACATCACTAAAGAGCCCATCCATTACCCAGCCTGGTTTTAAATCTCCTGCACCTGGAGTGTAGAGGAGCAGAGTTATTTGATTATGGATGGCTCTGAAGACTGCAGTTCCCTAGGGTTACATATTTCACGCTTTCTGTGTCCCATGGCATCTCCCCAGGGATGGTGCGGTGGAACACTGCTTCGCTAAAGGAAGCACGGCAGCTGGATATTTGTGCCTCGTTATGCTGGAATAATAGTTTCTATTTGTTCAAAATATAACATTTGCTTTGTTCCGATTACTATTGAAGTGTACTTTAGTGGTTTACTGACCCTTTTAATAGACAAGAATTTAATCTCTTTGCAAGAAAGGAAGCCAGGCATTTGCTCAAAAGCGGGCATACATTGGTATGTGCAATAAAATAAGACTCCACCACCCTCAACTTCTATTCCTGTTTAATCATTCTTCCACACAGGGAGTACTGGGGTAGGATGAACTTCCAAAAATTATCAGCAAAAGAGAAAATGTACAGCAGGTACGCTTGCTATGTTTATTTAGATTTGTACAGCTGATTCTGAAAAGACTATCACTTAGTGATTTCACTTCTGTAAGAGTCATAAAACTCATTTGAATTCATCTTCTGTAGCTCTCACTGAATGGGAAAAGAACACATGCTTTTTTCTCAACTTCACCAGTCAGTTTACTTAAACTGCACATGGTATCTCCTCCACTCAGATTCCACGGTTCCCTGGCATCCTTTCTTCACCTTCTCCTTGGTTATCTCTTAAACAAGGCATCACAGATATAAAAATGCCCTCCGGCTGGTACATACAGTGTTACTCTTAGATGGATGGGTGTCAGTTTAGAGTGAGAGACTTTGTGTCCTAATGGAGAGCACTCCACGGTATCACGGGTACTTAAGAGATCTTAAGTTACTCTTCCCCTTACAGTTGTACAAAACATTTGTGGGAGACAGAAGGGTAGCCAACGTTTTCCTCTCTGTCCACACCTTTAGCCAGATGACAATTATTCCATGGGAGGGAGAGGTCTGTTAGAAGAAAAGAGTGAAACTTCAGTAGGATAATCCAAAGACTTGCTCTTGGAGGTTGCAGCCGTATTAGTAGCAGTATAATCTGTGTAATGATAATGGCCAAGAACTAACTTAGAACAGGAACCACGATACTAATAACATCATAATGTGCAGCAGACAGGCTGTGCCTCAGAGCTTAAACTTGTTGTAGAAGATGCATGCAACAGGAATATTGTTGGGTGGGGTGGGGGAGAAAGTTAAGAGTTGGAACAAGCCTAATGTCTTTGTTCAAAATGGCCAAAAATGTAAAAGATCCCCTTGCTGTGTTTCAAGAAGATAACTGCTTTTAGCACGGGAATTCTTCAGAAAGAGCTGAAGGGTTCAAAAACTGTGGAATAACAGTTGTGGGGTTTTTTTTCTTAACTGGGTGTCAGCGTTGGGGCTGTGATTCTTATATTCAGTTGAGAGAGTCTTGCATGTGGTGTGGTAACTGAAAAGTTGTATTAAGTCATACTGATGAAAAATACATCACAATGATGTATTTTTGCTTTTTTTACATGCCTTAAATGTTAAGTAAAAACATTTGTAGAAAACCTAGAAGAGCTGGGATTAAGTTTATCCTTTCTACAAGCGATAGAGGCTTACTTACTCCAGCCATAGTTTCTTCTCAGTTGAACTAATCTAATAACTCAGTAGAAATCAGTCTCCCTATATATTTCTGTTCAGCATCTTTTCTTTTAAAGGCTGGTTATTGTGGTTCCTGTGTAAGTAGGGGATGTAAGGGAGACTTCTAATATTTTATTGCAAACTCAGTTGTTAGTTTCTAATTGGCTTACAAGAAAGCCCTGGAGAGGTCAATTACAGCCACACCAAAGGGAATATTTAGACTGATGTTGCAATCGGTTGATAATTCCCATTGCACCTTCAGTTCCTCTTGATTTAATTTCACTCAACACTGCTAAAGGGAAGAACTGGCTTCTTAATAAACTAACTGTGAATCTTTCCTACATCTACCAAGAAAACACTACTGAGGCTGCTCAGTTTTGCATAGGATATTTAATTTTTCCTCAAATAAGAATTTGGACCCAAGTCTTCATGGTCAATATGTTAACCATTGGATCAAAGAGTCATTTTGATGCTCTCCTGCCAAATGAAAATTTCTGAACTTAAACAAATTGGCACAGCTTTGGCAGAAAAAATTGAATCCCATCTAAGAACATGCAGTAGGTCAATGGTTAGGCACCATCCTGAGAGGCAAGAAACTGCACTTAGTCCTTGCTCCAGATGCAGAGAGATGTGGACCTTGGTAATTAGGCGTATAATCAGCTCAGCACTACAAGCACATGGCTTATTATGCAGCTCTCCAGGGTCAAAATTCTAAGCAGCAACTGATCTAGGGTACTGAGGATTTATTTTGTACTTAAAAGCATATCATTAATGTCATCTATTAGAAATTTAAGTCTTTTTGTGATTGAATGTATCTTGCCTTAATCCTTTATATGCGGTATGTCGGTCAATAGATTTAATGTTTAAAACTGAGGTCACCTGGCATTTGGTTGCTGGGTCTGTTACTGGTCTGTTTTTTGAGTTAGTAATTCACTTTTTCAGCCAGCAGAATATATATGATGGTATTTTTCACATTCATCCCTTTCTGAAGGCTAGTGTACATCTAAACCCTAAAGATGGTGCTCATAAACTACAAGCCCTTAGGGTGTTCATAAACCCTAAAGTTTCTGAAAGATGTTTTCAGCACACAGAGTGCAACTTCAGTTTCAATAAACACAATTACTACTAAAAAAATCTGCAGAGAGCAAACTTTTTATATCCATTCTCTAATCTGTACTGTTTTAATGGCAAAGATGTAGAGTACACCAATCACCATGCCAGGCTAATTTGTCTAGAACAAAATAGAAAAACACTGCTTTGGGGGAAACGTTCGTTAAAATTGTTTCCATAGTACTTGTTTCCTCAGGTACCTCCTACATAGTCCAACTTGGTATTTTGCAATTAAGTCAAGTTCTTTAATGCAGTAACTTCCCTTCTCTCCTCCTGCCAGTCAAATCGTATTACAAAATCTTCTGCACTCAGCTAGACAGCTCTCTGTAAAATGCTCACTTTCCTCTTAAAAAATAGACGTGACACGCAACCCACCACTCTGTACAGTCTGTCATCAAATCATCTGTGTGGCATAATCCTTACCCTGCTGTGTCAGAAAGGTAGCATGTATTCAGCTGTCTATCACTTCTTTATGCTCGTTAAATCTTTGATGAAGTCAGTGAGCCAAAATAGAATGTGGAAAACGGATGATCCTTTGATAGCTTTATGAAAGGGTCCTCAGACATGCAGTCATATAAAGAAAGGTATAGTATGTAAGTATGAAAGGAAGAACAGGTATCACGGAAGGGCAGGCTATTTTCAGCTTCAATTTCCATTAAAATAACAATCTGCATTTTTGGTTATGTGTTAATGAGAATAACTTCTCTGCAGTGTAAAGGCAACTTTACACAATAAGTAAGCAAGCTTTATGCAGACAAATGAACTTGAAACAACTAAAGCATTGTTATTCTAGTAATTCATTTAAGACTTATACTATAAGACAGACAACTGCCCTTCTCATCAGTGGGAGAAAGATGGCAAAATGCCATCTCAGCTGTCTTCATTAAACTATACATGTACCATCTATTGATTACATTATAATTATATATGTCTGTATAAATGCACCTTAGATCTGTCTATTGCATACATTAAAAAACAGAAAAGTACAAACCCAATGTCATAGCAAAGACTGTTTTTCACTATTTAAGAAGCACAGCATGATATATTTGTGAAAATTGTTATTTAATGTGACTGAGAGAAGTTTAACATTCCCAAGTGCTGAAGAAAAATCCCCAAAGCATGAAATTTCTTAAACATTCAATGGATTTTTGCCTTAATTAAAAATACATATACTGTGTGCTCCTTGATGTGAGTCTCCAGGTGCACATTTTACACGGCTTCAGCCATCTTTCCCTGCAACCCTGAGGACTAGAAAAATTCCTTCCTTATAATGAAATCTGAGGCTCATTCATTTCATGACCACAATAGTTGTCATGCTTGTACACAGGTTGTGAGGCTGCCAACAAAACCTTGAGAACTGGCCATACTGGTACGGCCCAGTTTCCTCAGAGCGGACTAATGGGCCAGCTGTGGGCTTTTTACATCTTCACAGACAGAAACAGCAAAAACTTCCCTCCAACTAGTTATCCCACTTGGGTTTTGTTTTAGTACTGTCTCTCCAGTCAACTTGTTAACCAGTGTCTGCTAGCTAGGGAGTCAGCCAGTAGGAAGTGGTACCTTGAGATACGCAGCAGCAACAACTTTAAAATGTTTGGCATGGATGCATCAATGCATGAATACTTGCAATAAGTGAGCATGGCACGTTCTCCTGATACTCGCTGAAGGTCAGTATTTTAAGAAGCAGTGACCTTAAGCCACTAGGAAATAGAGACATTACACTTTAACTATCTACAATTATGTTTAGGATTCAGAAAAGAAGATGCAATGAAAAGAGTCATCAGTCATCCTCTAGCCTTCTTACGTAAAGAGCCTTTGGTAGTTCAGACGAGTTGTCATTCCCACCTTTTGCCACAAAACGAATTACACATAAATTAGTGTCCATCAAAATACAAATACAGATAACCACGTGTGAGTCAAGTTTAACATACAGATTTTAAAGATCACAGCTGCTTTCTTCTTATAGTAGAATTGAAGCTGACATAGAGAACCCATGAACACATGCATGGTTAAACCTACGTACAGCCTTTGACTATGTGTCTTTGTTAGCAAGTAGTGCTGAAAAGCAAGAGCAAATCTCTGCAATGCAAAGCAGTGTGCAGTAAATGAGGATGATTGGAGATTTGCTTCAAAAGCACACTTCTGATCTAAAGTGCTGGAGGAGGTCCCTTTGTTTCCTTTGCATAAGGACCTCAGCAGTCCTTATCTGTAAGGATTAAAGGAGGTGATCGTAGCATTAGAGAAAGACACAAAAAAAAGAGGATGTATTTATTGCTTATCATTCTGGCTACCTTCAGGCAAGTAACAAGCAGCAAGAGAAAAACAGTTTTGAAGATGGATGGCTGTTTCTCTGAAATTTTTGGTGTAGTCAGCATAACTGCAGCATGTTTTTCATTTCTTCATTTGTTGGCATACAGCTTTGTGTTGAAGATGTAAGCATTTTTCATCTGAAAAGGTGTGATGGTATGATGGGCAAATGCATAATACAGTCAGAGTGTCACTTCACACCATTGTTATATGTTTGTTTGGTCATGCATGTAATGACTGATGAAAAATGTGAAAGGTTTGGTGGTCAAACTAACACATCCAAAGTGGGTAGAAAAAAGGAAATGGAGTTTTTGAGCTAGAAAAGAAAGGCCACAAGTGTTATGTTTTGGAAATGAGAGGAAGCAGACCGCTTAACAGGAGAAAGTAAGAAGCGGAGGATGTGGCAGTTAGGTGATCACATGCATGACACCTAGCCTAAAGGAGGTACAACAATCCTGATTCAGACAAGTAGATTTGCTTGCCGTTAAGATTATATAGCAGAACTATTTTGTGTTACTTTTTTTCTTGTACAGTTCTCCAAACATGATGCAGTAAATGCATGTGGAAATGTATGCAGCTACACTCCTCAAATCTTCTCAGTTCAGTGGCAACTAATTCAACTCCTCAATTGCAGCAAATACCAGCCTAAGAATTGTACTTTTTCAGACCAAAAAGTACCAATTTTTCATAGAAAAGGGTAAATTTTTTTTATTTTTTTTTTTTTATATCTAACACTGAAATACATGTTCAGCCACTAAAAACACTACTTTCCTCCAGTGATGGCTGCCTTCTCATGGAGAGCTCTTTGTCACTGGTTTTCTTCAACATCAGTCGCGGGTTGTTGCTCTGTAGAAGTCATACTCTGTAGATATTACAGCAGCCAAAACATCTAATTATTTCATGTGTATTGTAGCTTTTTTCAGGCAGCAGGAAGAAGAAAAAAGTACCTCTTTTCATGCTGCTAATTATATACATATATATGCAGACAGGAATAGGCAGTGGAGCATGAGGAAGACATAACAAATCAAAACCCATGTGTCTAGTATTCCTGTCCCTCTGCTATGAGTTTGATATGAAAGCAAGAATTGTATAGTCTAATATGCTCATTGTGAAAGTCATAGGTATTGTATGATTCAAAGAAATACAATTAATTGCTTTAGGATGCCACTTGTTTTAACTCTGTATTGCTACCATCTAATGCAATCAGAGAGATCGTTACAGACTCACAGATTTAGAAGGTCCATCCACTGCCCCAAAGCCAGGATGAACTATGCTTATGCTATTCGTAGCACATTAGTCTACTAAGTATTTCTCATGATGGAGATTCCCCCACCTTCCCAGGCTACATACTCCAGTGCTTTGCTATCCTTGCTAGTAGAAAGCCTTAATGTATAAGCCAAGTCTGCTCTGTTGCAATTTAAGCCCTTCATTTTTTTGCCCTGTAGTTAGCAGGCACAGAAAACACATTATTCTCTTCCTAATTACTGCAGCCTCTTAGGTACTTAAAGATTGTTCTCACAACTTTCCTCTATTTTCACTTCCATTCAATCGCTGCTGACAAAAATATACTCTCTAAGCCTCTGATCAGCTTCCCACAAAGATCTTGCCTAGACTTTGTACCCCTAGCCCTCATTTCTTGAAATCTGGACACTCAGCAATGAGTACCATATTTCACTAAAAGCCCAGCGCGTGCTGAACAGAGTAGGATTCTTTCACATGCTACATAGATTATACCACCAGCTACACATCATGTTGCAGTGTTTGCCTTGCTCGCTATAACCTCACATTGGTGACACATAGTTGACCTGGGAGCCAGAATAAGCTTCAGATCTTTTCTCTAGAAAAATACAATTTAATTAGGGCAGTTTCTTTCACTAATTTTTCACAGCAAAACTTCAAGTAAAAATAAAGCTAAAATGACCTCTGCTTGGATCTGAAAATTTGCACATGGAATTTTGTATGCATAGCACTTACATGGTTCTGTTGACTTTTGAATGGCAATATTTCTGCACAAACACTTGTGCTTGAAGTTTTGCTTCTACAGACCTAGAATCTGTGTTAAAGCCTTTTTGAAAACCTGAATTTCAACAATGAAAATCTTGTGTGCCAAGTAGCAAGCCACAAACCTTGGCCTGTGAAAGCAGGCCTATCAAAGCTATCGCATAAGGAACAAAGCTGGTACATGAGGAATGCACAAAGGCAGAGAGAAAAGACCATGTAAATAAAAATGGATAAAGGGGTTCAGTTTAAATGAAGTCCTTACTAAAAGGGAACCAAAATTAAACGTGCTGAAGGCTCCGAAAAGTATCACATGCAACTCTTCGGTTAGTCACTCTTGTATCAGCAGTTTTCTCTTTTGGAGAGTTGTGCTCCTCCTGCTGCCAGCAGGTACCTTGAAGATACGGCGGCGATGTGCAAATAACGTCAAGCAACTGGAGTCGAAGCATTGGGACAGCCCACCAGTTCAGCAAGAGGGCTGATTGAGGCAATGAATGAGGGGCCCTGCTCTCAACTGCAAGCACACTTTGCTTCCAAACCATATGCTGGCAACAGATTTGGGTGCAAAAAAAATCCCTATTGACTTTCTGGTGGCAGTTATAACCAACTTGCAATTTTTTCTGTTGACTTTCACTTCTATGGCTTTATTACTTTAGTGTAGTCCCAGGTTCTTCTCAGCAAAAAGTGTCTGGGTCAGGTCCTACCATCTACACCTATCTTTTTTCCCTACAGAAGCACGAGGAGTGAATGAAAAGACTGAAAACAAACTACAGAGACATTGAATAAGAAACTTATTATGTGCCTTCTTGTTGGAGAAATTTTTTGGCGTGAAGATTCGTGAACTTATGTTTCCACAAATGTTTAGTTATTAGAATGGTAAGGGTGAAATACGTTGCTCTGTTGCAACTAAGGTAATTTCTGCACAGTATCTTATTGGTTTATGCTTTTCTTCCTGTTCTAAGTCAACACCAGTTAAATCTAAGATACAATTATGAAAAAATATGAGATGATTCTTCCATACATTTACAGCTACATATTTGAAGGAAACCTTCAGTATCTTATAGAAACAATCCCTGAGCAATAAATTAATTAATTGTGTTTCAGAAAAAGAAATGTGATTTTTTTTTTTCCTGTGCTTGTAGAAATTATAAATAAGTAATCCAAGGATTAAAGTCTGAAGACAACAAAACTGTTTATATGAGCAGTGAGAGCAGCACTGGGAATTAAGTGAATAATTCTAAGACCTCTGACTGCAGAACTGTTGTCATAGTGCTCCACAAATACACCACCTCTGCAAAAATTCCTTATGAACGGTCCCTTCTATTAATCGTTTCCCCCAGCCTTCCCACACCTTCTCGCAGGCCTTACCAAGGGGCATAAAAGTCCTCTAATTCATTTCAGGCATTACCAAAAGTTGGCACACTAAAGCTTAAAGTTGAGAAATGTGTTTGTCACATTTTCAAGGCTGAGCTGTGCAGAGCCAGAGGCAGATAAATCCCTGGCAGCTTTAGGGAATACGGCAGGCTAAAATTTAAATTTCCAGAAGAGATTCCAGCTCAGGGAAGGCTTTCTGGACCTTCTGGGGCAATCGGACTGTGGTAGTCTGCGTCCCATAAACCTTGGCTGCCAGGCAGCCGTCTGTCCAAGCTCTGCTCCATGCCAGCTCTGCTCCCTACATCTGCTTGTGCCAGCAAGTGGGTGTTGCAAGCTGCAGCCTACGGACACTTCCAGGCACCCACAGGCGTGTGGCCATGTCTGCGAAAACACATAGCGTATGCTTAAATTTGCCTCGGTGGTCAACATAAAGGCAACGGCCAGACCATCAAGGATAAGTGAGTTGCCTTGAGTCTCACCAAATTCAGTGCAACAGGCCATAATGTGAAGCCCTAATGTCACAATTGGTGAGACCTGACAGTAAGTAGAAGATAATTTAGCAGCTTAGAGAGTCTGACCTCACCTCAGTTACATTAGTAAGTGTTTTAGCGTGGTCTTTAATAATCAAGGCTTCCGCTCTAGGTAATCGTGGGGCATGCATTCAAAAAGCAATGTGAATCCTAGCAGTGCTCTGAAAATTGAGGACAGATGCTAAAGCTATAAGAGCTGTTCTTAATTCACAAAAGAAAGAAGAAAAACCTCCTCCAGAGTTCTTTCTAGACAAGACAGAAATATTACATCATTAAAGATCTGTGTCGCAAGGTTTTACATATTATTAGGCTGAAGCAGCTCTGTGCATGTGAAGCCACACCATGTAGTGTATTGTTGTGTAAATATAGATTTTCTTTCTCATCTCTATCTATGGTTCTTCTTCCAGATCCATAATAATAGTGATAATAATTCTTACATCCTTGTTAGAAAGAGTATGAGCAGCCTATCCATTGGGGGATAAAGACATGAATAGTCAACATCAAGGGGAAGTTTATAAAATATTTTCTGGTGTTATTACACCCACTCAAACTCCAGGGAAATTATTATCAATACTTAGTACTGAACTCTTATCAGTTGCCTTGAGGACTTCATTGTTATACAAAATTACAAATAATTTAAGATTAAAAAAATATCACATTACCATGTAAAATTTGTCTTTCTGATAAAATTAATAATAACAAAGACAATTGACCTGCTTATGAAAGATAATTGCCTCTGAACAGTTAATGTCATATTTATTAAGCAGGGAGAGTAAGCACACATAAGGATTAATAGTGTAATAAGCCATATATAAGCTGGTATCATGGGCAAATCATGTAAATATGTTGTGTTCATATTTAGTTTTTAAGATATCTAGATTTCTGTGATTAATAAAATTAAAATGAATAGTCGTATAGTAATTTGGCCATATTTTATTGGAACTTTTGTATTTGTATGATAATTTTATGTAAATTGAGCACTTCCTTCATCAAAGAAGTTCATTCATCTTCCATCTGATTATCCATTATCTTGCAAAAGGGAAGCAAAATAAGTTCCTCTGAAAAAAATGGTTGACTTAGTAAGTCAGCAAATGCACCGCACAGCCTAAAAAAACAGTTGTAAAAGAAGAAAAAACAGCAGCGTGCAACTTGAAAAGGAAGCCTACTTTTCTAATGAGAAGGAATAAAAAAATTACCAAGTGATCATTCTTCAAAAGCTAGTTTCCTACCTTATCAAACTCTCCAACACCACCATAACTCTGACCTTAGGTAGCATGCACAGTTGCTAGGGAGAGCGGCGTTGTAGGATGAGGATGAACGGCTGACATGCAGCCATTTGTGCAATATTGGAAAGAATTTGCTTCCAGCAGCCATTTACAAAGTACATTGCTGGAAACGGGCAGAAAGCATGCACTTGTGAGAGAAAAGGAATTTATAAAGTGCTGCCACGCAGCTCGGGCAAAGAGGCCATCTGGTGCTAGGTGTGACAGGAGTTAACAGAACAGTCACCATCTTGCTTGTGGTGTGACATTATCTACACAGCTGAAAAATACAAATTTCAAAGGCTTGAGATAGAGCTGCGTCCGTGGGGACGGTGGCACTGTGCCTAGCCTGTGAGTTGCCAGGGAGACTGTACCCTGGACCCCAGCACCTGCACTCAGGCTTTCTTTGGCAGCAGAGACCTATGCTGGTTTCTGTCGGCTCATCCACAGAGGCAACAGGTGAAACGCTTCTTCCGTCAGGGGGAAGAGCTTGTGAAGTATGATCGTTTGTCTGTATAGGGGTACAACTGTACACACGCATAGTATCTTGCCTTCCAGCAGGAAGCAGGCCCTGGTTAATGAAGCCAAGGTGGGTCCTGAATAAGCTCAGTCTATAAGTGAAACTCACGCGTGGCTCCTTGTACCTGATGCTGGAGATGTCTTGCCCCACTGTTATATTTAGGGGCTTTCTAGAAAGGATCCTCTGGGCATGGCATACTTTGCCATTAAGATGCACTCAGCAAAAGGGAACTGCCAGGCACACTGCTTTTCTTGGTTCCCAAAAGTCCCATGACATTCTCTGTCACCTTCTAGTCCAACACAACACAGCCCACCAGGTGGGGTAAGAACAAGATCTTACGCTCAGTTTCCTGGTGCCTCACTCCAGCCCTTTAACCCTGTGTCCAAATATCTCCATGCACTCAAAATGTAATCTCCTTTATCCTCACAAAACCTTTCAGATCTTGTTCCCATCCAACCTCGCATTACTCATTGAGTGCTGGGGTGTTGGCTGCTGCCTCTGACCAACACCTGACACAATCGCCATCCCCATCATCTCCCGTCACGTTTCAATAAAAGCATTTTCAATGCCTTTCCCCATGCAGTTCCTCTCTTTTGGAAGGTGTTCCCCAGAAACAGGAACACAGCTATGCTGTTCTTGCCCATTATCTCCCTATTTAATTTTTTTCTTTGTCTAGATGCCAAGAAAGCAATTAGCAACAGTTACACTACCAGCATGCTGGTGGCTATCAGGGTGGCTGATCTGATGACATTTTTCCTCATATAATTTCTCTTTTTTTTTCCTCCTCCATCTGCCTGGGGACATGGTGCCTTGTCTGCTGTTGTAGATTTCAAGCATAAGCTGCTGGGGACAGAAACCTCCGTTCTCTTTAGATTTTGTTCTGTGCCTAGCACAGTCAGGTCTCTAGTCTTAACCTGTTCCCCTTCGCTACCCACATACAAATTGTTATATCTGGAGAATCCTTTTAAAAAACTGCCTAATATTGAAATAATGCATTCCTTCGCAGCAGCAAAGAAATTAGCAGATCTCCTTCTCCTTTCAGATTAGTTATATTATTTCTCAGGAGCCTCATAAGAGATGCTGGTAAGGTACAAAAGAAGGTAAACCCATCAATATTTAACCCACACAGCAACAACGTAGGGGAGACTCATCACAGTACCAAATACTTCTGTGTTGTGGGAATTTAATTATATCTTGCCTGTTTCATGGAAACTGTAACCTAGATACAGAGCCACCAAACTGATAAACATAACTCAATATTTGGCATGTTATGAATAACCATATTTCAGAGGAAATTATTTGAATTCATTTATATAGATCATAACCCTGAAACTAAATTACAGCCACAAACTTTGGCGTAGCAGAGTTCTCCGAACTGCAAATAGCAAAGTCTGAAATAAGGTCTGGGTTTTTTAGGCTTCCAGAAAACAGAGTGAAACTTCCTTTTCTCCTTATAATGTCAACCCTATCACTGTACATTTCACTCTATAGTAACATTTTAAATTATAAACCTCATTTTTCCGTAGAGTTGGACTAAGTGAAAAAGAAAAGTGCTCCAGGTTGGGAGCAAATGATAAACAGTTTTGTTTGGTTATTTTATTCATGTGCAAGAAAAAGAACAGATTAAGACTGACTTGGGAATGTCTTCAATTTCTGTATAAAATTAAAATATCACCGCTTCACATGGTTTTTTTTCCAAGCACTCAAGGTACTTTCTGATGAAGAACATCAAACTCCAATTTTCATAAGCAAATACAACAGGTAACTCTAATTATGGAAAGTACAGCTTCCTTTTTTCTAGCATCCTTACAAGGAAAATACACTCAAGTCTCTCCGGTTGATAAATGAATAATGAGTTTAGCTCACTGTGCCTCAGCAGAGGAAAACACATGATGTGACAATCTCAAAAACAGTATCAAATTTTCAAATCAAACATAACTGTAACAGTTTCCCAACTACAGATACCGTAGATTAACATGTGAGTGCTGTGCTGATCTTGAGTATTTACAACTTCCCAAGCAAAACAATAAAAGCCCAACCTAGATTTGAAACTGTTGTTTTTATCAAACATCTAATTTATTTTCATGCAGTGTTACAGCACCACAGGAAAAAGGGACTACACTACAGAGAAGTAAACTAGTGCAGAATGTCAGTGCTGCTTTGCTTAAAATCTGTGATAGTATCACCAAGGAACTTACCACATATGTCAGTCTGACACAGTCTTACTCTAATTTCTAAATGCTTGTAGATTTCTACATACCTTTATATAGATAAAACCCACTTTATTCTTAAATATCATATAATATTTGAATGATTTAAAAATTAAACTTGCTGGATCGATCTCCCCAATGCAGAGCTACATGTTGAGCAACACTCAACACTGAGTTTGCAAGGAAACAGAGGAGAAAAGAGACTTTTGTCACCTTCACCTTCTTTCCTTAGTCGTGTCTGGTGGTTCAGGAGTGCCTTTGAGAGCCCGTTCGTTTCAAGGTGCCAAAGATTCCATCTGTACCATCTTTGTTTATCTCCAACAATTATACACTTACCAGTCTGACTAAAAATAATTCAAAGGAAGATTTTGTTCCGCTCTATTAAGGAGTTTTCAGCATATCTGATACAAGTTATATAATGATAAAAGCTATATAAAGCAGGGTAAAAAGCTGGCTGGGCGGGCGAGCCCCAGGAGTGGTGGTGAGTGGGGTTACACCCAGCTGGTGGCCGGTCACACGCGGTGTCCCCAGGGCTCCGTGCTGGGGCCCGTTCAGTGTCTTTATGGAGGGCCTGGCTGAGGGGATGGAGCGCAGCCTCAGCCAGTTTGCAGATGGCCCCCAGCTGGGCGGGAGTGTTGGTCGGCCTGAGGGCAGGAGGCTCTGCAGAGGGTCTGGGCAGGCTGCACCGATGGGCCGAGGCCACTGTACGAGGTTCCAGCAGGCTCAGTGCCGGGCCCTGCCCTTGGGTCACAGCAACCCCCCGCAGCGCTACAGGCTGGGGGAGAGCGGCTGGGCAGGGCCTGGGGGGAAAGGGCCTGGGGGTGCTGGCTGGCAGCCGGCTGGGCAGGAGCCAGCAGGGTGCCCAGGTGGCCAGGAAGGCCGGCAGCGTCCTGGCTGGTGTCTGAAATGGTGTGGCCAGCGGGGCAAGGGCAGTGACCGTCCCCCTGCGCTCGGCACTGGCGAGGCCGCACCTCAGGTACCGAGTTCAGGTTTGGGCCCCTCGCTGCAAGAGGGACAGGGAGGTGCTGGAGCGTGTCCAGGGACGGGCAGCGAGGCTGGTGAGGGGTCTGGAGCACAAGTCTTGGCAGGGGCGGCTGAGGGAACCGGGGTGTTCAGCCTGGAGAGGAGGAGGCTCGGGGGGACCTTATTGCTCCTACAGCTGCCTGAGAGGGGGTTGTAGGCAGGTGGGGGTCGGTCTCTTCTCCCAGATCACAAGCAACAGGACAAGGGAAAACAGCCTCAAGCTGTGCCAGGGGAGGTTCAGGAAAAAATGTTTCATTGAAAGGATTGTCAAGCATTAGAACAGGCTTCCCAGAGGTTTTTCAATATACCAGCCCTGGAGGTATTTAAAAAATGCATAGGTTTGGTGCTTAGGGACATGGTTTAGTGGTGGACTTGGCAGTCCTGGGTTAGCAATTGGACTTGATGATCTTAAAAGTCTTTTCCAACCAAAATCATTCTGTGATTCTATGATTTTATAATCACACAATTAATCATTCTATTTCCTTGAGTAAATGATGCATAAAGTTTTGAGAAATGAAAGGGGATGGTCTATTCACTGAGACATTAGAATTATTAGGCATTTAGATGTGATATGTGTACTTAATTAGAATTACTACTTGAACTTACAAAAGCCAAAACATTCAAATAGTTGATATCCAGTCAAACTCACCTGCTGGTCTTCTCTTGTCTGATCAAGCCCAAAGTAATACTACTATTAACTTTTCATTTCTGGCCTTCGTTGTTTTATTTTCTCCTTGAAAAGGTAACACATCCTGTTTAGATTTGGAATGAAATTGTACGTAGTCATTTGTCAGCTTTCTTCACATTTTCACTTTGTCTCGCTATAGGTCTTAAGACTGCCAGACATACACTTGGGAGAGAGCGGCGAGTGCCTGAATGCCGAAACTTTGTAGTGGTGGTTACCCTATGCCGTCCATACTGATCAGACACCATCGTGCGTGCAAGGTAGAAAGCTATGCATGCCAGTGAGACCTGTAACATAGGCTGGAGATAATTCTAGTGCTGACAGCTACTCACCAAAATTCACTTTCTGTTAGAGAATCCTCCATTTTAGTGTTTAACTATTTTGAGACCACATTTTAGAAGTACTTGTGAATCCTTGTCCCAGTCCCTTACCTGAGAGGAACCTAGAAAAAGCATCTGGAAAGAAAAATAATTAGAAGAAACTGCTCAGATCCCTGCCAAGAACACAGAAGTACACTTTATCTTCTACTCCACAAGACACTGCAGTGCTTTTATATACAGCAGAATCTTATTACTTTATACTTCATTATTTGTATATTGGTTAAACCACACAATCCAAGCAGAAGTTAACAAGTTCTGCACACATCCAGTAAAAAAAATCAACAGCAGATGCTGAAAGGATGCTTTATTTCCAGTAAGTCATTGGTTTTGCAGAAAGAAAATTCACTGCTTTTACTTACCTGCAAACAATTAAAACTAGAACTGAATTGTCAGCATTAATTAAAGCTCATTATCAGATTCCCCTGTACTTCAAGACACCTATACTGTTACATTCCTCAAGAATGCCCTTTCTTTTCAGAGGAGCAAGGGGTATAATACTGCCAACAAAATTTCTGCAAAGCTTTGAATCTTCCCCTTTAATAAGGAAGAATGTAAAGAGTGAAATGGAAATTGTTACGCAAAAGCTGAACCAGCCAGAAAAAATATGTAGTTTGTTGGTTTTTGGGTTTTTTTAATTCGTCAGCATGACAAGATACTAATATGGAATCCAATCAAGCCTGTGCTATTGCAGAAATAAGGATCAACACAATATCTCCTTCAAGACAGACATTTTCACTGGTTTCAGTTTAAAGAGTTCATTCCATCCATAGAGCCCAAGGTTAGTATAAACCAACTTTTCTGAGCAATAACTAAACAGAAACAAATCATGTATGGCAGATACAGAAACAACTTTTAATTAAAGATACGAACATTTTTTTAGATATTTAATTTGGGTTCTGAAGAACTGTTTTGTGTTTTCTGTTGTTAATTCATTTATAACCCATAGGAGCCTTGGCCTAGGCTAAGAATGCTGAAAACTGAAAATTAAACTGCATAACATTTTACAAAGTAACAGATGGGAAAAGGAGTGGTATAAACACAAAGCTAAATCCCACTGCTGGAAATTAAGCACAAGAGAAGGAACAAAAAGTAATTTATTCAAAGGACTGAGTCCGGCAACCGAATGGCAAGAAACTCATAAATATCCTTCTGTACAACATTAAAAAGAAGAACATCTGTTTTACTATAATTATTAAGAACCTCCAGGTTTAGTGCCAGTCATTCTTTTAATGTATAAGGCCACCAACCTAATCAACAAAGGAACAGCACTGCAAACATGGGATCCAGCCCAAAGGTTTTGTACAGCTTGATATCTTGCAGGATTTTCACATCTTTGGAGTTTAAATGTTAATGAATATTCAGGCTGTTGCTTCTCATCCACATTCTGCCTGTGGTCATGCTTTTATACAGCAGGTTTTATGTCAAATTTTTAGTCCTGCAACAAATCCAGACAAAGATGGAGATGGACAGAAGATACTTGCTTTTTATTTGTGAAAAACATTTTATGATTTTTTTTTTTTAAAAAAAGTGAATCTGTTGTTAAGGCTGTGTAACAGGAGATACTGACCTCTACTTTCTCACGTGATCCCTTAATTTACTCAGATTTCCTAAGCTGATGTTCCTTTTCCCTGAAAGCCACCAGAGTAGCGAAATGGCTGTTCTGACTTCCACCTCATCAGTAACATACTCCGTGTTATGGAAAATGTGGGGCAGAGACCTGCTACCCTGTCCTGGCTCCTTTCTCCTGTTGTGGACTGCATTCAGGCAGGAATGGGAATGGCTGAGCTGTCACCACTCAGGAGCAAACCAGAGGTCTTCCCAAAGAGAGGAACTGCCTGCTGCATGGTGTGTGCCATCACGCCTGCCCTGGGGAAGAGGGCAGAAGGTGTGAGTGAGCAGATTGCTGCTACACAGATTCCTAACTCAGGTCCTCAGGACTGAACACCTGGCCACCGCATCCCTCTGGCCCAAGTGTCCTCATTTTCTCTCTGGATACCTGAATGCAGTAATGACGGGACACATCTGGGTCATGCCCTGGTGTGTGGCTGAAACATGCACTCTGATGCAAGGTTGCAAAAGCCCTTCGGTATCACAGTGTAGGCTTTAGGTCAGCGGGCTTGTTCCAATGGTCTCGGCTGTTCTAGCAAGCACCAGAAAGAAACATGAAATGCAGCTTGTAGCTCCAAGTGCTCTTTTCTCCTCCAGGATTGCACAGACCTCCTGCACTGCAAAAATCCAGTTTAGTGAAATACAGCAGAGTAAAAGTAGGCTCACACAAAAGTCATTATTCCTGAATGGTTTATGAGTGCTTTACACTTTTCTGTCCTTATTTTGATATCTATCAGACGGGTGTCTTGACTGATATTTATCAATTATGATATCACAAATTAAAATTAAAGTGGAAAGCATAAGTGATTATCTTGCCCACAACTGGGTAAGTAGGGGAACATGAACTGAACCAGCAGTATGAAGGAAATAAAAGTGGCAATTCAGAGTGAGCCTAATTCATCGCAGGCACGTGTGGAATTGTCTGCTATTCTAGCATTTAATTAGGACTCTTGTGTGCAGGAAAATAAATTGAAAAACATTCTTCAGCCAATCCTTCAGTAGACAGGAAAATAAATATAAAAATATCATTAAAGTTTTTAATATTTAATTTTTATGTGTAATTTAGTAGAGCAAATGAGGCAATTTACACTGGAATTTTGTGACAGTTACAACTGGTAGTTCAAAAAAGAATTATGGCATTAACTTTCTGGTTCTGAATAAAGTTATGATGTAGTTAGCAACCACCAGCCACCTTCCTACCTTACTGGAATTTCTTTTAACATATCCAGAGTAGATTTTATAACACAACTGGACTAATAAACTTTCAAAGGCTTTCCTTAATCTGTAATATATTAGGAAAAGTACAAGGACAGCTTCTCATCACCAAAAATCATTCAATACCTTTTGCTCCAACCAAAGGAAGATGAGAATATTCTGAAAAAAATGGCAGACTTTATTTTAAGGAAGGATTGACTTGAAAGTGTCCTTCTTTTAACCTATTTGCCTAAACCAAACTAAATATCCTTTTAGCTGTCTTCAAAATCTCAAGCCCTTCTTCAAATCCCTTCACAGGCTTTCTTTCATCTACCACATCAGATTTTATCTCTACGGATGAAATCCTCCTCCCTACACACACCTCCAAATGCTCTCTTCCATGAAAAGAACCCAGCTTTAATGCTGGATGGGTGATCTAATCCTTTCCACAGAGCATTTACTATTAATGTATAGACCCAGCTTATGTACTTCTCTGACCCTGTATTTGCTGACCGTACCCCTCCCTCTCTTTGCAGTTCATTGTTTCTCTAACAGATGCTCTTTCCTTCACGTCTGTCCAAAGAAGTGCTAATCTAATAAAACAGAGCAGGATGATGATAATCACTTTTATTAGAATCACCACTGATTTTATATGGTTACATCCATTCCTTACATCTTTTTAGACTGTAAAAACCCTAAATCTCTTTGTCCACGAAACTCCTAAGACCCATGGGTCAGACAGGAGTGATTGGCTGCATTTCTTATGCTGTGGGAGGACGTTGGGCACTGCTGATCCAGTCATCCATCAAATGTCCCAATTTAAATCAGCATCAGCCACAACCTCCTGGACTTGCACAGTTGCACAGTGGATTTACACTGAAGGATCAGCTCCAAATTAATGCTTCACCTTTTCTATGGCAGAAACTTGATGAAGTCATCTTTTGACGTGGAAAACAGATCCTGGACCTCACTGAGAACAGTCATTGCATTTTAGGAACAAAAAGTTATTAAAGGCAATTGTGTCTAGTTACAAAGGATCTTATGAAAGTGTCACACCTGCCCAAGCTTAGACACGTCTATTGAACGCTGAGCTCCCCGTTAGGGCTCCTAACTTACAATTTTAGGGAGAAAAAAAAAAAAAACCAAAAAAAAACTAAAACCAAAGCCAAACCAAAAAACATCCTCATACTCCAAACAATTGTGTAAGTCAGTCAGAAGTCTTTAACTATCAGTCTGACAGGTGCATGCTACTTTGTCAATGTATGTGAATTATCCTCAGTACTGTGGTCCAGTTTTCCAATGTACTGTGCAAGGTGCTTCAGCACTGAGTGTTCTCTAATTACTTATCACAGCATTAACTAAGGTGTTTCCAGACTTTGATCCAAAGAGTGGAGGCTGAGCACCAAGTCCATCTGTGCTTTGAACTGATTTCTGTCTACTTATCTGTCCTCTGGTTTGCCAACAATGTTCCAGGTAAGGCCAGTTGCACAAGGGCAGATCTGCTTGACACCATACCATGTCTTGCCCTGGGGCTGATACTGGTTCCTGGAGGCAAAGGACCGTATCAGTTTAGTTGTTTTAGCAGGTAGACCATGTGCCACTCTACCTTAGTATTCAAAGCAATTCAACTTGCCTACTGACAGCTTCACAGTTAATTTCAGAAAATGTCTGTGTGATTTACTCTTGTGCGTGATTGAATAACCTAACCCTTCACTTGAAAGAGTTTGTAGATTGTAATAGGGAATACATTTCCTATGTCATCAGAAATAACATTTTTTTCCTCCTCCATACTTAGGCTTCAGCTTACGGTGGATGTGTTTCTTGATTGCATCTTTTGTTTGTTGGTCTCTTTGAGACTTCACAGATGAAACTGGCCTTGCTGTGAGGTGAATCACTGTTGTCATTTCAATTACCGAAGAACTGTTTCTCTAAATAATATGAGCATTTCTTGTTATATAGCATTTTCTATTTAAGAACAGTTAAAATCTCCAACAAAACATCACAATCCTCTGTGTTATTTTTGTTCTCCTCATACTCAAGGCATAATTATTAACCCTTTCAGTGACAAACGTCTTCCACAGCCACAAACTTTTTGCTCACGCTGGCTGAGATTCTGATGCCTTTCCTTGTTGGGACACTGCTGTGGTGTAGCAGCATGCAGTGCATCGCACCTGCCCAGTTTTCCAGAGGACCTTTGTCCTTTCAAGGTTTTGCATGTTTCCCTCTGAAGCCACATCTCATATCCAATATCCCTCAGGAAGCTGCTTCAGGGAGTCCCTTGGTGAAGACCTTGTTGCCTGCCTGATTTCATAGCGTGGTCTCCAGAAGACATCCCATGTGAGTGTGCTGTTACGTTACCCATGACATTGAACCTGCCCCAGGTCTTTGTAACAACAGAACTGGAATGTAGTCAGCATTTAAAGGAGGGGTTAAAAAAACCCAAACCAAACAACCAAAACAACCATGTAAGAAGATGTGTGGGTACATGGTGCAGCTGTGCCAGGGGTGGGTGCCAGGTGAGGATGGTGGGAAAATAAACAGTGGCAGATGGCTTGGGTGAGGGAGTCCATTTCCATTTCTTGAATGAAAGTGCTTGCAGCTGAACAAGGTCTGTTCTTGAAAGCATTTCCGTGTCCAGCAAAATATGAGGGAAAAGTATCTGTCTGCGTTATTCTGGTCCCCACATTAACCTTCTAAAATGAGTTTTTCAGCATACCATACTTCTAAATGAGAATATGATGTAGCAGCATAAAAAGGCATCCTCTGTGACAGAGGAAGAACTGTAATGCAACAGAATTTACCAATGCAAACAGCACTATGGGCAGGTTTTTTAAAAAAAAACATAGCACATATGTTTGCATATCTAGCGCAGGAAAGGTTAAAACCCTAAATACCACCAACCTTATCTAACAAATAGGTTTTATTTGCTATTCAGAGTGTCTTTTAGGGATTCTTCAAAACTGTCAGAGATAAACAGACAGCTCTATTGGCAAATACCATGCAAACACACATGCAATATAAACTGTGAAAACAGCTAATCCAAATGACATATACTTCCTATTTTTGACAAGTACTCAGACTGTCAAATGCTGTAAAGGCCAAGGAGGCAGATAATGTTTAAGATTATGTTATTTCTGTGTGTGCACAGATTTTCCTCTTTGATCTGAACAGATTTCCTACAAAATCTCAATTTTAAAACATTTCTGTTAATGAATCATATAGTAAAATTCTGCTATCAATCTTACAGCTGTGAAGTAGCAAAGCCAGTCTGGCACAGTGAATCATAATACTTAGTGTCTGAAGAGATAACTCACAGAAAGAGAGATGCAAAATTCAGAATCACAGTTACAGAAGTAAGACTCCTGACATTTCCCCTTTCTCGCTTCTCCAATTGCACCAAGTGCAAAATGATCTAAGGTCAAATCCTCACCAGGCAAAGCAGTGTATGCTCACTGTAGCATGAAAACCGCCACCCTTATTATCACAGAACCCATTTAATGTAAAAAAAATGAAAAATGTCAGTAAGCTCAGTTTTATCAGAGAAAGAGCAACTGATTCTAAGAAAGTTCAGGGATGAATGGTGCTCTTATAAAGATGGTAACATTTGCCTCAACAGAAGCAATGCCTCCCTGGATCAGTTCATTATCCCCCTTCTCTGCTGCTTCAAACCTCTTGGTACTTACCTTCAAATATTACTGTTTCTCTTCAGCCAACTAAAAATTAGCCTCAGACTAGCTCTTGCAACCACTAAACACATTTTAAAAATTTGCCAATAAATTCTCAAAAATGTGAAAGCCATTTATATTCTGAGTGTTTACAAAGGAACCATTTTTGCTAACCTATTTCTACTGTGCTGTTAGCTAAGATGGTTTCACTGGCTTTTTTTTTTTTTTCCTTCTGTGAACTCTGTGCCTTCTGGTTTTTTGTGCTTCATGGGGTCTGAGCAGATGTGAAGGAAGTGCACAAGCCCTGGGTGAGTGCTTACGTACTCTAGTAGTATCGATGAGGGTAGCAACAAACTATATCCACCAGCTTCCCTACAGCCTGTCGCAGAAGTCAACATTTTCTTTACACCAGTATCAAGTGGTGTTTTAGGTAGAGAAATAAATTATTCAGCTTTGTGACCTAAGAGTGAAACATGTTTTATGAAGAGCTTGGTCCATTCTTGAGTTCCATCCTCATTTTTTCTCCACTCTGAATTTTCTGGAACTTCAGTATTTGAGAACAAAATTCTGCTTCCCTCCTGATCGGATGGGAATTATTCATAATTAGCTGGAGAGTTACAGGGAGGAGCCTGGGCATTTCTGTACCTCTGTCTCTGCCAAGAGCTGAGGAGAAGGGCTCTGACTGACATTTCCTGGCAGAAGATGACAACCATCTCCCTGATCCATCACCAGTTTGAGATGCACAGGAACAACCTAGCTGCAGCCCCCCCCGGGCTGCTGGCTTGCCACCTCACACACCCCGACATTCGGATGCCCAGTCGCTGTGCCAGCTTGGCCCTTGCTGTCTGCAAAATGACATACCCCAGCTTAGGACCTTGGGCACTGTCCAAGAGCCACACACCGTTTCAGGCCTGTGGACCAGCACCTCTGACTCATACAAGCAAAGACAGGAATGCTGAAACCTAGCCTCTGCCAACCCAAAATGCCCGTATTCCTCAGTGAAGGTGCTAGGATGTCTCAAAGGACCTGCTTCTTCAAATCCTTTCCTGTCTTGGCTATGGTCCACAGCCTATGGTAAGAACAAGCAGCAATAACATCCTTATTTCAATTGCTGTGCAGGGGATGGCCTGTTAGCAAATCATTTCTGCAACAAAATATGAGATATTTGACTAAAAAAAAGCAGTTTAATTTAAAGACACAAAAAAAGTGGTGTGGTACTTACACCATTAAATAATTCTGTATGATTTGGAGACAATCCATTCTCCCTAGAATGTCTTTTTAAAGGGAAGAGATTAAATTACATGTCCAGAAGTTTCTTTTCCCTTATTTGATTGGTGGACTCTGGGACTTTTCTTTGGTTCTTAGTTTTATAAGTGAGAATTCAGGGTATTTTAATAAAATGTTACATTTTATCTACAAGAAGAATAATTTTACTTTAATGAACCTGAAACCTTTTTCTACTGCACAAATCACTATAGTTCAACATCCTCAATCTATCTTTTCTGTGGAGGAGTCAGAGAATCTGGCTTATTTGTAAAATAATCCTGAGCAAAAGAGGAATCCCAGAGGTTTAATTCAGCACTGGAGCTGGACCAAGCCTTTTCCTAGGTGACCTGTCAAAGCAGACCCTCCCTTCATGCTTGTGCCTCTAGCAGAAGCGTGGAGTAACCTTAACACAACAGATTCAATACCTTGAGTATCACAGCAGTGGTGTGAGCACAGAGAAGTCCTGGATGTAGCTGGAGATACTTTTAAGTAAGTATGCAAGATACAATATAAAGTTAGTAACAAGATTAATTACTGGCTGCCTGTTAGCAGTGTGTGCTAGTGTGTCGGACTGGCAGCAGCGTACGAGGGAAGCTGGATGAGCACTCTCGCAGGCTGTAGCATGCAACATGGAAGTAAATTGTGTCTTCAGCGAAAGTACTTTCTGACATGCCAAACACCTTCAGGCCGAAGAATTTTGCTTGCTTTCTCTTCCTGTGCCAGGCTGCCACTTCAGAAAAGGTGGATGGTAATTAAGGCAAAAATCTAAGCAGAAATGGGCTGCGGAGACTCTGATTTTTCTTTACGGGCTCAGCTGCTGCCTTCTTGGTCTAACACAGGAGAGGAGGGCAACAAGGGCAGTAAAATGGCTTCTATATAAACCTAGTTAGCTGATGTCATATTATCGTTATTAATGTCTAGAACATGCACGTATGATTTTCTAGGAAGAAACAAGAAAAAACAACACAGAGGAGCAAATGACACATCCATTAAAAAAAAAAAAAGGTGGTAAAGCTGTTACTAACAAAGTTTTGTATCAATCTGCACATCTAGACCTCTGAGTGCTAAGATGAATGAGAAGTAAAATGAGAGGCCAAAGATTTTGTCATGTCTTACAGAATATGTTTTCTTATTAAAAAAATAGAATTTAGAATACCTTAGAAAACACTGTATTTAGATTACAAAACTTCCTTATTGTGTGCCATTGAGATATTTTCATTCCCTTATCAATGAGTTTTACATATTAACTTTCTACCATATTATACTACTATCTTATGTTTTGTGCTTTCTTGTTGCTCTTCCTTCTCTGTTCAAAGTAAATATTTATAAGCAAAGTGAAAAGACTGCCTAGGGAACACACTTAAAATTCTTATTTTTTTAACCAAGAGGCTGCACTCCATCAAACAATCTGAAATACTCAGAAGCAGATGATTCATGTCATAAACATTTTTTTCCTGAAAACGTGACATTTCAACACAGCTGTGGTCCAAGGGGAAGGTGTTTTGAGGATATCCTATCCAACCACCAAGATCCTCTGTTTCACTGCAATTGGCACTGCCATGAAGGCATCATGCTGTGTCTTAGTAAAGGGAGAACACTGAACTTCAAAAGAAATACAATGGATGTCACTATGAAGTAATGATTTTTGTTAGAGCAAACATTTGAAAATGTCTGGATTCAACAGCAGCTGCTGTTCATGTATAGTATACACATTTGATAATCTTAGTCAGACAAAGAGCTTCTTCTGTTGGCGAACCTGTGCTGGAAATGGTTAATTGCCATCCTACCACCCGTGCATCCTCTTTACCAGTATTCCATGTGGGCATTTTGCAAGGAGCAGGCTTTGCTTTGAACTAGCCACTGACACCTGTGTAATGCGTGTGTTACCTGCCATTTCTGTTTGCAAGACCACAGTGGAGAGTGGAAGTGACCTCCTAAGTCTCCAACAGAAAGTTATAGTACAAATATCCATGGGTGCTGAAGTTTTGTTCCTTACAAAGAATATTTTGGAGAATAAAGCAGATATATTTACTCAGATATTGGCAGAACAAAAAAAAAAAAAAAAAAGTTAAATCCACTAAATATTTTCTTTAATAGTCCTGATTCTTCCATAGCGTCACTAGCTTCACCTACTTCTGAGAGCCTGTGGATGCCATAAATACTCCATAGGTACTAATCATTTCCTTCAGAATTACACAGTAATCACAGTACCCTTTTTATTTCTTCAGAGACTTTAGCTGAATACTACTAATTCTTGCATAATGATTTTTTTATTGACAAAGAGTTTGTCTAAGAGTCAACATCATGTAGTAGTAAACAATTAGGCTACTCAACTGCTAAGTACAATACTGCATTGGTTAAACTAACTCCTTGACTTTTTTACTGTTTGTATCTAGAATCTTGGCCTTTACATTCTTTGTTATTATATTTTTTTCTAAATTACTAAACCACATACATCTATATGTATGTATATCCATCCAGAACAGTTAAGTGATTAGAACTGCCACAATTAATAGAGAGTCTGCAGTGATGGCCCACACGAAGGAAACAAATATCAGTTACACATCATCAAAGCAGTCACTTCTAAAAACTTAGGGCAACCAAAGGAGATCAACGACAGACCAAATTAAGCTCCTGGGAACGATCAATCCAGACAAACCAGTGCCATCAGCTATCCCTAATGCAGTCTTGGGAGAAGTTAGACAAGCCAGAACAAAAGCTATTGCATTCCTGACACTGGGAGAGGGGTGTTAACAGTACGTCACCCCCTCCGCAAGAGTCACGGGAGATCGATCTCTGCGGTCCATGCAGAGCCATCAGCCACATCCCCAGGCAAACAGGGAGTTGGCAGGCACTTTCTGAAAAACTGGTTGCAGGAGGAAAGCGTGCAAAAGGAAAATGAGATCCAAGGAGGGCAGGAGAGAGGGTTTCAAGACCTCCTTATGTCCTAGAACAAAATCTACTCCATTGAAACATTTCATAAATATCGACACCCCACTCCCACAAGAAAAAAGCAAGCAGACAGCAACAGCTGGCTGAACACTGGTCTTTTTAGAAGCAGCTTAATTACAGCAACTTTTGATTAATGTCATAAATAGCAACACTGACAATCAATCGTTGCTAGAGTTTCTTTTGTGTATTTTTCATAGAGTAAGCTCTCTAACCTCAGTGAGAGCCTCTTGCCGAAATCAATCTTCCCTGTTAAAAAAAATGTGAAGTCAGGTGTGAGAAGAGGAAAACAAAATGCTTACTATACCCTTGTGTTTCTCCTGGTGGAGAAACTTTACAGACTCCAGCGGCGGGCAATTTCTGGCTGAGGATTTTTACCAACAGCCACTACAATCTATCGGTTGCCCCCATGTGAAGACCAACACAAGATCTAATAGCACAGTACTCAATACGTAGCCTGGGGGATCTATGTCTGGACACTTAAAAATCTGGTACAGGAGGTTTGAAGAGGATTTGTCAGGGCCCTTGGCTGCCCCTGGTCCGTGGGACCATGCCTGGCTTGCCATGTGCCTGCCCTCGCCTGCCCCCGTGGAACAGCCCAGGTCTTGCTGCTCCCCAACAAAAATGTGCATGAGATGGTTTTAAAATATCCCTTTAAATGTCAAAGCACTTTCCCCGGCTAAACATGTTACATGGTATTTCTTGGCCCTCGGTTCAAAGCCAGACAGTGTATTCTACAGTCAGTGTGGGAAAAGGAGCAAGAATTTTTTTCCTGCTTTTTTCTGGCTCTGTTTGCTCTGTACGCAGAGTAATTGCCGTCATGCACCAGAGAAGACTTTCCAGCTGTGGAAAGTCCCACAGGAGAAATTTTGAGGAAGAAAATGCCTCTGGAGTATCCCGCTAGAAGGTTGCGCTCTGCTCACTGCACTGCTGAGGCAGGTAATTGACCCTCGATGAAAGGCGCTACAGCCCTGAACTCCAGCTGTGACAGCGAGAAAGACATGGCAACCTTTGTGACATTCACATGCTATCAAATAACTGACCCTCAGGAACCTCACCTGTCCCCCTGTCTCCATGGAAGCATGATACCAGACATGGCCATACCTATCTTAAGGAGGTCCAAATACAGGAGGAAAAAAAGATTGGTGCAAAAATGGAGAAAAAAAGTCCTAAAGGTGTTTCCAAGAAATCCGTTAAATACTCAAGATGTGTCAGGCTTCAGCCAGCAGCTACCCACACCCAGATGAAATAAAAGTGCAGCTGCTAGAACATCGGGATCGTGTGATTTACAAAATGGTTTCAGGGATGTTCCAGCCTTGCGCTTGGTATCGATTCGCTGCCTTATTTCCTGGCCAAAGAGCAGCGTTCAGAGCAATATTTGATGTGGTTTTCTGAGGGCTTCTTACCATGGGACCATGACAACTCTTAACTGGGAGGTTTTCAGTGGATTTTGTCCAAAGCCACTGTCAAAATATATTGGGACTGCTCTCTATAATGATTAGAGGTATTGCAAGGTTTTTTCATGCATATATAGATATCTTCACAAATACAGATATATCATCCAAATTTCTGGTGCTTGTAGTTTTGGTATAGGTTGCAAAGCCTTGTGATAATATTAGATAAATATTGTCACTCAGCTCTTCACCCTGTACGTGCACTCAGGTCCCTAACCGATCTGCCAAGGACACCACTAAGAATTTCAAACCACCCAACAAACTCTATCAGCTCCCACTCCTTCCAAAAACCCGGGTTGGCAGAATCGTGTTTTCTCCTTCCTCTCCAGCCGTGCAATTCGCACACACCCATGGACTTGCCTTCCCTCAAAACCTCCTAGCGTGAAGCCTGGATTCAGTCCAGAAACAACAGGACGAGGAAGAGTTACTGAGCAAAGTGCAACTTTTCTCCAAGCTTTCCATGCCCCGTCAGTCCACGCTGAGGCTGTGTCCTGCTGTTTAGTAAAGGATGGTGCTAGAGGCAGTGGGATACTGCCAGGAGGAGAGGAAAGGCAGGGGAGGGCAATGGTGCAACTGGGACTGATGCGATTAAGAGTTTAGCTCCCACCTTCCCTTTCTGGCTCCAGACACAGTCTCAAAATCTCTGAGGCAGCAGGGGAAATGCAGTCCAGCACTAATTTGAAAGGGAAATGCAATTAGTGCATTAAAGTTATTTCATTAAATAATCCCTTTTGCTCAGCCACCACAGTGCCTTCCCTGACCTCTGCTGGGAAGGGCTGTAAACTCCACAGGAGTCATGCTGAAAACCACCGCTGCGAGTTACTCAGTCAGTGATTTTCTGGGCTGTGGTTGGAGTTCTGTGCCTCTGGAGGAAAAGGGGTGCACAGCTACCACCCTTTTAACCTTTCAGAGAGGCTGTGGAGAAGGAAGGGCTGCCAGTAGGACTGCCGAGCACTTCTCTGCATCCCTGGGATACTGAGGACATTTTCTGTTGTTGTTTCTCCCCAAACTAAATTACGGATTGCTTTTAACTTCTTTCTTTTGAGCTGGTAGTACGCTCACAGGTTACCTAACTTCGCCATCTAGTGCTCGAGTCCACACCACTTGCTAAGAGCACCAAAAGCCTAGGGAGACACTAGAGGGTAAGACGTTTAACAAATACAATATTACAGCACATCTGTGTGTCTTGCACAACAATCTTGCACATAGAATCTGTGTTGTCTTAAGGTAAGTTTGTTCTTGAGTCCATTGGCATAACTCCACAGTTACTCCACTAGCTTTGTCAGAATACTTTTTCTAGAGGCAGTATGGATTTTGGAGTATTAAAAGAAGCTACTGCTAAAAAAAAAATGTTTTAAGGGAATGCTTCAAGAAGTGATTATATTCTTGCAAAGAGGTTGATGATAATGGCTTTCTTCACACTACAGGTATCACAAAGACATGATTATTTTTGTGTTGATAATCCTTTTTCACAGAAACATTGGAAGAATCACAGGAGAAACTTCTGATGAAGCTCATTTGCAGATACTGTAATTATAAATACTGGTTCATCTGTCCCTTATAGGATGCCACGTACTAACTCTTCCTGTGACCAGCATCTGAATCTGAATTTTCTCCAGCTGCACTGCAAGTTTTTTCTGTATCTTTTTGACTTTAGCTCATAAGAACGTCCAAAGTGAGATCTATTAAATCAGCTACATGAGAACTGATTTATCATAGCTGCCTACTACCTCTTCCTCTGCTGAAACACTGAAATAGATGTACTTTACAGGAGAAAAACAGATTACAAATTCCAGCAGAGAGAATGTGAGAGCAGGAGACAATGTGTCCTCAGACACAGGAGTCCAACTCTGACTGCCACAAAACCTTAGTATTTAGGATGTTTACTAAAGTTTCATGTATATTTAAATTTCATATTTATATTTATCTAAACCTTAGCATTCTAAAACTGTATATTTATTTAATCATTGTTATTTAGTATGTTTACTTAACAGAAGGCACAAAACCTTGGTATTTCTGAGCTGCAATGAAAACTATTCCACTTTGTAATAAGTTTTCCATCACAAGTAAAGTAACATGTGAGTGACCACGCAGTGCCTTCCGGCAACCCAGTGCCAAAGAATCCATCCCCTCATCCATCCCCAAGTCCCTGCGAGAGGCAGTTAACCCTCTCACTGGTTCCACCTTACAAATCCATTACCTGGAAGGGCTCAGGTACACTAAGTGACAGGTAGCGATAAAACCTTAAGGGCAAAGAACATAAACTACCCACAAAACTGTTTGAGGAAAGGCTGGCACCAGTGACTATATGGATGTATCCATTCTTACCCTACATTAAATTTGAGATTCAGAAGAGGAAGAAGGAGAGAACAGGAGGGTAAGGAGCAGGTCGCACGCCTTGTGTGCCCTACCAGGTATGGGAGCGTACTCGGGCAGTTACCAGGGAACCATTGGAGTACTGTAGATCCATGGTTTAGCTTGGTTTATGGTTACTGCTCACAGAAGCAAGCCATAAGATAAATAGGCCTGGCATTAAATCAATGGCAATTATTTGCTACTAGTGGGAGGCAAATGAAGGGGCTGAGCTTTGCCTATACATTGGACTAGGACTCTAAAGCACTTTGCTTTCATACAGCACATGGTATCAAAAGGCTTTCTGTAAGACGAGAAATTCATGAGTTAACTCCTGTGGACCCAAAAAATGCTTGAAATAAAACCTTTTCACCAAAGATAGAGACCACTTGTCAGTGGAAGTGCTGATTAATGACCTGTTTCAATCAAATATTTAAGCCATTCTTCTCTAAACTGCATAAATACAGAAAAAGAATTATTTTAAAAGCTCCATGTGTTTCTTGGCAACGGATTATTTGGTTTGGCAGAGTAAAATGCATTTTCATAGGACCTCTGATGGAGGTGAGCAGGAAGGTAATACACGCAAGAGTCATTTGACTTGGCAGTATGAACTAAATGGTTGCAGAGTGATGAATGATAACACTACATTTATTTTCATATTTATATAGTATTTATATAGTACCTTTTAAAAATAATAGCACTTTAAGATTTTCCACAACAGAATCCTTACAGTACCCATGGAAACAGAGTCCAGTGCTGTACCAAACTGTTTAATGGGCAGTTACACCTGAGAGGAGCCAGCCTTTGCCCAGGCTGCGAGATGCTCTGCTTTTTAACTCTCTGAAATTTGGGAAGGCTACAGGGAATAAATGAATGTTTCCTCTGGATTTCCTTCTCCCAATTCTTGAATGAATAAATTGTAAATAATCTTCCAAATGCTACAAACACTAGAGTTCACTGCACTTAGCGTGGTACTGTTACGATAATTGTGTGGTCCAGTGTGGCAAGGAACACATGATGTGATCACGGCTATAAACGCTGGACGACCACAGACACAGCTATACGTGGCCAAAGCAGCAAACCTTTGAAGAGGGATCATTAATTTATGAATACATACTCCAAATAAGTCTTTTTCAGATATTTGAATATAAATATTGGTGGTCTTATAAGGCTTAATGATCTCCCACATTTATCAGTGGTTCATTCCAGGAGCGCAGGACTTTAGGAGATATCAAACCTTCCATTCCAGCAGGGGACTCGACACTAGAGGTTCCTTAAGTCTCCCCCAACAATGTACCTTAATGAATAGATACCATACATGAAGAGGACAGACCACAGCCAGAACTATATGCCATACCATCAGTCTTTCAGATTTTGTAAGTTGTGAATGGAGACGTTCACCAAACTCAACCTCTGTGCAAGCAGTTGTTGAGAACTGCACCGATGAGAGGTGCACACTGAGTAGGTAAGAAGAAAAGTCCACCCTGGAGCTGGCTGGCATTGGCTCCATCGGACAAGGGAGAAGCTTCTCTCAGAAACCACCCCTTGTAGCCCCCCTGCTACCAAACCCTTGCCACGCAGATCCAGTACAGATAAATAAACTCTACATCTAAAACATTTGCACCAAGCTTGTGAAAACTAGTCTACCTTGTGCTTTAATGCTGATTTTCTAGAAACATAATTTAAAATGTAATTTTTTAAAGTTTAGATTTTTTTTTTCTACTGTGTCAAAGAAGACGGTGATGCTTTCTCCCCCAGAGGAACCAAAATATAGTTTGTGTATTATTTAAATTAATAACAAATTACATACTGGTAGAAATTGTATTACGTTGCAGTTTGGGAGGAAAGCAGGAAATCCTGAAACCTCAGGGGAAACACAGATAGTGGAATGTAATTAGTCATATTATTTTCTGGCCAAAAGATTAGATTTTATATCTCTGCACTTATTAAAAGTTTTATTAAGTGATTGCAACTAGCAAAGTTGTATCCAAAAGAGCAATAAAGGCGTTTGGGTATTGCACGATGTTTTACCCCGAGCACTGCATTTTCTGAGGCACTGGAGAGACTGTGATGGGTCTCAAGTCAAGCCTCAGAAGACAAAGCATCTTTTGAAAACCCAGGATCCATTCTTGAGCCATCCTGTTCTCCAGCAATAATATGACTGATTTGTGGTATCTGATGCAGGTGTGTGGTTAACTCACGACACGAAAATGGGAGTCCTGCCCTTAAAAAAAAAAAAAATTTTCAAAACTTGCTTTCAGTGAAGATGCACAACATTTTACAACTGGGCTCCGTTTATGCTCAGAGCCACTCACTGCTTCCCCAAGAACTTCATTCCAGCTGAGCGTAAGGGAGCACCCCAGAAGCACAACTTGCAGGTCACCCGCAGAGTCTCCAGGTGCTGCCCACCAGTGATGGTACCTAAGTGCAGCCTTGTCCCTTCCCCAGACCTGTTCTTGAAGGAAGCGTTTGCGCCTGCGCCTTGGCAGACCACAGCAGCTAACAGGCGCTCACGGTCCAGCTGCACAGGACAGAGGGAATTTTTCATCCTTTTTTCATCCATTGCTGGAAGGTCTTTGAGACACAGCACAGAGCTCCTGAAGTCGCTGCAGCGGCTGCCGGAGGTGTGATGGTCCTGGACACGTCTTGGAAATGTTTCTCAGGGGGTGCTGGAAGAGTTCGCAACAGAGCTTGGCAAGCAACTTACAGAAGTTTTTCAGAATTAATTTCTTTCTGAATTTTGCACTGATCGATTTTTCAATTTTCATTTATCCTAGTAGATTAAGACCTCGTCTTTAGCAAATATTTTCTTCTGGAACAGATGCTGGGAAGATGAAGTCACTGTATGAGTACGAGTAGGCATGCTCTGCACAGCAAAACACCCTTATTTTTCCTTATCCAAAGATGACAGGTCCACTTACCTGCTGAGCCTTCATTAGACCTGGATGGTGCTGCTTTAGGTACTTCTATTTGTTTGGAAGCATAGATGCTGATACATCTTACCAGCTTAATTTTTCTTTCTGTATTTGCAGCTGATCCTTCTACAGACTTTTCTTCAAACTACAAAAATGTACTGAATGCAAAGGCAACCCATGTAACTGATATAATTGGTATTTGTCGCTGTACTATGAAGAAATATACGTTGTCAGTGTTGTTGTCAATATTAAAAACATACATATGATTATCTCTATTGGAAAGAAATCAGATGCAAACCTATTAATGTTTTTTTTTAAGTATCACAGGACTAAACACCAAAATGTATAAGACTACTTTAGGCATTCAGACACTGATGCATTGTCTTCTGGGTTTTTTGTTCAGAAATACAACTTAAAAGAACAGCCTTAATAAATGCAAAATAATGAGTGTCCCACAAGAATTTCTTGAAAAGCTATTGTACAGAATAATCAGATTGCCTTTATTTGAAGAAAGTAAAACTCCTCCCATGTGAGCAGAGGCTTAGGAGTATTTTAATCAGTATTAGAATTTCCAAACAAATTACCCAGAGCGTCTATCACTGCTGAATAACTCTCCAGCTTTTCCATGAACTTAGACCAAAATCCATACTTAACAGTCACCATTCCCCCAGCTCGCAGCTCTGGGCAGCAGTACTAAAATGTACTAATTTGAGTTAACTCTGCTACAGTATTTCAAGAAGAAAGGTTATTTTTTTCCCCTTCTTCAGCAGGTTATTTTAAGGTGTCAATTCAAATTTTTGGCACTGACGTCAAATCATTCCGCAGAAAAGCTGTTCCTATTCTCCACAGAGCTGTTAAATGTAGAAGCAATAGAGTTCATTCTCCACTGACTGCAATTTTTCCACTATCCTATCGCTATAATTTTCCACCATGCTCTTGACAGCCTTGTTGGCTCTGTCCTACCAGAAGAAAGGGGTCTATTTAGTTGTTTTGTCTCAATGACATTTTCATCACGACGTGCACACAGCTTGCTTTGGAGCAGAAAGGAGAGGAGCAGTAGCTGTGGCTGTACTGTGAACGCATACATAGCTCAGCGCTGTATATTTCATGGGAATGATAAACCTCGTAACAGTAGTAATAACAATTATAGTAACAATTATGTGTGCAGTGACATTTTGCAATGCAGGAAGTTTTTCAGACCATCCCTGACTCTAAGCATCCCAGTGTGACACTAAAAAATGCCCCTGAATGGTCCCTATCTGGAAAAGTCCTATGAAGATGAATGAGGACCTGTATCTCTTTTCACAGACTGCTGTCTTACTGCAACAAATTCCTCTATTTCAGTGTGTCTCTCTGTGCAATAAGGTGCTGCTAAGCGGTGGACACACTTCAGAAGCTCAGAAAAGTGAAAGTACTAAGAAATACATCAATATAAATCAATGCACTAGGAAAATGCACAGTGCCACAAACCTGTTCTCCACGTTGAAATGCCTCACTCCTCCTTAGTGCCTTACCCCGAGGACGGACCTGCCGTGGTATTTCAGATAATCCCAGCTGGAGCAAGGCACTGACCTGAGCCGCACAGGATTCAGTCTTTGAGTTCAGCAATATTTCCTGTGCAGTGCAAGTTATTTCTATTGTGTCAGCTCAGGATGTCGGGAAAGCAAAATATTTAGACATGGGATGTCATGTCAAGCTTAGCATCATAAACATTTGGGAGGAGAAAGCCAGCTGCTCTGCTTTCTCAGTTTAGCCAGGAATGAACATGCCATTTGGGATTTTAGAACCAATTAATCATGGTTCCAACGAGTTTTTATCAGTAAACAAATATTCGCTTCTGTTCCATCCTTTATATTACTTTTATAAAAGGAGGAGATTTTAAAGGTGATTTTTGTTGGTTGGGTGTTTGGTTTCCAGGGCAGCTGTCTTGGAGGTCCCTGTGGCTGCCAAAGTGAGCACAGTGAAGCTCCCAGCAGCGACCTGCAGCACAGAAGATCGCTCTGCCACTGTTTTCCCCAGATTTTAAAGAAATCTCTGAGCTGCAGGCCTAAAAGAGCAGATCCCTCACCAGAAGGCACTAAGAGATACTACAGGAGAGACCGGACTGTTTCAGCCTTAGAGCCCTCAGCAAGGCACATTGAAGGACGTCTACTGAACTTTCTACAACCAGGAGCTCACAGCTAGTTCTTGCACAAGGGGAAGGTTTTAATGTGTTTTCTTGCTCCTGCGTACACACAGGATTCAGAGCAGCTGGCAGGACTAAATACGATTACTTTCCTGCTACACCAACAGTTTTTGCCGTCTGTGTGTGAGCTGCCTTAGCTTTATAACATCCAGTAGTACAATTGTCTCTGGGAGCTGAACGGTGGGTGAAATGCTAGCCTTTAAAAATGAGCATTTTCCAAATCACTGTGCCATGAACCAGTTACTTAAGCTAACTGGGAAAAAAGAATGGAAAAGATACCAGTTCAGAAGTTCAGGTGAACTTGAAAATGGAAGATTAGACGAAAAACAGATCACAGAATTGTGCTGCAAGTGTGTCATTCTGTTCTGTTGAACCAGTACTTCAGCGGGACAAAAGGCTCAGAACTGTGCTAAAAAGCCCCAGAAGAAACCCAGGTCTGTTCCAGACTCGGTGTACACCCGTACTGAGTCTGATGAGAGTTCGCCTCCGCAATTAGTGCAGGACCTCGTTGATGAGCAGCTGCCTGGGAGGTTCTGCAGCAGCGAAAGCCTGTTAGCCTGCCTTGAAAACCGGCTGTCATCGAAAATAGCTGTGTGGAGAGGCGAAACAGCCTTGCAGTGTTCATGGAGGGTGGGAGCACCAAGTTTTGATTTGCATTTACAGCGTGGCACCGCTAGCTTGAAGTCAGTCAGCTCCATAACTCTTAAAAGCTTGAAATAACTACACAAACCTGCAGGGTAGTTAGTAAGATTGCTGGCAGAAGTAACGCGCTCAGAACCTTTGAACAGGTTCATCTGCTCTTCTTTTTTCACTCTTCTTCCTGCTTTAAAAAGGTTTATGACGAACAAAGGATGATACTCTTTTGCCTACTGAGGGATCCTGTGTATCGAAGCTACAACTCAATTTGTGAAGCTTTCCAGAAACCTCCAGCGCTGCAGCAAAGTTCAGCATGGATTAGCTTCCATCTGGGAAAATAATAGGGGGAAGTTTTGTCCCTTTATATAGGGGAGAACAAATACATCAATATTTCTACATAAAAATGGTAGCAATTTCTTTTCTGTGTATAAAGAATTACCAGTAACTTTATGTAGGGGAAGGAGTTAATGATTTTGCAGCTCAGCCCTGTACCTACAACACTGTGTGCCTGATCCTTTGGCCATGTACGTGCATTTAGCGTTACTACTTCAACCATCAGCCCCTTCTGTTTGCTGAGAACATGGGCAGGAAGAGTAGAGGAGTAACCACAGTGGGCTCTTTCATTTGAAACCTCATCTCTAGGTTGCAGCAATATTTGCAGCACTGTAACATTAAAAAGAAAAATAAAGGCTTGGGGTTAAATTCCATGCCCTGTTTCAGCCTTTTTAAATTACTGCAGATCAAGCCCCATTACACGGGAAATCAGCAAAACCAGCTACTGTCTTCTCCAGAATTTTAATTACCATAGTAATTGCCATTACTATGTCTGCAACCGTTTCACAGCCCTTTTGCACAGAGCCCTGCCTGAACTTTGTGGGAACTTCAAGGAAGGGTGCGCTCCTTTTCCAAGAGAAGAGCACCTGTGCCAGGTCCTCAGCACTAAGGAGTTTTACCACCCTGAGGGTCCTGCAGGGAAATTGCCCATTGCTGCCAGCTGGGGCTTGGGGAGGATCAGGATCAGGATCAGGGCAGGGGTCTGGCAGGGCCAACAGCTTGCAGCTGGGCAAAGGGCTGAGCAGGGCTCTGTACTGAGCTGCTTTGTTCCTCGAGGAAAAGAAGTCACAGAGGCATGTTGTCTTACTGCACTGGGGGTATATACGATGGACGTGTGTCGGTGAAAGCTCTGTCAGGTAAGGGAACACCATTTTTATGTGACTTTTTTTTTTGAGTTAGCTTTGACAGCCCTTGTAGTATGCTAGTATAATTCAAGCATCCTTGCTTCTTGTGATCACTGGGTTTTACTGGTGCTCTAACTCCTCTCTGTATTGCTGACCAGCAAGTCAGTTCTCACTACATTGCCAGTGAAGAGCGTTTTAAGTGATGTTCTGGTTCCTGATATGGTCAAACTGCTGGTTAAATTCTGATTGCAGAAATTTTGTCGATGAATGTGATGGGCAAGGGGAAAAAAACAGAGCTTGTTTGTAGCTGAGTGGTTTTGTGCACAAGGTACTGGCAGTTTACTTGCTATGTAAACTGAGAAAGATGGAATGACTACGCTCTGCTTTTTTTCTTTAGCGGTTGTATTTTTTCAGCTGTTTTCCCAAGCTGTTATGCTTGGGCCTGAAAGGTTGTGTTCTTGTGTGGGAGGTAGCTATGTGGAGAAATAAGTCTAAAATGTGATCCCAGAATATCCCCCTCTGGCAACATCCAGGGGTTCTTTCAGTGGGTGCATAGAGCTCTGCTGCTGGGAAGGAGAGAAGAAAAGAAAAGAAAATGGTCTGCTCTAATTTTTTGTCTAACTGGGGGGGGTGAGGGGGAATATGGAAACACAAAGCACCTGTGCAGAGTCAGGGGGGATGTAGGGAGCGAAATAATCCATATATTTAGATTCTGAGATGAGGAAACGAATTATATTCCCCAACACCCTAGTTGATACTAACACAGTGGTAGCTGATTAGAAGAGGAAGCATTTATGTTAATGGTCTTATTTTGTGATTCAATTTTCTTTCAACTTCCACCATCTGTTTTAAAATACATGTTTCTGTTAGGACGCTAATAAGTACACGTGGTTTAATGCTGCATGCTAGTCACCAGTAGCTCTCACTGATTTAAATGCAAATTGTATTTTGCCTGAATCTGGTCTGCTAGATCTGGTCCCTGTTTGAATTATGGTTTCTGGGAAATGCTTGAAACAGGGAAACGTACGTGGAAAGATATGTTCAAGATATGTCTCTTCTGCTGCATTTGGAAATGGCCCATCAAAATGTAGCTCAACTTCTTCATGTTTGGAATAGTGTTTTGGGCCAGGGGGACCCATTTATAGCAGGCAAATGCCTATTTTTCTTCATTAGCTGCTGCATGGCAGTTTTCGTGAATAAAGGTGGCACTGTTTGGGCTTTTCCTTCAGCTATACGTGAAATTTCTCTGGCTATAGCTAAACAAAAGTCTGTCAAAATGGGAATTTGTTGGTGTCGTGTGAAGGTTATTCCCAAGCAAGGAAGAAAGCCAGTGGTTTTGAAGAGTTTAATGAAGCTCTTATAGAAGGGGTGAGGGCATTCAGGATTTGTATAAAACTTTAATACCTGAAACCTCCAAGGGTTACAGCACAAAACTAGTCTGACAGTGCAAGTTTTCAGCAACATCACACCCCTTCACTCAAACCTGAGCATTTAGCATTTCATGTAAGACTTCTGCTCCTCAATAAAAGAGCTTGAATGAATGTGTGTGTGTATTTAAAGCATTTATCTATGCAGCTACTCAAACCGATGGTATGGAATAGGCAGAGAAAAGGAGCGATTGTGAGGTCCTCAGCCCAGTCACAAAACAAAGACTATTTTTTTGTGCCATGTGGATCACCACCATTTTCCTCCCAGAGTCCATGAGAAGCAAAGCACAGTCAAATGTTGAATTCGGCTGGTTCCCGGGGGTCTGTATGCCTCGCCACTGCTAAAATTAGCTAAGCTTGATTTGTAACTTCTTGCTCGGTAAACACCAAAAAAGAAAACCCTAAAAGACCAATCAGGCACTAAGGGATGGTGTTGGGTTTGTTTTCTCAAAGACAAACTTGAAAATTAATACAACTTACTGGCGTTTCTGAAAATGTCACAAGATGAGTTGCAGTATTTTGTTTCTCTCGGTGGTCTTGCCTTACCCTCGCTGCTGCTGAGCAGTTGTGGTTTAACCCCAGCCAGCAGCTATGTTCCGTGCAGCCACTTGCTCACACCCTGCCCAAGCGCAACGGGGAGGAGAACCAAAGAAAAAGGTAAACCCCATGGGCTGAGATACGAACAGTTTAATAATCAAAATAAAATATAATAATTGTAATGAAAAGGGAGACAACAAAAAGAGAGAGAAATAAAACCCAAGACAGACAAGTGATGCCAATGGAATTTCTCGCCACCCACTGACCAATGCCCAGCACGTCCCCAGGCAGTGACCGGTGGCCCCTGGCCACCTCCCCCCAGTTTATATACTGACCATGACACTCTATGGTATGGAACATCCCTTTGGCTAGTTGGGATGAGCTGTCCTGGCTCTGCTCCCTCCCGGCTGCTTGTGCACCTGCTCACTGGCAGAGCACGGGAAGCTGAAAAGTCCCCAATTTAGAGTAAGCACTACTGAGCCACAACTACATCATCAGCATGTCATCATTATCCTTGTACTATATCCAAAACACAGCACTGTACCAGCTACTAGGAAGAAAATTAACTCTACCCCAGCTGAAACCAAGACAGCAATGTGTAAGAACACATACCCTAAACAGCAGTTAGTGCTGCAGGTTGCACTCCCACTAGAAAATATCTTTTTGTTTTACAGCAACGCCAGCCAGTGTGAAAATAGGAGTTAATTAACCTTGCCATATAAGCCTTGTCTTAGTGCCAGATATATTACAGTCGTGATTATTTAACTGAATTTAACAAGCATCAATAAGTATGTATTTTTAATGTTAAGATCTTTATTGCAGTTGCTTTCATGTGCAACCTGTCTTTCTTTGAAGATAGCTATTGAAGTGACAGTTTTTTCATCTGACGAGAGGTGTGCCAGCCCGGACAGTTATAACAGGTTTTGTGCTACTGAAAAATACACGCATCTTCCCAAAATGGGGATTCTTCTTCCTAAAAGAGTGACCCTTAACTCAATTTTAATTTAGTTGATTTCATAGATGGACGTTAATACTAAGCAGATGAAGAATCCCTCTGGATTTGGCTTTTTGTATCTTTTTAGTACCAAAATAATTCATCGTGACTGAGTTCATTTTTAGTGTAGTAATAAAACTTAATCAGAAATTACTGTCTTTAATTCTGAATGTTATAAACCATATACAAGTTTTACATCTTAAAAAAAAATTATTTGCAAAGAGAATTAGATTGGATCTTCTAATCCTCGCTCCATTTCACCTGTGTAACTAATAAACTATAAATATTCTAATTGTGTTGTGCTTGCCACGGACCTGATCCCAAGAGATGCCAAGTATCAGGGCCCATGCGGACCACCATCCGTGTCCTGCTCCAGCATCACACCTACTTCCTCAGCAGCCTGCTTTAGCCAAAGCTGTTTTGCCCTCTCTTGTCCTGGCGTTGTGTTTCTTCCAAGCTGGCTCCTGGCATATCGCGGTTCTTGAGATGTCTGTGCTTGGCAAGGGTGGTGTGGCTGCAGCAGATTTCACAGGACATCAAGCCTGCAGAGGCATGCCTGTTCTTAAATGTCTGTGTTGCATGTTCCACTAGGCCTTTGCAAGTAATTGCATGGCTCAGAAGGCATTATATTACATGAAGTATGATAAAAATTGCAAGAGTTCCTGTCTTGCTTAGTTTATGCCAGCGGGCACGGGTAGGGAGGAGGGAATGCTCACATGCACAAGAGAAGAATGTGGGATTTTAACGACAGTATTTAGTGAGACACGCAATGTAACTACGGCTAAAATTTGTCCACTTGAGCTGTTATTACCCCCTGCCATTTGGCGATATATAATGTTGATGAAATTCATGAGAATTCTGCTTTTGTATTTGGCATAGTCAGGGTTTTGCAAATTGTTACTAATTATGCCACTGCAAGGGGAGAGAGACTTGAAATGCGTACAGGTAGGGAAACAGAGGAAGGCGACAATATATGGGGGGTATTTAGTGCAAACAGGGCAGTGATGGCATAAAATTGCTACTGCTGCCTCTGCGATACATTCACGCAGTCACCAGCAGTGTGGAAACAAGGCGAACAGCACGTTTCGGGTAACTCCAGCCCAGCTGTTTTCCTCTTACTGCTTTTTACAGCCCTACAGTGCAGCACTAGGCCAATAAATGAGATCGATGGCAGGTCTCCTGGAACAGAGGTGCCTCAGCAGTCAGCCAGGACAGCTCACCAGCTTTCCTGGGGCCCACCACCAGCAGGCTACGAGCAAGGTGTGACTCCTCTGGTAGCAGCAGCATGCTCCAGAGCCGGGGGGCTCCTGCCCGTGCAGAGATGGGGGTGCATCCAGTCACGGAGTGGGGAAGTTTGAAGAAATCGGGGAGGAAGAGGATGGCTGGAAGCTGTTTGCACTGCAGAACAGTTCACCCAATATACTGTTATCCTGAGTCTGCTCCCAGGTTGTCCCTAGGAAAGTGGGAGCTATCGCTTGAGAAGCCATGAGATGGATGGCATGGCCTGAGAAGTGCTGGTGGTGGCCGACCAGGCTTTCTTGGGAACAAGCTGGAGGTAGCCATAGGCTTGGCAAGCCTGAAGCAGTGCCCTTGTCGGCTGAGCAGGCTGAGCGAGATGGGGCAGGGATCTTCTCTGGGTTTCTGTGTCTCCACTGCTGCGTCTGACAGGTGGCTCTGCTCGGACAACTCACAAATAGAGATGGTCTTGGGAAGGTGGGAGGAAAACTAAATGGATATAAAACACCCAGTGTCCTGTGTTTGTCAAACCATCCAATTTTTAACTTTCAACAACCACCTGAAAGAAATCATTGAAACTTGCAGTAACCCTCAAAATCATGCACTTACTGCAACATTACTGAACTCCTGAGACAGACCCCTCAAATAGCACTAAAATACAGCAGACTTTGAGGATCTTGTTAAAAATTTATTATTTGTCTTCTGATTTTTGAGATGCCAGAGTTCCCCTGAGCCATGCTTACAAGTTTTTCTTTGTAACTAGCATCAGTAGGAAAACATGACTTAATTGGTTATACCTTTTTTTTTTTTAGCTCCATCAGCAAGAGCTAAAAGTAAAACCCCAAGACAAAAAGTTACAACAAACTGACGAAAGTTAGTGGTGTTGGGGTTTGAACCAGTGATGAATGTATCAGAAAATACAAAGGTTAGGTCTTTCTGTCAGTAAAGTAGGGCAAGATTACTGCCTGTGAACTTCAGAGAATAAACAGCTGGGTAACTTGGAGAGTTGTGTCAGGAAAAGCACAGGACTAAAACTGGCCATCAGTAAACCTTGGCTGCAAACTGTGAGAAACTCCTAACTCAGAAGAGCAAAGCTCTGGGACAAGCCCTTGTAACCAGAGCAGTGGTGGTCGCCTTCTAAGAGGAAGGTGACTTGGCTCGTGGATGGAATGGGGTCGGGTGCTCTGGTTCTTCCGTAAGCACCTTAAGAGGGCTCCTGATCTTCCCAAAAAGAGAAACCTCGATGTGGTAGCTCCCCAGTGGTGCTTATTTGAAAAGAGCAAAGCGCTTTTAAAGCAAGTCCAAAATGCTTTAACTGTAACTGTCTCATTTTAACTCCACAGTAAGACTCTTTAATTTTCATTGAGATGTAAACCAATAATCATCTATACAGTACTCCACTATGATCCAATAAAAGACCTAACCATGTACGTTAGATTGAGTCTTTTGTTAGTGTCTCCTAGATCATGCTGGGTTGCTGCTCAGGCATGATTTCAGGAGATGTAAAAAGGACCAAAGCAAAGTAATTTGAACTTGTTTAGTTCTATCTTGCAGCTTTGTTGTTCTGTGTTTAAAACACTGAATGCTTCACAGGTTTGGTTTTACTTAGGTTTTACTTTTCTGTCATCTCAAACAAACTTCCCTTGATATAACTTGTGAGAGAGGAAAAAGGATTTGAGGCATGCCCTCTAAATGAAGATTTGTACAATCATTTCCTACAAATTATAGTGTAGTAAAATTCAATTAGTCTTTTGATGTGACTCAGAAGTGACCTTTCCCAGTTTCCAACAGCAGGCTCGCGCTCTCACAAGCGTACTGCTCTGAAAAGTTGATGTGTATTCTGGATGTACCGAAATGAAAAATATGATCCGGTTTCTCTCCCAGCTCTCACTGAACTATCACAGGTTATTACAAAAAATCGTGCAGATCCTCAGACCCTCAGGGCTGAGCTGTGCTGCTTGCTGACATGCCAGCCTGCTGCGGGGACACCCTGGCACCTTTCTGCGTTTTCGCTGGAAACCAGGCTCTTCCCCACAGACATCAACACTATCACACCACCAACTACTCGCCCCCCAGAGCAGTTAGGGAGGGATACAATCTGTCCATTTTTTGATACGTTAGGAGGAGTACATTTTACCTGCTGTCTTGATTTTTAAAAATTGAGAGGCTCATTTTAATTCAAGCCAGGTTAAGGTTAAAGCAAACAAAAAAAATTATTTATGGAATTCAAACAGAGCTTACAGAGGTTTTTGAAGATGCAGGACAGCATCTCACATGATGGAATCTTTAAAGGCCTCTCTTCCCACAGCCCAGTGAGAAGCAGGCTTCCCTGACAGGCTGCCAGGACCCCCGCTGTGCTGAGCATCCTTTGTGGACAGCAGCTGCTGGAGGGATGCTCGGATTCGGGCAGGGGGATGCCTGAGAGTTTCCCATCCGTTTCGTTCATGGTTTGATGGGAAAGAGGGATGCAAGGGTATCCTTCAACCTCCAGCCTTCCTGCTCTTACAAATGTTGTATTTCCTGACTTAGTTACCCTCTGGAAATGCTGTGATGCTGGGCACCTCCCATCTAGGCAACTAACGGGTTTTGTTTGGCTTGCTTTCTAGCTTCATGGCTTCATTCAAGTCAGGTGGGACCTCTGGAGGTCTCTAGTTCAACCCTTGCTCCAGCAAGACCGACATCTAAATCAGATCAGGCACAGGGATCTTGTTCAGGGGAGTTTTTAATATCTGCAAGGACAGAGACCTGACACCCTCTCCGGGCATCCTTCTGCAGTGCTTAACCACCTTCGTTAGGAGGGAGGGGAAAGAAAGGTTAGTTGAAATTTTCCTTGCTCCTACCAATGACCGTTGCTTCTTGTGCTCTCACTGTGCACCTCGGAGAAGGATCTGTCTTCTGCCCAGCTCTCCCCACCCTAGCAGCAGTAGCAGCCAGCCGCCAGCTCCTGCAGCAGCCTGCCCTTCTGCAGGCTGGGCACGCTCACCTCCCTCTGCGGCTGCTCATGCATCACAGGCTGCAGCTCTCGACCATCCCAGTAGCTCTCCACTGAGCTCCATCCCTCCCATGCTGGGGGAAGCACAGCCAGACACTGTTCCAGGTGCAGCTTTAAGCAGTGAGTAGCAGCGCGGAAACTTCCCTTGGCAGAAACTTCCCCTCTGCAGAGCTGCTCCCCAGCAAATCCTGTGTTGCATGCACATCCAGCACGCTGCTGCTACCCAGCAGGACAGCCTGTCTTCCAGTTTACCACATAATCCTTTTCCAAAACCACATGCTGAATCCCATTTTTGCATGAATCGCATTTCTATCAGTCACATACTACATTGCTGTGTAGATAAGATTAGTGCCTACCTCTTGCTAAGGATGGTATTTGACACTACAGGAGTATTCTAGAGTGATACCGGGTGATTTGGGATGGCTGAGCTCCTCCACGCTCTTGTTGGCATGCTGTGTGTAAATAATACGCGTTTGACATAGTAGCCTTGTATATACTGGTTTGATAGCATTCCCTCAGTAGATCAAAAAGTGACAAACTTTTTCCTGATGTAGTGAACACTTGAGAAGTTATTGCTGAAGCTGAGTACTGATCATAGGTTGTTTTACTATTTAGTTCAGAACTCATGGTGACTAATGATAAAAATGATACTGTACAACCATCAGGTATTTTTAAATATTCTCCAGTAGGTTTCTCCTAACGCTTTGATTATATTTTTTTTCATGAAGTAGGGCAAGGGGAAGTTTAAAACACTTTTTCTTTCCCTGTTGGGGGAAAAAATCCACCAAAGGACCTATTCCTAATCCAACACCTCTTTAAAAAAAATTGCAGAATAAAATTTCAACATTGAAATACTAGCTTACTGAAGTCAGTGGGATTTTTGCAGCAATTCTGGTGCTGAGTTTCCTTTATACCCTTTTTGCACTGAAGGAAGAAGGTGAGCACATTGCCTGTGGGGAATTCGGTTTGTTGTAATTCAGTGAAATTCTTCCCCAAGCCAGAACAAGTCTCTGTTTGTCTTGCTTCCAGTTTTGAAAGCAATTTGTAGCCTATTTTAATTGCATAATTAGACCAAAGATGGGCAAGTGTGACACCAGAGGAATGCTTCCACAGTGGCAATATTACTTAGACTACAGGATGCTTCCACCAGTAAACATGGCTGTTGCCACTGGGATGCATCCAGCAGGCTGGGAGGACCTTTTTAAATTTCCTTTAACAAGTTAGTGGGGGGTGGGAGGTACAGAAATACCACAGGATGGACCCTGCCATCTTCCAAGAACCTTCTCCTTTCCTCGCTGCTTGCATCTCACAGTGAACTCCTCCACACTACAGCGGAGCTATCCTACATTCCCCTTTCACAGCTGGAGGTGCTCCAAGCCTGAGAGGGGTGAACTGAGAAATGGGGAAAGGAAAAGAAGCAGGGGTAGGCTTTGCCACTCAGGGTACCACAGCTTGGTTTGGGCTCCAGTAATCCCTTTATGGCAGACGAAACACATAGGAGGGGAGGCAAGTTATTAAGGGCACGGAGCTAGGACTCGCCAAGATTACTTGCATCAGCACACTAAATTGGCAGTACCTGTGCTAAAATCTATCCATCGCATCTTTTGGGCTTGTGTAAGTATTCCTGATGAAATGGGAGGGTGGAGAGAAGCAGGAGATGGTGATGATGCTCTAGGGCTGTCCCTTGGGACCTGCTTCCTTCTGCCCGGCACAAGCTGGTGCTCCGAGCCCAGAGCTGCCCCAGGGCACCCACACACGCCTTGTGTTCCACATCACAGGCTACCACAGAATTGTAGTTCATCTCTCTGTGCCAATTAAATCCAATAATTAAATGGCTTTTTTACCCCTGTCAGGTTAATCTCTCAGCCATAGTATTAGATTTTTATTCATCTTTTTAAAACTCATTTTCTGTGCCTGGGTGTTGACGCCCTGGTTCAAAATAACAGCAGTGTATAACATAATATGTGTAACATTATGCGTATAACGTAGCAGTGTAATAACAAGACAAAAAGCCAAGCTGTTTCTGCTGGAGAGAAGCCAGGGGAGTTACTCAAAGAGCAGTGAGAACCACTAGGGTCTGGCTGCTCTAGTGCCTTGAAAGGCAGTTTTAATTTCTTTTAAAACTGGAAGTTAGTCAAAATCCCCACCTTTTGAGCATGCTGCAATTCATTGTACGGATGGAAGGGGATGTTTTGCATATTTACAGTCCTGTGTCACCCCTGGAGTTCCTACCAAGGCAGGTGTTCCCACAGAGCTGCCCATGGCAGCCTTGGGGGTGGCTGCACCCCTGGCTCCTGCTCAGGAGGCAGCACCCTTCTCCATGCCCTGGGTTTTACCTACACAGGTTAGGATATTGCTGGCACTGTCCTGTCCTTCAGCTTTCTGTTAAACTTGTCTTCAACAGCAGCAAAAAAAAAAAAAAAAAATTCTTCCAGCTAAGCCTTGCTTCTTTCCCCTTTGCCTCTTCTCTAGCCTCCCTGGAGATTTCAGAATATGAAAATACAAGCATATGTCTGAGGTTTATTAGGTGTGCACACCTTTCGAAAGCAGCTGTTATTTTAAACGTTGGACACCAAGTTTTGGCTGCGAAGGCGTTGTACTGATGCAGGCTCTGGTCCATTACAGCTGAACAAAGCCAAGCTCCAGACTGATCTTGTCTTTCAGTGATACCACGTTTGCTTGTGAAAACCAACAAATTAGTTGCCATACAGAGGTTTTGTTCAGTGAAAATCTATTCTGAAAAGTTATCGTAGTGAGTGTCTTTGATTATGACAGCATGAATAAGTGCTTTGGGGGGGGGGGGGGGGGGAAGAGTATTAAATAAGAAGCTCATGTTCACATCAGAGTCAGTTTCTTAAAAGCCTCTAAGATTCTTCACTTACTATCAGGTATTGCAAAGTTGGAGATAAAAGTAACCAACACTAAAAAAATTAGAGCATCTTTCATTTCATAAAGCTGTAAGTTAATTTAATAATCAGAGCATTCATTGTCTTGGTAACTTAAATTACCATTAGTTGTCTTGTCATCATAGGCCGATACGAATAATGACTGTTACATGTTGCTCTCGGTCTGGTACCTTGCACTTACAAGGATCCATCATGATACCACGTTTCATCTTTCACATAACTGCTGCTATCAGTGTCATTACTGAGCTCGGCTGCCTTCAAAGCCTTACTTGAGCTCCTGACTTTCAATGCCTTGATTTCCATCAGGATTTAGTCTGATAGGGATAGCACAGTTGTATCAGAAATTCAGTTTAATGATAACAATGTTCTGAAAGCAGCATTGGTTGAAATGTAGATGGGTTTTCCCCTGTCAGGCTTGCGCTCATGTTCTTCCCAGCCTTTCCAGCACAAGTCAGCAAGTGGTGTGAAACTTCTAGCACTAAAAAAAAGCAAGACTAGAAATTTCTAGAAGAACGTAACACAAAAATCAAAAACAAGCCTCTATTCCCCACCCACACATTGTAGCTTAATTGCTCAAGACTCTAAGATCTGATTCAGATAGGATTTGACTAAGAACGGGCTTTAATGTTTTGATGGGATGTTTAAGAAATCAGTTTCTTCATTTTGCTCTCCAAAATTTTGATGTGCATCTACTGAAAAACAAACATCTCTGTGCTTTAAAAAAAAAGTCTGTTTCACCAATAACACTAACATTCTATGAATTAAATAGTTACAGATTTATCTCCCGATCCCTTATTAAATTAGTGCTTAGCCAAATATTCATATTTAGCTTTAAAAATGTTTCCTCAAACATTTGCCCTTCCAGAACTACAGTCCCTTTGATGCTTTTCTTTGAGCTCCATGTTAATGTCTTTCTTTTGGATTATTTTTCCCCAAAGGTAATAGGTTTTGTATTTTCAAGCCAAAAAAGTCATGTTACCATCTGTCCTGGAACTGTACATTTTTCTTACCGATGACTGGAATGTTTCCAGGTATTGATCTATCAATTTGCACACTAAAAATAAAAATCCAGCTCTAAATTGGACATCATGCAGGAATGTACATGAACTAGTGTGGAGACAGTGCTGCTGCTTTTGCCCAGGCTAAGCAAGAGACTGGCAGAGGCATTTAGGATGCAGTGGGACCAGTTCAGGCAGGTGAAACTCTGCAGGATGGAAGGGAAATCTGCAGGGAAGGGAAATCACCGTTAAGTCTCCCTCTTCCCTACAGATCTTGCCTTACTGTCATAACCCTGTATCAGCTTTTGAAAAACTTCAGCTGAGTACCACGTACAACACTGATTATACAGGAAGGAAGATTACAGTACCAGAACTAAACAGCCATTTCTTTCTGTTACAAATTCTGTTAGGATGGATGGCCCTTCATAAAAATAGTTCTCTGGATTTACAGTGTGCTGCAAGAGCTTTTCAGTCAGAGCAGCTAACAGGGACGCTGTGGAAGTCTGGGAATGCAGCCTGGGAGCGTTAGCAGCACAGTCCCTCTTCCTCATCCCGAGCCTGAAATCTCATCTCAGAAAGCTCTTCTTCACTTTGGGGATTTTTTTACCCCATATACCTCTGCCACCTGGAGACCAACTTAACTATGAACTTCCGTATACTTCCTCTGTCCTTCACTTCTAATTTCCTCTTACAACCCTGTAGTTCGTTTTCAGTAGAGATTTTGGCTGCCATGGCCTGAGTTTGTTTTGTACACCCTTCAGTCCCTGTGCCTCCCAGAACTGACCACACAATGAACACTGAAAGTTTGTCAGGTGCTCAGCTAATTGTGTTTGCATGCTTGAAATGATTCTACAAAGATCCTGTACTACCACAGTATCTGTTAGATATAGTAACATAAGATATATATGTAATGATCACGGGGGACCATTTCTCCACTGAGTAGGTGTCTTCTTGCCAAAGAATTAGCGATGTGGTAGATGCATCGAGCTCTCCCTTTGTCAAACATCTGTAAAAGATCACTCATTGTGAAAAGAACTGAGATTATGTTCGATACTTAGCCGAAGTCCACCATGTAAGCTTTCAACAGCACTTAAGGATATGAGAGAACATAACCAGTGGCAGACGCAGCTGAGCTAACAGGAGCCTGCATGCTAGTGATGCTGAATCCACACTCAAAGGGATACTCTCAAAAGGACCCTTAAAGATGGACACAATCTATTTGGAAATAGTCCGCAAATGCAGAAGAGGAGAATATTTTGACACCAGTGTAAGAGCAACCAGCACTGTTTTAAGTAAAAGAATCATAATAGATATGCCTGAGGGATGTGCTGGGGTTTGGATTTCTTTTTCAAGAAAACACAATGTCAGCTACAAGGAAAAAGCGGCAAATAGTTTTCACTTAAATGCCGCAGTAGACTGAAGCCTATTGGGGAAGAGTAACTGATGACCAAGGCCAGGTTGGCCGGGGCTCTGAGCAGCCCAGGCCCAGCTGAAGATGTCCTGCTGATGACAGGGGGGTTGGACTCGATGACCTTTAAAAGGTCCCTCCCAACCCAATCGATTCTATGATTCTATGACATGGAAATATACCAAGCAAGGTCTACAAAATGGTGAAGTACCAACGAAGCGCGGAGAATCGAAAGAGAGCTGATGAGAAAGGCAATGCAGTTTGAGATACAGCTTGCTGAACCGTCTTGGAAATTTAGAACATGCTCTATGGTGAAATAGTTAATCGTAGTTCACTTGCAGGAGCTGTAATACATCTGAGTCTTATTCATGCTGACTAAGATTGTTTGGGTAGGGTATTCTCATTTATAGTCAAACATCTGCTTACCCTAACATTATGAATTCTAATAATCCAAAGTAATGGAACAGTTATCCATGTAATGCAATTAAAAATGTCTACTGCTACTTGGAACTTAGATCTTTATCCCTGCTTTTCTCATCTTCTCTGCAATTCCCTCCCATGCAATAGTAATTAAATAGCTTGCAATTTTTTTTTTTTTTTTTTTTCTTATGAACTGTTAAACTGCCAGGAGTATAAGTAAATTTTAATCAAGTGGAATTTTAAAAATGTTTCCCAAAAATCTTTTATAAGCTCTTTTTTAAAACTTTCAAACAAGATACAGACATGAAGCTTCCCTGAGTTACGCTGGTTTTCTTTAGGCTGCAAGTGCATTCTTCCTTGTGTAGATGCCTCTCCTGTCGCTGCTGGCTCCTGTTTGACAAACAGTGCACTAGGATGGGAGCACATAAGTAGGAATCTCTCTACTCTGGCTGCAAAGTAAAAAAAAAAAAAAAAAACCACCAGCTTTTAAATTACTGCTGACTAGCTTGTAATAATGAGGCTGTTAAAACCCTGGGGGGGTGTCTGATCAGGTTTTCCTCTGCACTTGAAGCCTATCACTATCCAGAATTTTCTAACAACTTGAAAGTTCAATATGTATTCAATTCTTCCTGAAGCAGAAAAGCTGCAGAACTAGAACGGAGCAAGGAATTTAGGTAGAAGGCTTAGCACCTAAATAAGAATGGTCAAAATATGCAAATTTTTTTTTCTCATTTTTTTTTCCCTTACTACAGTAGTCTCCCTATCCCAGTTGATTGCTGAAAATTTAAGGAAAAATAGCTAAGAAAAAGTCAAGTCACACCTATACAGAAGAGCAGCTTCTTTCCATTATGAAATGCCGGTATGTCATGCAGTTGAAATGGATTTAACAAGCACAAATTCAGTATGAAATGGAAAAAACTGACTTTTCTGGCAAATAATTCTAGGGTAGGACAGCAGTAGTTCAGCAGACACTCTACTACAGCAGGACTCTTGTGCTAGCCTTTAATCAGCCCTAAAAGCAGGGATGGGTTTGAAATAGGGGGAGCAAACCAGGAAAGCTGAGCTTCCAGAAGACTGTAGGGTTAATCTGTTAGCTAGGTTTGTACAGAAGCATTTGAGATTTCGCTAAATGCCTGCCCTAACTGGTACAGCATTCACTACACAGCCCTTACCCCTAGCCTAAGAGCCTAAATAAGCATTAGTAGAATTGTTTACAAAATTTACAAGGTCTGATGCTCTTAAAGAATTCTTGTTCTACTTTAGGATGAAAATATTTCATGCTGTTAAGTACATAATTTGTCCAGATGATCCCCGAAGGACTTTCTCTGACAGACAGACATCCTATCCATCTGTGAATACCTGCATCCACATTGCCCCTGAACTCTCCGGTGAGAGCACCCAGCTCCAGCTCCTCTCAAACTGGAGACCTGTGGCTCACCAGTAGCTCAGCCCCAGGGGCCCCACAGAGAAGCCCAAATCGGGGGAGTGAGATCTGCTAATGCACAGTTCTCACCAGTTCAGCTGTTGAACAGGACCAGCTCGTGAGCTGTTGTGCAGGCTCACCAAAGCTAAGCAGGAGTTGAACTCCACGTGCTTCACGGCTCGCTAGAGTCCTTGTTCGGTCACCCAGTAGTTGCTGAAATATTAAACATGCTTAACACGAGGTTGTGAAGCAGGAAAATACAGCTGATAGCTATTAATAGAGACAAGCTGCTACCAATACATAGAGCTGGTAGGTAGCTTTGAAAATATATTGAGCTCAAAGCAAGAGAAGATACCAAAAGCTTGGGAAACACTCTCTGTATGTGGGAGAAATTAGTATTTTTGCAATAAAGTACTGTGACTTTTAAAGTTAGGAAACCTTGATCCAATTTATGTTGCAAGATTTGGCACCTTGTGGATTTTGATGCCTTTCTGGAAGATGTGCTTTCACCAGCTGATGTTGGGCTTGCTCTAGAGGCGTTGTCATTAAATGAGAAGTTTAGGTCGGGTTGCTTAAAAATCATCATCAAAGATATGATGAGCAAAATAGGTTTAATCTGAATTTGTGGAAATGCAACTACATGAACCTTGATGGCAAGGTTCACTCTATTACTTCTTACATGGCTTAACAGACCCCTTTGCTTTCTAAACTCTTAATAGAACTTGGGTGCAGCTAGGTCCAATCTAAGCCTCAGACTTGGAGAATAGTTTGTATCTAAAGGATGTCCAAGGTTTAGTCACAGTTCAAGGTTGATTGTAAGATTTTAGCACTGCTTAATCTATGGCTATTTTAACATTTGCAAAATGAATCAACAGGGTTTACTTAAATTACAGAAGTGGTTTACTATGGATTCAGATGGTAATACTGATATTACTATGAGATACCTCCATCAGTTCACACACATCTGTACAAAAAGAGAGATGTAGAGAGATATATGACAAATGTACAAAAAATGTATACCTGTGACAAGTTCCTCTTGGGTTCAGTAAAATACTCACGGGAAATGCCTTGGCATTTCTCAACAGGCGAAGGGTTGACCCTCGAGGAGCAGGGGTATCAGCCCAGGCCCCATTGTCAGCTATTGGTGACGGCCATCCCCCGTCAGCATTGCAAATGGGAGTTTGCAAGCTCTGAGCAGCATCCCGCTTGGGGAGATGCTGGTTGCAGCCCACCGTGGTCCAGGAGAGCTGCAAGGGTCTCACTCAGGACTGCTGTTTATAAGGTTGTGAGATGACTGGCTTTACCCATCTGTGCATCTCCATCCTGGCCGTGAGTCAGTAATTTTTCTCAGAATTCCAGTAGCAATGGTACCATTCAGGCTGGTTACGATCCCAGTCAGGAATGTCACGGGACTCAGGGAGTGATGGTCCCTGCTCTTGTTCTCTACCTTGGCCAGGCACCAGGAGTTCCTGGCACAGACAGTGTCGCTGCCACCTCTGTCCCACAGGAGTGGCTGGCACGGTTCAGCGGAGCTGAACTGCCCCACTCATGACACAACCACCAAGGCCGAAGGGGAGGTCCTGAGGCTGTGGAGTGGCCAGAGGAGGGGGCGAAATGCACCACCACAAGCATGTAATGGAACTCAGTGATGCGTTTGGACTACTGGGCAAACTGGGTGATGTGACTGTTTCCGCTGGTCTTCATCCACCGCTTTCATAGCTTAAATCCTTGATTAGGATGAATGGATAAAATCAGTATGATTTCATGGTAGCTATGGTTTTTTTAAGGAAAAATACATAGTGAAGGTTTCATCAAATGTATGCCTTGGTGGTAAAGAGAATTCAGGCAGCTTTCTCTCATGAATGTTGCTTTAGATAACGGCAGTGTGTTTTCAGGGCATGGGAGGGGGGGGGGAGTTGCCTTTTCTACATTTTTGTCTAGTTTACACAAAAAACAACAAAACCTTTTATCATTGTTCCTATGACCGCAGTTTTCACTGTAAGACCTTCATGTGAGAAAGCTGCTCCCCCCTCCTTAGAAAGCTGGTGCTACAAACAAGCTGTCAGCCATTTTCTGATGTACCTCTATTCCCTGTATAAAAATAATGTATTAAACCCCAAACATCTCCTTGGATTCCATTAAGAATTTTGAGCTTTAGCCATAGCTATCCACAAGAGAGAACTGCAATTGTGCACTTACACTTTGCTGTGTGCTCCTCAAAATCTGTGTCACCCTGTAGCATCCTGATTATTTTTTTTTTTTTGCACTTACCCAAGCCTTCCTTTGCTATTTAAGTTTGAGGCATCTCCTCCTCAGCTAGAATCACTTAATTCCTGAAAGATCATGACAGCTTCCTGCTGAGCCCAGACAGCCTTCCCTATAGATGTTATTCTGCCTAATCTTCCTGAGCCTGATTAACGTAAGCACCTTTAGCATAATTAAAGTATATACCTACAAACACCGCAATGATCCTTATCACTTAAAAAAATAAAAGGGGGGGGGGGGGGGGGCAGTTAGTATGGAAACTTAAAGGTCTCTTTCCTCAATCAGTCTGGATCCAACCTCCTACTCTGTCTTCTCTAGGAGTGTGCTGCCAATACTGAGTTCTGTCTGAGAAAAGGCACCGGGAAATGGAAAGAATTGTTCTTCCCCTCTCTCGCTGCTGGACCTGCAGGACAGAGCAAGGGAGACACCAGGATCTGGGACAGAAGGGCCCTGTTGCTGCAGGGACCCGCCAAGGCACTCAGCACAGGTAGGAATGTCACATATGCTATTTCAGGAGTGCCTGCCCACCTGAGGACAGCCCAGATCCAGGAGTTACATCCTCTCCTCAAACACAGGGGACAGAAATAGTTTGGCAGAAAGGAATACAGAGCCGAGATGGAAGTACACATCCAGGGAAAAACAGGAATCTCCAGGGCCATTCTTTTTAAAACAGTAATTATATCTTTTTTTTTTTCTTCATTAGAGTAACAACATAAGTATCACAGCCCAGAGGCAGGCCCCTGAATCATAAAGGGGTAAGGTTTAAGATGCCTCTCTTGTATTTCCTGTCGGTTTGATAAGTTTCCTTTGCTTAGAGAGCTATTTTATCCCTTGAAATGTTTTGACTTCTCCTAAAAAAAACCACCTAATTCTGTGAATACCGTTCTTGACATTCTAGTCTTTCGCTGTTTGCTTACACAGAGACATTTCCAGCTTTGACAAAGATAATTTGACTTGCTTTGGTTTGCATACACTAGCGAGCACTTCCCTCTGCAGGAAGCTCTAAGTAAATAGCAGCCACAGCCTCTGGCACTGGAAGAAAATGTTTGAGGCCTCAAGTGGTAACTCATGTAGTTAGATTAACTGAAATGGGTACTTGTTTCTTGGCGAACTGCCCTAGTGGTACAGTAATGATTTACATTAAGTTTTCCATCAAGGTATTTATTTTTTCCCAGTGGATTCTGACAGCACATAAATAATCTGCCTTTACCCATGCAGAATATTCTACCACTGGTGCTTACAAGCATTACCCTCCTTGGACTGTCAGAGGAGAGAGGGTCATCTTTCATGTCATAGAATGGTTTGGGTTGGAAGAAGCCTTACAGATCACTAGTCCCAACCCCCTGCCATGGGCAGGGACATCTTCCACAAGCCCAGGTTGCTCCCAGCCCCGTCCAGCCTGGCCTTGAAGCACGTCCAGGGATGGGGCAGCCACAGCTGCTCTGGGCAACCTGTTCCAGTGCCTCACCACCCTCACAGGAAAGAATTCCTTCCCAATACCTAACCTAAATCTATCCTCTTTTAGTTTAAAACAGTTACCCCTTGTCCTATCACTGCAGGCCCTACTAAAGTCACAATAGTGAAGAGACTCAGGAAACTCATCAACAGGCTCATCACCAGAAAACTGCAGCCCTCACATTCATAGTGGGAGGATAAAGGAAAGAGATCCACATCGATCCCATTGAAGAGGTCTGGCTCAAATTGTAAAGAATTTGTGACTCAATTTATAGACTGAATAAGCAGAAGGAAAAATTTCACCTCCTGTCTCAAAAATCTTGTTTATAAAGTTTTCACTAATACTGGTAATAAAGCAGAGTCACTTTTCAGTTACAGTTCAGTTACCTCGGCCTCTTCCCCAGGAGTGAAACTTAAATAAGCAAGCCACAACCCTAAGGAAGTCCTGAAGGACTGCATGATCATCCAGGTAACTCCACCCAAACGCCTCCCAAGTAGGAAGACAACGTAACAACCGTGCCGAGATCAACATGCAGAGGAGTACGTTCAGAAACATTGCAGTTCCATGTCAGCTGTGGATACCGAATTCTACAATCTCAACAGCATCACAAGGTGGGACAGCTGAGCAGGTAAATGCCCCATGCTAATCTGCTGACAGTAAGAGAATGAGCCGGAGCTGGTGATGCTTGTGCTCAACTGGAGGACAAACACACCGCGCAGCAAGCCAGATGGCAGAGAAAAGGAAGACGTTTTGTGTTACGGGGCGCAGAGTTTAGCCAGGCACACGCTGCCACGGCTTTCTAAAGGAACCCGACTTCCTACCTAAACTGAACTGTAGCGAACAGACCAGCCCCTGGGAGGTACAGCCTGGCTTGGTAGATGCTTCTGGTTCCTGCACTGCTTCATTTCAGTTTCTGATTGTGTCAATTACTTTGTGACAGTAAAACTTCTCTACCTCAACACCTCCCTCCTCCCATCTAAAAATTGCAATTTTATGCCTTCTTTCTGAAGCATCACAGGTTTTAAAATGCAGAGTAAAATCGCTAGTGCTTGACTTACAAGCCAGTACTGCACCTGAAGTTATGACCCTGGGTTACTCACCTCTTTCAAGTCTAAAACTTTATCTGATGGCTTAAAGAGCATTGTTGCATTCTCAAAATGTTAAAACTGGAACAATCTTAGTTTTGCAGGCTTCTTTTTGAAGATTAAGTGTCCTTATACTTCAAATTTCACCGGCCTTCAAGCAGTATGTAAGACTTTCTTTCAATTCCCACAAGCAGATATTTGCATTCTAGAGTCCTACATATTCCACCTGAGTTGACAGTGGTTGTGGTGTTTAATTTTTCTATGGCTGCAGTTTACATTTCTGGGGGCTGAAAAGCTTCTTTTCAAAACAAGGGCCAGCGGTAGAGAAATTGAGCCCTTCTGCAGTAAGGCCAAAGCTTTGTCAGCTGAATGGGACATCATTTAAACAAAAAATAACCTGTTGCTGGGGTATACTTAGATCTAATTCTTGCTAATGCTCCTCCATGGTAGTTTTGGAGTGCCTGCACCTTGGAAAAGGCAGCCCTCAACCTGATCCCATATGCCTGATGTCAGTCCTGATACCTGGTGCCTTTCTGGGGGCTCGAGCACTGCTTTCACAAGGCAACACGGGCTCTGTGGCCTGAAGAGGCTGTTATCACTGATGCAGCCTGCAATGCAGCGAGGACAGCAAGCCTTTTTACTTTTTCTGACTCTTAAACCAAATGGTTCAGCATCAGACAACTTGGAACAATTTCAAGGCTTTTAACAGCCTCCTTAGCACAGTGAGACACTAGTGAGGGGTCAAGGATGGAGCTCCAAATCACGGCTTTAAACCTTCCCTTTCCTTGGCTGTTTTGGGGCCCAAACAAGCTCCTTCTAACTGCAGGGAAGTGGTATTTAAGACTGCTGGATCATTACCTGTTTGCCTTTCTCTGGTTGTCCGTTAAGTTGAACACCAACTATTGCGAAGAGATGCTAAACTGGTCATCCCTTGTTAGGCGCAGCAACTGTGATAACAAATTCACTGAAAGACTTTTGATAACTGACTTCTTGGGGTTTGCTTTTACCTCAAGAGCATGGGTTAACCTAGTAACTCCCAGCTACTTGCTCTTTAATACCGTTTCCTATTTAAAAGAAATTCCCATTAATTTAGTAATTCTGGTTTGTGTTATTATACAGGACACTAGTTCTCAGTAACAAATAGTCTTAGTTCCCCCCACCCCATCTACTGTTTTTTTTTTTCCCCCCATGTCAAAACAGGTTGGAAGATAGAGGCTGCTGCCACAACACGCTTGCTTCATAACATTGGCTTTACCATCTCTCACCTGTTACATTACAAGGTAGTAATAATAATATTAAAAAAAAAAAAAAGAGGGCAAGAAAGCAGATGAAAAGGTAATTGTAAGAATAAGGACTACCTTTTCTTATTTAGGGCAACTTTTTAATACAGTGGGTTTAGCGCAAAGGAACAAACTTTGTTTCACTGAAGTCAATAACCTCTAGTTTCAGAGGGACTTCTGGTTTCTACACCAATTATAAAACAGGATGGTATACAGTTTCACTTTTATCAGTTATACAACAGTACCGTAAAAAAAGATGCAACACTATGTTCTCCCTTTGTCACAACATTTTTAGAAGAAATACATGGGTTGGTTTTTTTCAAAGGCTAATAAGCTCCAGTGAGACTTTTATAAATATGAAAAATATGCTTGCAATTTTGCACACTGATTAAGATATTTTTAATTATCTGTTCTAAATAAACTTCAAAACCCCTGAATTACAGCTACAGAGTGCTACTGCTGCTTCAGCTGCTTATTCCTTACACCTTTGTTCTTACCTGCAAAACGAAGACCAAATTCTATCTTCCACCCAGTACTCATTACACTCAAACATTTGATCATGGGTTTGTACAGTCACACTTGTTGGGTCTACTGAAAATGACCGCCAAGGTACACACTGGCTTTAATAATTATGGGAGTTGCTAGTTTGTAATGAATCGGCCTTTTGCACAGATTGCTTCAACGATGGGAGCACAGTTAGAAATGTGAACAAGAAGGGTGTTACATACCTGAAAAAGACAATCCCATGGCTTTCTGCACTACCGGTCAGTACCTCCTTTTGTTTGCTGGGTTAGTCAGCTCTCCTACAGGTATTCATTTTAATGCTATGCAATCTTTGTGCAGCTTGTCACACAGTTCCCTAAAGTAACCTACTAACCTAACTGGACCAGACTTCCCTTAGAAGTATTACAAATATTGTTTTATCCGATCCTTCTTATACATGCTAAAAGTCTACTGTATTTTCAAGGTGTCATTAAAGGCATCTGTAACAAGAAATTGTAATAAAAAAGCAAGTCTTAATCAAGGCACCTGAAAATACAAAAATAAAGGTAATTTCAGTAGTGTGTAGACTAGAATTCTCAGGCTGCCAGGAACAAATACTTTAAAATTAGTTCACCCATATCTTATCAGCACTGTACTGTATTATTCTCCTTATCAGCATTGTACTGTATTATTCTCTCTCAAACACCGATTTTTGTCTTGGCCTCTGGGACCCACTTAGTTTAACCATGAAGTAAAGCAACAGTCCCCTCTTTTCCTCCCAACAAAGCTTCTTAGGAAATCATAACAGTTCAACAACTTTCAAATGTGATGGAAATTACTAAGCAAACTCACTTTCTAAAAATTACTTTTTTCAAGGTTTCACCAAACCACTTAATTACTCGTCCTCTTGTTCAGCAAAGCACCTGCACTGGAGCCTCTGGCCAAAGTTTACTACTAGAGAAAGCAAAGTGAATCCTGCAAAGTAAGTTTGTGAAGGTATGACGTATAAAATAATATATTTTTTTTCACACACACCAAATACTAACAACAGAAATTTAATCTAAATGTTAATTCAAGTACATAAGTCAAACACATGATTTCAACATTAACAATTAGAACACTTAAAACAACTACTACGTAGCTAGTATCAAATGCAAATAAAATTAAATTGCTACAACTGCACCTAAATTATCATCAAAAGACAATTTAATAGGGTGATGAAACATGTTGAACCAAAATAAGTAATGGACCACAATAGCTGACTGCTTATAAGAAATTATTCAACTTTAAATCTTTCCATTGCATAGTTTTCTGTCTACATAATATTTGGTTTTGAGAAACACATTTCAGACAAAACAATACTTAAAACCAATACCTGCATAGGTGAGACCCTTAGACTCTTTAACATATGCTACTCGGCCCATTCCTTGACCAGGAACTGAAACTATATACTAAATTTCAAAAACGATCTACTGTATTAGTTTCAGAATTTTAAAAAAAAGGAAAAGAAAAAAAAAGGCCTGTACTTTTTGTCATTTAATAAATAGAACACTTCACTGAGAAATGCTAAAGAGTCACAATAAAATTAAAAACAGCCCACTCAGAATGAATTACATATACCCGATTTAAAAAATTTAAAACTCTTTTCAGTTCAATGCTAAACAATACTTTTTAAGAAGAACATGGCCTGATTAGAAAGTGAGCAAGCTGCTGTTCAGCATGGCTACTGCGGGCAAATAGGAGGGCTGGTTAAGAGGGACAGCCTAGGTAAGAGTAAGGCCTCTGTTTACACACGCATCCAGCAGAGAGGTGCTAACAGCAGAGACAAGTTATTGAGCTGTACAGAAAAGTACATGGAATTTGTGTATGTCAAGATTATATTTTTTTGTCCATTTCTGTTTTAAATTATCTAAGGTATTGAACCTCATTGCTATGACTATAGAAATACATCTCCTGTAGCCTGATGGTATGTTGACATAAAGCCCTTCAAAATACCACTCATCCATTGATGTAATGCTATCACAGAAGCAAAGATTGTATTTGGACTTTCCTACCTATAAAACTTTGCACCAAGTTTGCCAGGGTGGTGTGTTTTTGTTGGTTTGGTTTTTCTTAAATGTTTGCTTAGGATTCATTACTTACAACAGAAGCTGTAAAAATTCTGCATGAAACTCAAAATAGAAGAGTAGGAATTGTAACAAATTCTTTCAACACTAAAAATAAGCTACTGTTGTATAAACTATTACAGGTAATTAAAATCTTCTGAACAAATTATCTTTTCAAAACAAATTTAATCAAGCTAACAAAAACAATTAAACATTTGATTTCACTAATCTTTAAAGTGAAATGTTTAATACACACGTATGCTCTGAAGAATTATTAATCAACAAACGTATAATGTGAATTTTTGGTAATTATCTATCAGTGTGGTGGTTCTTTTTCTTCTTTCGTGGCAAGATCCAAAGCAACAAATTCTGAACTTTTCTTCTTCTGGACAATTCAAGCCAAATAGGGTGTACACTTAGCTGCAGAAAAAGAGGGGGAAGGGGGGAGGCAGAGAAAGACACACTTATTTTCAGCAAGCATACTGCATTACCTATTCCAAGATGGATTTAAATCTTATACCAATGCTGCATTCTTCCCTTTCCTCTGCACCCCTAATATGAACTCAAATCATTCAATTATTTAGTCAACGGTTCAAGCAACACCACAAAGAACCTAGTAAAAAAAGAAAGAAAAAATGAGAACTTACTAACCTCAGTTTTTTTTCCTAAAAACCTTAATACTTTAAAAAAAAGATTCTTTGATACTGAACAGAAGTATTTCCTCAGCCTACATATATTTGTTTTAATGCAACATCACAATATTTCACCTCCACTGAACACAAAATATTAACAAAGACAACTTTAATGTGCATATTAAATCACTCTACTGTTGCATTGATCTGTTGCATCTTCTATGTATCACAGCAGCAGTATTTCATATTTTATATTTAACACTTTAGATCTGAATGTCTATTAACTACGTACCAACTCCTGCTAGACATAGACTACACAAACTCCAACTTCACCGTGGTCGTCAATGGACTAGAAGAGGGCACTAAATGCAATCCTGTTTTGAAGCGACTACTTAAATCAGTCAAGTTATTCCATGGATATACATAGCCCAATGTTTTTGCATCTTTCTTACTTATTTTTTCCCCAAGTTCTCCTACACAGGCCCAGATTTACAAATTTATGTGCCCTGTCTGTAAGCAGCAGCAACAGAAAACAACTGAATCTTCAGGACAAACCCTGGGTGACTCAGGTTAGAAGCTTCCAGCAGTAAACACTGAGCATGGATTTAATGCTATTTTCAAACTGCCTTATAAGCTTTTGAAAACCAATCTCACAACACTCAGAGAAGATGGTAATCCTCATCTTAAAAAATGAAAGAAGCCTCAGAAGTGACAGACATCCACACTTAAATTCATCCACAAAAGCATTTGAAAAAAGAGAACATTTACCCTTGTAGCATAGAATGCAGGAAGTTAAAAAACCCTTCCTGCAAATCAGGAGACATTAGTCTCTTTCACGTGAAACTGACTACCCAAAGAAACAGTCTGTCACTAGTGTAGTAACTTCACTTCCAAACGTAAATTTAAACCCAAGCTGGAAATCCAAATAATTTAGAAATTACTGTGAAAAATGACTTCGTCACTTTAGGAGTAAAAACCATAATCTTCCTTTGTGTTGCACAATCCACATGAACATCAGACTGGATGATCCATCAGCAGGTCCACAGCAGCACAGCTATGCTCTGTTTTGGAAAAAAAAAACCCAAAAAACTGGACAGAAGTAGTTCCACAAGCCTTCTCAGAGATGTGTCTGTTGGGGAAATAACTTTGAGACCAACTTCTCTAACGAAGAGCCCAAACAGTGCAGCTAACACAATGTCTTTGAAGGGGGCAAAAACCTGCACCAAACAGAATCATGACATGGTTTGGGTTGGAAGGGACCTTAAAGAGCATCTAGTTCCACCCCCCCCTCAGTAGTAGGGGTAGTAGAGGGTAGTTCTCACCACCCTCAGAGGGAAGAATTTCTTCCTAATATCTAATATCCTGGGAGGTTTACTCACCTCTACTAGCCCACTATATTGCGTTCAGGGACAGAAAAGTTACATATGCTTGCTCAGGGGCTGTGATAAAAACCATTATGTGTAAGTAATCCGGTAAGTATTTAAGACTTCTAAATTCATACTGTTTCAGAACCTCTTATACTACATTCTGAGCATTTCTAAAAATTCCTAAGAAAATAAACACCTGTTTAATAATCTGTATTTGTTAAACAAAGCCAGCAATTTCTGTTTTGCCTTCTTTTCTTTTTTTTTTAAGCATCTTACATTTTGCACCCGGCTATTGCTTGTTCCAACAGCAATATAGTTAATTTTGACAAAGCAAACCAAGCCAGTGTTGAAGAAAATCCTTACAACGGATATCCCTATAGTAAAATAAAAACATTTCACTTGAACTTTATGTCCAAAATCCAGGGCAGCTATCTATTGATACATTTGTTCCGAGGCCCAGATGCTGAGTACATGCTCTTGAACTAGTTTATACAAGTTTTATCTTTGACTTGTAAATTGCTACTGCATGCAGTATTTAAGAAGATTAAACAAGCGAATTCATAGTAGTGAGATATAACGCTTGCTCCATCTGTTTCAGTACCGTTTACTACATACATTTTATGTGGTGAACTGGAATTAAAGAGTTATTTACATGCTATAGTTATGAAAATGCTTTTCCTTATTTCAGAGATTTATCAGTACATTTTTAAATACTTTGTTAAATACTTTTAAGTACTGTCTTCTACCTAAAAATTAATTTCTTAAGTTGTGCCTCAGTGAGATGCAACATGGATAGCATGTGTGAGTAAACAGAGAACATCCTATTGTGGAATACATGTCTAAGATCTGCCAGATCCCCAAAACTGAAGAAACTAGCACAACTTCTTAACTTCTTCCCCATCACCCTTAAGTCAGACTCAGCAGGAAAAGAACTCCCCAGGACTCAGTCTTTGCTACAGAGGGTGTTATCTTAAGGACCAGAAAGAGGTTCGGACATCTTCTGGTATTTCCTGATACCAGTGGAATTCCACCAGCAGTAAGGGAAAACAAAAAACAAAAATAACCACCATGAACCAATCATTCTCAGAAGAATGGCTTCTGATGGTTACTCTTAGTAAAGAAAGGGAGGTGGAAGCTCTCCTATAATTCAGAGCACATCTATACAACTTCGAGTTCTCTTCTGCCTATACATCAAAGTCATCCAGACAATCTAGCTTGATTCTATAACTAAAAAGCTACATTACTGATGCAAAGGGCCTGAATGACAAATAATGCTTCCTGTTTGGAACTGATTCTGCACTGACACTGCCTCTGAACTAGAGGTAGAATACAGAGTGTGTTAACTAGCACAACTATACAGTCTCCAATTTGGAACTGCCTCACATCTAATCAGTCTCCAGGGCAGACAAGAGTAGGAAGTCTTACTCGACACACATTCAACAGCCAAGCACAGTTTTGCAAACGCTAAGGTGCTGCATAACTTCTAAAGACACAGATTTATTTGCATTGAAATGAGATTCAAATTAATGAAAAAGGTACTAATTTCTTCTACGGTGCATTCCGGTTTTTTTCTTTTTGTGTTCCCCACTGCCACCCCACCTAACAGTTACCTTCTGATATTTCAGCATGTAGCTCTGCTCCCCTTCTCACACATGGACATCCAGACATGTAATTTCCATGTATGTAAACAAGCCTGACTGTTTTCACTACCTTGATCTGTCCATGATTTACCCAGTAACGTTAAAATACAGGTTATTCATCTTTCAGTGAAATGCTACTTTCTGTATTTTCTCCAAGCATCATTTTCAAAATATTCAGGTGACACCAAGCGGTTAACTGTTGTACTGCTATCTGTTCAGGGCTACTGTTATGTCAAAGTAAATACAGAAATACATATCACCAAAAACAAGCCAACAGAATGCTTTGAGATTATTAACAGTCCAATTTGAAAATTCTATCAAAGCAGCCCTTTCTCATTCACTTACCTTAGTCTGCTTATATGCTTTAAAAAGAAAACTTGTACACACCATCAAAAAATCAAGTGGGCAAAAAAATTAAGTTCCTGCAAGAGAAGTTACTTACCAGAAGGAATTATTCCATGTCATCTTTGTATAGTCGTGCTTTTAGTGAGTTGCTTCCAAGAAGAAACACACTTACACTTTTCCTCAAAATGACTGCTACTTATTAGAAAAAACAAAACCAAACACAAAAAAACCCCACACACCGCAAAGAAAAACCGCAACACATGCATCCATGCAGCATCATTAAACATGTCAAATCACACAACAGACTCTTCAGTGAGAAGGTGGGATCTTGTGCCACAGCTCGTAACTCTTCTTCAGCTGCAGATGTCTCTTTCAACACAGTGTAAGTATTAAGTTGGAACAAAAACAACTTCTGTAGATTAGATAGGAAAATAAACTTTCTAGACTCCTTAGGGCTATGTTTCAGTATCACGACAATGACAACATCCAAGAAGAGTTTTATCAACATGAAAAAGATGTATCTTTCCAAAGTCTGCCATGAGGTTTGCTTTGAAATATGGCTCTGTATACTCCGTGCAGGGCCAAATCCTCAGAAACAAGAATGCACAAGAAGCCATGAAAAGAAAAAAGTTTTAACAGTTCAAAGAAAACAAGACAGCATTACTAGCACTACGCCATTACAGAGACAACTTTTACAAACCAAACCTGGGATCTGGGAATTCTGCTAAGTAAGAATTCACATTAATTGTGATCATATAGCACACTGAAGTACTCAAAGTACTGTTAATTTAAGCTCACCTTAACACGCTTTCCCTATAGCACTTGTAGCTATGATTGAAGAGAGAAAAATCTCAACACATACTTTCTTCATTTTTTTAAACTTGTCTGCATTCTGGATTTGACCACAGTTGTGAATAATCATTCTTAGTCTAACTGTTTTTTTGTTCTGGTGATTCTTTCCCAAAGAAGTACAGGAGAGAAAATACTATCTTTAGATAACACATCTGTAAGCCACAAAATGGGCAGGTATGCATGGTCAAGCACAGAACCTGAAGCTGTCTTCATTCTTTTTTAAAGAAGGAAAGTCTCACATCACTATTTCACATTTTGCATCCTTTTCGTGTTCAGATTACACAGGTTATAAAAGCTTTGGCCCTAATTTTCATAGCTATAAAAAACCAGAAACAGACGCTCAACCAGTAAAACACCACCCACAGTGTGTACAAAACCAGGCACAGATATTTCGCCATTGTATTATTAAAAATAAGTAACTCCCATCACTTTGACCATCTGAAAGCAACGCCTTTTGGAGGTGACCTACTAATGCAAGCCAAAAATACCACTGCTAAAGTGGAGACTGATTAAGGCTTTGTGTTTTGGAGATTGTCCTTCCTCTGAGACCTTTTGGGCATGCAAAATCAAAACCAAGGAGAAGCAAGATTCTAAGCAAGAAGAAAAAGCTTGTTTACATTTCAGTCATGCATTGCAAAAAAAGGCATCACAGTCAAGCCTTAAAGAAGTCTGCCACAAATTCATCCAGAGGAAAAATCTCACCACAGCCTAAGTATCAAGAGGCTTCCAGAACAAGTGCTAAGTAGCAGTATGAGGAAAAGAAGGATGGCAACACTACTTTAACAGTTTGCTATCAGCAGTAGCTTTTTCAATCCACCAAAACTAGAACAGGTGAGAAAAAAAGAAGAAAAAAAAAAAAAAAAAAGGGGGGGGGGGGGAGGGGAATAGAGGGGAACAGAAAAGTCTTTCTTAAAGAAGTTCTCAATAACAAAAGCAGCCATCACTAAACAGGACTCCACTTAATCTTTCTGTTACTATTTATCCTTCCATTTCCCTGAAAATTTACTTTCACTGGGCCAAAATTACAAAGTAAAAGCATTTTAATAAACACTGTTTTATCTGTTCTCATTTGTCCTCCTTACATTCCTAAAGCAGAATTGAGCTTTAAATGCTGTGGATGTAGTCCTGGGCCCTGTACGCATGCACAGCTAATCAGAAAAGGATTATTTACTGTACTGTACAATGTCATCGTGCTTCTATCCAGAGCTGCACTATACTGGATCAAGTCTGATGCTTCAGACACTGCCTGGCCCACACACAGTAGGCACCATCCACAGAGAATGCCACCGCCCTTCAAACCTGGAAGTCCATGGCTTCAGAAGCCTGATATTCTAACCCAAAAATGTGAAAAAACCACAGCAGTCTGTTAATAAACACAAATAATAGTATTTAAAGCACAATGTGCTTGAACATCCCAGATAATATAAGAAACTTTGGAAGAACTTGCCTACCACCACTCTGAAAACTGAAACACTCCCTCCCAAACAAGCCTGACATTGCTTAATTTCTGAAATAAATTAAAAAAAAACCAAACAAACAAACCAACATACAAAAAAAACCCAACCCACCACCCACAAACTAAAAAAAACCTCCAACTTTCTGCACATAATTAGACAAGAAACTAGTTTGCATTATCTGAACAACCCCATCATCTCCAATGTAATTCTTCACAGAAATAATTCTGCATGGTCAGGAAAAAAAAAAAAAAAAGAAAAAAGAAAAAAGAAAAAAAACCCGAATCTCTGGCTCTAGGATTCATTAGGAACATATCTTTTTTTTTTTGTAATAACAGAAAAATATTTATGTTGCTCTAAAAAAGACTAGCAAGAATTCATTTCATGATACAGCATCTACTGATCTAGTCATGCTGAAAGAAACCATGTAACAATAACACAAGAACTTTAGCAAATCAGAGAAATTATGTGATGGTTTGTAATATGTGCCAACTTACAAAGATCAGTCCTATTTCATCTTCAAATATAGCAGGATGTAAAGGCCAGAAAGAGAAAACAAGCTAACTAAGCAGAAAAGAAATGTTTAAAAGAACAAGCGGAATAAATTATACAAAGCTTTGTCTGGAAGTATGAGGAGTTTTCAGACCATTATAGTAAGTCTCCGTAACAGCCTTCAAATCTGAGTACCAAAGAGCCAAAATTCCACTTTCTTTGAGGATGGAGTTTGATCTCCAATTGATAGCTGCAATTACTAATGAAACAACCTGGCAGTAGGAATCGGTTCTCTGTTCTGAATGCTGTGTGCTGAATGTTCTGAAAAATGCTGGGCAGGAACTAGATGGCAAGTGTTCTGTTTTGTATTATTTACATAATTAATTTCCTAGAGCTCCACGGATAACACTGTCAAAACTGCAATGATCTGTCATCTCAGTTATGAAGAGATTTTACCATTGCTTTTTATAATATAAAAACTTCCCTTTTCTAGCAGCTGCATGCTAATTTTAAGAAATACAATATATACAAATGAAGACACTAGACTTAGAAATTAAATAACTGTATCCATGTTTTATCCCATTTCTGGTTAAAAAATCAATTTAAAAAAGAACAGTAAGTGACAGCACTTGCATACTCTGCTATAGCTTTAGGAACGTCTATAAAGAGCAATAAGAAAAGCTTCCCAAACCTATTTATTTATCTGAATACGGATCTAACACTTCTGTTTTCCCTTTATGTAATAAATTAAGAACACAGCCTTTCAAATAAATTTTCAGCATCATAATCATCACCCAGAAGACCTTATACCTAAGTCACTTAACATGTCATCTAGTTCTTCTTTGTAAGTCATTACAGCAGATAAAAGGAAGCAAAAATGACCCTAGCACTGCACTGCAGATGTTTACACACTGTTTCTTCAGTTCTCTCACCTGATGGTCCAGACTCAACTGACAATGTAAGAAATAATTATTCTGTAGACTAACTTGTATTTTATATAAAGATACACACCAAGGCAAGATACATAAAGAACAATATTAAAGTAACTTTTCTAGCTTCGTTTCTTAAGAACTATTTGACAACATTTATGCTTACCTAGATGTAGAAGTGTGAACTGTGCTGCCAGTTCCTTTGCACCTTCTACTGTTGTACAGAGTTTGTCTGGCATGAAGTAACTCTGGGAACCATCAGCTATACTCGGAATAAGCACCTTGTACACCAAGAGAATTCTCCCATCCTGACTTGTGGTTGAATACAGGTAGTATTCTGGCGGTGCCCAATTATTTTTATTGCAAAAATAATCCAGATGCATTGCTGCAGAACTGAAGTGACTGGATTTTAAAGCATACATGCTAATTGGAGTAAGCTTTATTCCTGGAAAAAAAGGGTATGTACATCTTTCAACTTCAGGGGGGCTTGGACTGTGCTGACCATTAAGACGAACTGGAAGACTTGCTGGTTTCCCTAAGGATTTTTGATGACTATCTTCTTTGCTAGGAAACCCTGAGAGATTTTCTGAACCAGGACCTATATGACCATTGAAATGTTGCTTCCAAGTATTTTCTTTGTTAACTGGCTTTGCCAGTGTCACCTCAATACTAGCTCCATCAATGCACTTCCCATTCATTACAGACATTGCAGCAATGGCATCTTCTCGGTGGAAAAAATGAACAAACGCATAGTCTCTCAGCTTCTTCACACGTTCCACTACTCCTGGCTTGAACTTGTTGAATTCAGCTTTAATTGTGTCCTCTGTAGTAAACATCATTAAATTTCTTACGTATAGTACTTTAACTCTTTGCATTGTTTCTTCATCGACTTCTTTCTCAGGGTCTGCCCAGTCTACTTGAATAGCATGGCCCCAGAGCTGGAATGTTCCTACAGCAAAGCAGTATTACATCAATAAGAAATATGCGAAGGAAAACAAAATCATTCTTATCAACTACCTCTACAAAAAGCAAACGTGACGCATGACACATGAAACTGGTTTTTGCTGCCTGTATCTACTTAAAGCAAAATATGTAAAATATTGCTACTTTAAATTACTAAAGAAAGTAAGACACTGAAAAAATTCAGTGTTCTATCTGTAACCTTTAGGTTCATTCAGCAACATAAGCTGTAATAACAGATTTTGTGATTCTGTGGCATACATATACATGCATATATAAAGCAAACATAAGCAACACTGTTTTGCTAGTTAGTAAACACAGCCTCCTCAGTAATATATCTACTTTAAAAACTAAGGTCAACACCTGGAAGAAGTAATCTAAATGTATATGCACTAGCATGAGCCTTACTCTATGTTGCAGCAGACACTGAAACCATGAACTAAAAAAAAAAAACCCCACATTGTTACTCATTTCAAGCCACCACTTTGCATAATCACACAAGTAGTTTATTTTACATTCAGTGATATTGCCATATTTCTCCCATTATTTTACAAGGCTTATTTAAGTCTTAGGTAACACTTCTTCCTAACACTGTCAGCAATCAACGTGCGACTTGCCTACATCTTTGCCTTAATAAATAAGAGTTTTGTCATTCATTTCAGCAAGGCCAATGCTGTATTATCTGGTTTAATAACTTTGCTTCTCAAACTATTTTGTTTCATTTCCTGTTTAATTTTTCTTCCTCTCTCTTCTACAATTTCCCTTTTTAACTGTACCTTCACCTAGTCCCTCCTCTTCCACTATATTTAATCCCTTATACTTCCCCCTCTCAAAATGTATAAAGGTGCAAAGAAAAAGTTGTCTTCTATTTGTTAAACTCTTAAAATTATTTTCTAGTAAAAGATTAAATACCCACTTTCAACATATTTAAAGTATGAAACAGCAATAACATCATTTGTGACACTCAAAGGTAATAAGGAACACATTCCAAGTAGTTTATTTTTTAGGCTCAGCTTTAAGAGAATTCATGTGCAGGGCCTAGAGCATGCAAATGAAAACTGGATGGACGCCCAAGCAAATACCTATCTTGGTGTAAATTACAGTAACTTGTGCTTATAAAATCGATGGCTGCTCTTTCATTCTCAGAATTGCTTAAATGTTAAAAGCCCAGCTTCTTTTCTAAAAAAAAATAAATTATGAAATACAAACCAAAAAAAACCTGATTTATGAATGAAAAAAAACGAAACCTCTTTAGCTGAAAGGCAGCACTGCAGTTTTGTAACTCTCAAAATACCTTAAAGAAAGGAAAACAAGGATGATCATCCACACCCCCCACAAAATGGAGACAGATACTCCCACAAAAACTAAATTTAATTACAAATAGGTTTACCTGGGATTAGCCGTCTTCTAGCCATTGCAGCTGCTCTGTGAGATTCATATTCTACAAAGGCAAAGCCACGATTTTTTGTTTTGTCAGTGGCATTTGGATAAACAATGACATCCACCACTCCTTCTGTAACTTTTCTCATTTCATTCAGTATTTCTTCTTTCTTCTTCTCTTTTGGAATTGCTCCAATGAACAGTCGGCAGTTATCCAAGCTTACGCAGACACCAATAAATTTCCCTGGACGAATTTCGTAATTATTTAGAATCCTGATGGCTAGCTGGGCGTCCTCTTTAGTAGTATACATCACAAAAGCATAGCCTCGATTCTCACCACTAAATTCCATCATCAGTCTGAACTCATAGATTTTCCCAGCTTTCTCAAAAACAGGAACTAATTCATCTTCATACATATCACGAGGAATTTTACCCACAAAAACTTCACATCCACGAGGTGGTGGAGGACCTTCCCAACCTTGAAATAAATCATCCAACAACAATCTTAGTACAAATGCCAGATAAGCACACTTCTCATCCTCATAATTTGCAATTGGAAGTTATTTATTTATTTTTAGTCTCAATTTAGAACTAGCATGTTCTCATCCATTATTTAATTCTTATTTTTGCTATGTTTAAATAAAAAAATCTATAAGCCCATGATCTGTATTTCTTTTAATTCCATCTTCTGCTTTTTTCACTGAAATCTCTATGCCAACCCACTGAACCTAGCATTATTAAAACACCGATAGGTTTGCTATAAGAGTCCACGTTTCAATTATTTTTTGTCCTATAGAATTATATGTCAGTTTATTAATACAATCAACAGGTGATAACTGAGAAACAACTTAAGTTCTATTTTCTACTCTAACATTCAGAAGTTGCAAATGTTTCTCTGTACTTCTTCCCATATTTTAAGAAATTTTGGTCAGGGTCCCCAGTGCAGTATTTTTTTTTTCTTCCTTGACATCATTCAGCAGGGCCAAACATTTTGCCTCCACCTCCTCCATTCATCCACTAAAACAGGACTCCCTAAGGAAGGCAGGATACAGAGCCATCCTTTCTTCAACAGCCAAAAAGACTGAACACTTTTCCTAAAACAGACCATGCTTTTCACAGGCTGGAGCTGGATGTGGGAAAAAAGAAAAAAAGAAAAGAAAAAAAAATCCACAGAACAAGCCAGTCCCTAGTTCACATCTGAAAGTTACAAGAACATCCATGCCTCTGTCCTTAAGCCAAGGACTTTAATACACTCTTTTGTATCTCTGCATAGGTACATTTAAAAACATGGAGTTATAGTCTGCAAATATGGCACTCCACTTTCCCAAAATACACATTTCAAAAAAAAAAAAAAGCTTGAGTTTTTTGTAACAAATTAGACGAAACAGAAGTTTCAACGGCAGACAAATAGTCAAACCATAGCTAACAGCTTTTTCTGAAGCTCTGACAAGAAAGGTTCTCTGCATGACAGAAAACAAGTACAAAATTGGCAGAAACAATTCATACAAAATTTGTTAAGTACTAGTATGAAATGACAAAGTATAAGGAGGTAAAGTGAAAAAAAATTATTGAAAAATTACTGTTGACAAGTTAAAACAAGAAGGTAATTAAATACTTTGGCTTGAAGTTCAGGATAAATTGTATTTAGATGATTTTCTAATTAACTTAAAACTTTTTCCTTCATATTAGTATCATCAAAGGGCACATAATTTACTCGTGAAAAAAATTTTAACAGAATTGAGAAATTGCCTTCTCACAGAATAAATTTTCATCTATAAACTGTAGACTAGGAACTAAATAGTACACAGGGAAGCTACCAAGGCATCAGAACTGATATGCATTTGGAGCCACGCTGCCACGGCTTATCCAGGAGCAAGTCTGGCCCTGTTCCATGCAGCATTCAACATCTTTATCATGTTCAGCTTTATAAACATTTATGACCACTTCAGCTGAGGTCTGACAGGACACGGCAGGTAATCCAGTTTGCAAGTTAGTACTGCCATCACTCACATCATGCCAGTCAGTTGCCCACCTAAAAAAGCATAAACTAACAGGACATCTAGGAGCTCCAAGGACAAAAGCAACTGCACACCTTCATGAGGAAAAGAGAAGGCTACGCTTGGCTGTGTAGGGAAGTAATGTAATTCAGTAACGATGTTCATTAACTAACTAGACAAACTTTTACAATCATCTTCAGCCTGGTAACTGATTAAACATCAGTTTTCAGTAAGTAAAAAGCCATCTACCATTCAAAAAGACGCCCTTCTTATTTTAGAGCTGCATACTAACTTAGCATTCCAGCACATTATGGTCAACTGGGAGTAAGTTATGACTCCTGACTTAAAACATGGTCTGTGCCACATTTGCCAACGAGCAACATATAGTTAAAGCAAGCATGGAAAGAACTAACCAAAAGCACCATTCCTCAAGTAGTTACCAACTGACCAGACCGTTTCCTTGACTGGGTATTTGATTCATTCACAGATGATACATTATGGTATTCCTTTCTTTGCAGCGGTTCAAGTGATCAAACTTCAGTGAACATTATAGTAATAATCCTCCCACTGTTAGTGAGATCCATGTAATCTCAACTTTTCTTCCATGTAATTCTAATGACTTACATACCTAATGGCATTATACCTGCAACAATCTAAGCAGAGGACTCAAACAAAGCAATGAAAATTCACATTCTTAAAGATTTGGTTTTCCTCACTCTACAGGTACATTTTCCACACGTCGCATAAACTGAACAAGAACTGTGCTGCTGCCAATTGAAGTGGGGGGGGAATAGTATTTTTTAGGGCAATTTTGAGCCAGAAGAGTTGCTTGCTCTGGGTAACCTGCCAGTCACATAAATAACATGATAACAGCAAAACAGAGCTGACAGTGAGACCATCTCCTTTGAGAGCAACACAAGTTTATAGAAATCACATCTTACACAAGCAAAATTCACAGTGAAACTCTTCATTTACAGCTATTGTAAACTTCTTACAAGCCATCTCAAACATTCAAGACTCATCTGCCTAGAAAACCATTTATAGTAACTTGGGGTAATTCCCAGCCTAAGGAAGTATAAAAACTCACAAAAATTTAAAGGAGAGGTATATAATTAATGTCAATGAACAGCTGCAACAAAAATATACCTTGTCAAACGCATCTAGTTACAGAAATTTAATTAAAGTAAATTTGCCAAACACATATGCTTAATACTGCCTAATGTTCTAATTAAAAATCATATTGATAATGTAACAAATGTATTACATAATTTAAGAACAGGCTGAGACCTCAAAGTAGTCACTGATTCCCTGCAGTTCTTTTTCCAGTGCCATTTGCAAAATAATTTCACAAGGCTTCCTTTGGCTATTTTATATAGCCTAGTAAAAGTATGTACATACTTTTAGACTTGGAAAAAACTTCCCAACTTCCAGAAAAAAATAATTTTGATGCAGCTGTTATCTTAAATTACGTATAGCAATGAGCAATACAGTTCATGCTTACAAGCATGACTTACAAAGATAATGGATTACAGGCCACAACTGAGAATTAACTGAAACAGAAGAATTTTCCTTCTTTCTGCTTGTGTAAGTGCATAATCTGACTCAAAAAGAAGCGTTACTGTGCTCCATGGGATACAATCAAGACTAATGGCAAAATTCTTCTACATAGTTGATGTCAACAACTGGAAAAACTATTCAAAATAGAAAAAATGCTTCATAAAGATTTAAGGCATTTGACATATTTCATCAGAATAACAAGCAATGTTAAGATAAAGGGAAATGACACAGTATTATTACAGAGAATTACAGGTACTAAGTATTTCATAAGGAAATTTCAAAAAAACTATCTCAGACTAGAAATAAAGCCCAAATTTAGCAGCAATGACACTAACCATTTTAACCAGGTAAGTGTAGGATGAGATAATCCCACCTTTCAGAGCTCTCAAAATCAAAGCTAGATACTAATCTGAACATGTGTCTTAGCCAAAAATAGTCATCAGGCTCAGCACCGTAACAACTGCAGAAAGTAAATGTGTAAGACATATAGAAGTTCAGACTAAATGATATAGAAGCAACTTAATTACTTAACTTATTCCTGAAAAGGAAAAAATGACATTTTGGTAGGGAAAAAAACCAAACATAAATTTAAACGCTTGAACAGAAGAATAATAACAAAAAAATAAAAAAAAACGAAATGAAAAAAAACCCAAAACGTATCTACTGAAATATTCCTCCTCCGCTGTTCAAGTGCCTTCATTCAAAACAATAGTAAATTCAATCATTTGGGTTTTATTAATTTATTTAACAAACTTTCAGCCTTTGCATCATGAGATAAACCCACTAGTTTCCAGCATTCGTATAAGCACGGATTAAAGCTGAATGATCCTGCAACATCTTCAAACAAAAACACCCTTTAACAGTCCTACTTAAAACTAAAAGTAATTTAGATTTACTTTGGAAAGCAAAGGGCTGAACAAAAGCTTTTCCTTGCACTACCTGTGAGCATTACTCGCTTTCTGTAAATTAAATCTGCTGCAGCAGTTTTCAGCAAAAGTATTTTAGCAGGGAATAGGGCTATTTCAAGAGATTTATTATAGCCAAGTTACTTAATCACAGTATCAGACACGTTTTTAAAACAGCATTTAATATACAAGAAAAAAATCAAGTCTTCCAACACAGTAACATCCTGAAGTGTTTACTAAATCAAATAGCCACTGTTTCAAAATTGCAATATACACATTCCATATCGTGCAGGACTTAATTCGTTTTTTTTTTCCACTGACTTTACTGGAAATATAATTGGGCATACAGAAAAACAATTCAGTGGAAAAGTTTGTTTTCACTGCAGCAGTAACTTCCCAGTTCAAGCGTGTAAGTCTCCTTTCTGCATTATGACAGTAAATCCCAAATCACCATACATTCACCAAGAGGACTGTAGTTTTTATAACAATCTCTGTTATCCTCTGAGATTTTTATCAACTGTTATTTTCTTTTTACATATGGATACATACTCAACAATTTCTGTCTTCCATTGTACTAAGTGAAAGAACAGTAACACAGGAATAATAAACTGTTGTACTTCATTGTTAAAAACACATCCAACGAAAGATAAAAGCTCCAGAAGTTCAGCTATCAATTTTTCTTCTCAGAACGAAGGGGTGTGGGGGTAGTTATGTTAGATATGGAGAACAGATTAGTCAACTCTGAAAACAAAATGAGTTATATTATATTCACTGGTACCACTTCAGAGTTTGTTAACAACCAATATATACATATATACATATATACACACACACAAATGCTTTGGCCAATGCAAGTGGAAAGACAAGAAATAAAAGTAGGTTATGCTTGGTTTCATCAACTTGTTTTTCCCCTTCTGTGCGTCTTAAGTATTTTCAAGCATGTTCTCAGTAATACGGAACACACTCAGTATTTTCAGCTCCACATTCCTTTTGCTGTCAATTTTAGCTGTTCTTAAACCGGTGACTTCTTAACTCCGACGAGAGCAAATGTTCAACATAGTCTAGGACAAGAGATCTCAAAACTGCTAGAAACTGTAAACCACATCAAGACCCTGAGCACTTGTGTTTCTTACACTCCTCCCATAAGCACCGACTAGTGGTCACTGTAAAGATACAGGGCTACGCAACTTTTCAGCCCGATTAAGTATAGCTCTCCCTGGAAAAAAATTAACTTCAACTTTGTAATCTGAAAAGAAACACCTACCTGGTGGAGGACCACCGAATTTTCTTTGCCCATTTTCCTGAACCATGCTGTATCCAGTCTTCTCCATCAGGGCAAGTAAAGCAGCCTCATTCTGAGTGCCACTTCGGATTTTGCCACATCCATTTGCTGCAGCTTTACTTTCCTCATGCATATCTGCAATAGCTTCAACAGAACATTTCCGCTATTTCAGTTCAGATAATTCTAAATTGTTAGATGTACAGAGAAGCTACCAAAACACAGGAAAACAACTTACGCTATACTTGCCTGTTTACTGTGACTTTGTTTAGCATAAGGCTTCAGTCCTATATCCAACTACTATCATCTATATAATGCTTTCAAAACATTGTTCTGTAGCTGTGATAATCTTGAACCTTGACCAGCAACTACATATTCTATATGCTAACTTTTGTTAAGTGGTATCACAACTATTTTCTAAGTATGCTGCCCTTCAAGTAGAATAACGAACTCTTTCATACATCACATTATCACAGTTGCGTAGGGACCTATATGCTACTCAATGTGACAAGTTCCACTTTTTTATTGCTGTATTTTATAGAAAAACCAATGATTTTTCAACTATTTTAGCACAAAAATACTTAAGAAATACATTAAGTCCATGCCTATTTAATACAAAGAATTCAAAGAATGAACAAAATAATTTAATTTAAACCAATATACAACAAAACCAAGCAGAACTGTCTGGTAAAACTAAGGGGCTTAAATAATCCCACCTCTGGGATCCTTGTTTTCATTACTTTATGCATTTTCACTATTTCCAGAACTAAAAAAGTTTATCAATATAGTTGCTGCTGTTGTATCCACTATTTCTCTGGCATGCCACGATCTAGTTTGGCAGCTTTATGTTTCTGTCATCCAGGTGACAGGAAACAATGACACCAAGGAACCTGTTTGGTACTTACAACTTTGCTAGTCAAGCCTCCAAACCAAAAAAAATTAACTTTCAAGTCAGATTTTTTTTTTCCCCAACTGATCTCTTCTTTTCCCAAGATTTTCTGCGTTAAGGTCTGCAATACTTGGACAAGCAATCTTCTTCACCACTTCAATCCTTTGTGTAAATGGTATATCCAAGTGCTATGCCACTCATTCTCCAAAACAAATGCTGCCAAAAAAAAAACCACCAAAAAAATAAGCTACAACTTCTGTTTGTCATTTAATTTCCCTTGTATTTTCAGCTTGCTTTGTCTCTAGGATCAGACACAAACAAATCATGTCCCAACACATCAGCAGTTGATTTTTTTTTTAAAAGAAAAAGTCAAAAACAGCTTAAATTTCACATAAACGTTTCCTGTCAACCCATTATTGTCTGATGAACAACAAGGCTTCCTAATTAAGGCCTCAATTAATAAAGTATCTGGAAAACAGAGAATAAAGGCAACTAAATCAAGGGCAGTGAAGAGCACACAAGCATTCATGTGCCTGTCTCTTCATTACGCTTCCACTACTTAAGGCCCCAAGAAACCAGTTACTGCAAGCACTGCAGTGAACTAGAAAGTTGTGTCACTGAACACTTCAAAAGGGAGGGAAGAAGGGTTCAGAACGGTTACAACTGCATCCTTTTTCTACAGTCTGAAGCTCAAGCCACCTTCTTCTCTTCAGCTTATCACTTCTGGTGTTTTTGTACTAACTAAACCATTACTTTTAGGTTGATTATCCAAATGAGCAGCATTGTCTACACAGATTACCTAACAGCTATGTAACTCGAATTAGTAACAATAAAGCCGTATATATTTGCTAACGTCCCAAATGTTACCCCACACATCTTTACACATAAAGGTTTTCAGATGATTGCTCTCACCCTACACAAGCATTTGCCTCCATACTCGAAAGATTAACCATCCCCATGGTTGCTAGTCTTTTTATTCTTAAAACATTCCCCTGAAAACTACCCCATTATCTCAAATTAAAATCATTTTGCATAAATTTAAGTTTTTGAAAAGATTGTACCTTGTATTTATGGAATGATCAAGCCCCTTCCACTGCCACACTTATGCATGTTATGCAATATTATTATCCAGAGGTGGACTTCCCCCCTCCCCACCTCCCCCAAGGCTTAAGTCATTTCAAATGTGCTTTGAATCAAAGTAATAATGAAACCATTCTTCAATGCATTCTTTCCACAACTGCCTTCGTATGACATTGTAAGAGATTCTACGCTTTCCTTAACAAGAATGGTGACAGAAAAAACACAACTGCTATTTTTTTCCATCCCAGAAAAAAAGACAACTTTTTGTGGTATTTTTTTTTTTCTACCAAGCTGGTATTAATTTGGGGGCAGGTATCCATGTAAGCAACCACTCTGGAGAAATTTCTGACACCCACCACCAGCCATTATAAAAGCCAAACCCCAAGCTCATGGCTTCATCAAAATGAGATTCCAGAAAAGAAGGAGGGTAGAGCATAAAAAATCCCCCGACAGGCACCAGCATGTTGCAGGCATGTAACACCACGGCTCCCGTTTGGTGTCCCACGTCCTTCCAGCAAGTTAATTACATTTACTGTGTTTCACAGCCTACAATCTGCATGGAGATTCCATCATCAGGGAATCTCTAAGCAGTTTCAGGCCTAGCAAGGTACAGAAAAAAAGACAACAAAGGTGGGGCAAGGGAGAGGTAGACTAATTTTCCTTTCATCTCAGTTAGCTCAAATGTGCAGCCAGAAAGAACGCTATCCCTAAGAGCAGCAAGGGGACACCAGATTAAGATAACGGGAATTAATGAGCATGTCCACAGCGCTCCCACAGAGGTGAGGAGGCAGTTAAGAATTCAGATAAAAGACCAAAGGAGGAAACAAGGGGTCCACGGAGGGGGCCCGAGGACGAAACCAGCACTTGAGGCGGCAGGAGGGCATGGGGGACATGGACGGAGAGAGGGAAAACCAGCAGCCCCAGAAATACCCTGCACTCCTCTCGCCGACTTGCACGTTGAGGGCGGCCGCCGGCGGCCCCTTCTCCAAACACCCTCGTCCCTCACGCCGCCGTCGCCCTTCCCCACAGCACAGCAAGAGCCCGAAGCCGCCGCTGTCCCCAAGGAGGCGAGGCCGCGGCACGACCCCCGCCGCCCCGCTGCGAGCCCCACGCCTCACCGGCCGAGCGGGCGGCAGGAGACAGCCTCCCCCCCCCCCGCCGCCAGGCACCTCACCCGCTGCCCCGCCGCCACGGCTTTCCCTCGCTCTGCGCCCGCCTAGCCAATCAGCAGACGGCCAGGGTGGGCACGGGTATAATTGACAGGAGACAGCAGCCAATCAAAACAAGGCAAAGGGCGATGCCCAGCACGCGAGCTCTTTTAAAACAGGCGACCGTTAAACGAGGAGGGTGCGGCCGGCGCCCGCGGAAGACGGTTGGGCGTCGCGTGACCACCTAAAGGCGGGTCAGCGCCTGAGGGGAGCCCCGGCGTGAGGGGAGCCGCCTCACCCCTCCCTCCACCCCCAGAGGGGAGTTGTTCAGCCTTGGTTAACCTGGCTGTTACCCGGTGTCTCTTTTGGTTTAAACCTGCTTTTAAAAGGTGTATTTGGGCGCTGGTGTGCCCTTGTGCTTTAGGAAGCATTTAGTGTTGTGCAGGTCCATGCTGACCAGTAATACTGAAGTGAAATAGGTCTGGTTTCGATCCCTGTTTTTTAATTAATACTTGGGTATCTTGCAAACAAAGCTGATTAGCTTAAGGGCTACTGACACTTCTCAAGCCAGTGGGGCTGGAGGCCTTGCAGGTTCAGTGCTGCTCTTGAACTCCCCATTAAAACTCCTCAGGGGTCACAGCTGTGCAGGCACACTGTGGCACTGATGGGCACACATCGGATGCACCCAGGTCAATAAAGAGTATGGGTTTGTTTGTGAGTTCTTCTATTTGTTCTTAGGAACCTCTGGCATGTTTTCTTCATCTAGCAAATGAAAGCCTCCCAAAGCCAAAATAATTTCACTAATGACTCCTTCCCCCTCCCTTTTCCTAACATTTAAATGCTCAACTATTAATAAGGCAGAGGACCCCAGGAATTTTAACTTTGGGACATGCAAATTCATCTTCATTATGAGTATGTTCCAGAGCTTTTGGCAATCTAGTTTTAAATACATACTGCCATAAATTTGTTACATCATACTACCCATTTACCGATTTGAGTCTGCTTATTTTTCAAAGATAAAGCCTATTATCCTCTTACTAATAATGGCGCGATACACTAATCATATATTTTACAAACGATGTGCCTCCATTTAAAAGTTCTGAACAGCTGATGTACCAAAGCTATTGCCTTCAAGATTTCAGGTGTCTGCTTGTTTTTTGACCACATCTAAATGGGCCACAAAACCTCTAATAGGAACGAATTTGGGGTATATTAAGTTAAATAAAGTTTGGGGCACTTTGACTGCAGCTTAGTGTCCCTGTTACCTTGGAGACTGCTCGGTCCCTGGCAGAAAACTCTGTATGTCTCAGTTGTTATTGTTGGTGGGAAGTAATGAAAGAATGCAGACAACCTCTTCTGAATGAAAAGGGGGAGGAAAAAAAAAGAAAGAAAAAAAAACCCCAAACAAACAAAAAAAACACCCCACAACCAAAAAAAACCCCACCGACCGCACAACTCCTCAGCATTTTCTTTGTATTTCATCTAAGTGACATCTTACTGCATGGGTTACCACTTACTGCTGGAGTACGACAACTGCTGTTCTAGGATAGAGGAGCTGAGCAGCTGGAAATGTTGACCCGTTCCAGCACTTCACAGCAGAACGTCTCAAGGAAAACCTACAAAATTGCCGCCACGTTTTTCAGTTTATGACATGAATCAAAGAGAAAAGCAAAATAACCTAAAAGTATTCAATGTCTACATTATAATCTCTTATCAAACATCAAAGTCATAGGGACTAAAGACTTTCTTGCTGACACCTGCCTCTCTAAAAGAAATTAGTGATCCTTTTTTTTCCCCTTGTTCCCCTCATGCTAATTGGGTATCAGAGTTCCCACTACCCCCTTGCCCACAGGTACTAGCTGTTTTTTTTCTTTCTGACAGTCTGATTGTTCAGTATAATTAGTTTTTCTTAAGAACAACTGTTTCTGACCTGTATTTGTTTTGGATTTTGCTGTGACTCAACGATGAAGTCTGCATGGAATATTTTTTTTATTTTCTAAGACAAAATTTACATGGGAATACCATGTTTTTGTTAAATCAAGCAGTATATCTGATAACTTAAGGTCTTCAAAAAAGAGTTTGCACACCTGAAAGCTCACGGCTAAATCGAACAAGTTATTTACCCCAGCACCCTGAAGTGCTGCTTTTCTTCGTATTAAGAGCAGAATCCTCACCAAGCAAGCCCTTCAGTCAATCTCCTATTGTAAAAAGTTAGGTTTAGTTACTTTTAACAGTGTGTAATTCTGTCAAATCAGAAAACAGTTGTAGGGAATAAACTGTCTCTCTCATCCTCCAGATAGGCACTGCCCCCAGGGAATTCCACCTTATTTTAATTTCTTTCCCTTTTGCCCACACAGTACTTGATTGCATTGTGCATTCAAAAGAAGCGTCTCGCCCATTTATCAGTAGCCATCAGTTGGAGAAGGCAGGAGAAGGACAATTAACATTTTAATTCCCTTTTCTAAGAGTGACAGCCATTCACAGCAAAGGGACAGTTTCTCACAGTTGTAATTTCTCTTTCTCCATACATGTATGAGTACCACTTATCCAAATTTATGCCATATTTTAATTTGCTGATTTTTTACTGAAGATAAACAAAAGGATGGGAAGAAAGGCCAGGCCCAGAACAATGTTTGTTATTTATCAGAGTATTTAGTTTTTTACTGCTTTATTGAATCAGTACCTTAGTACATTGATGTTTAACTTTTAACCCCAATGAATAGAAACTTACTTCAGGATTATTTTACAAGCATTACAGCATACTTTACAAAAAGCACTTGGCACAAATTCTGATTAGAAAATTACTTTAAATTGCAAATAATATGCTATTTGCCCTGAAGCTTTATACTGTTCCTATTAACACTAAGTTAGTTTCCTCACGAATGTCTTTTTGAAACTGTCCCAGCTCTGATGGATGAGGAATGAGGGCAGAGTCCTGCCAAGATTATGACATTTATTCCTTTGGCTAAATTTTAAAGATGTGAAAGAGGTCTTTTTCTTACACATTTTATTTTATAGGACTGCACCAGACAGTTGCTTTTCTTTTCCTTACAAGTTATTTTAGGTAGCTGTAACACAGAAGTCCTTGATGTTTTTTAACTTCTGTTTCATTGGAATGCTAGCAAGCCCCAGCATATATACTCCTGGAGTGGGCTATTACTGCAGTTGTAATATGCTTTAATAGAAGCATAAACTTTTTTTTTATCAGTGTAAATTTTACTATGGCCTGGAGCAGGAAAAGAGGGTATGTAGTATTTCTCCACTCTGACAGGTTTGATATGTAGGTGGTGGAAATACTTTAAAAGGAAGCAGACGTTCTTTGAAGTTTAGACAAAGGTCTCTGTAGAAAACCTAGACATAATATGATTGTAAATCTAACTATAGTAAGCTGTCTAGAAAGACTTCATTTTGGGTTTCATTTTATCAAGTAGCTGCAATGGCTGTTAAGTAGGATCCTCCTAACAAGGCACCCTAGTGCCTAAAGGGTCTTTTTTCTTGAAAGGTGCTGTTTCTCATCATTCAGCTTTCTGCCCTAAAAGACTTGGAATGTTTTTTAATTATAAAATTACAAAATCTGATATTGCTGGAACAAGCATTTGGGGGAACAGAATATTAATTTTAGAGAAAACATAATATAGAATTGTTTTCCCTTTTTTGTAAACCACTTCAAGACACACATGCCACATGATTTTAACATGCAGATATGCAATGAATATGAAAAAATGGATACTGAAGCATGTTCTGCCTTCACTAACATGGGCATCAACAATTTCACTGATGTAAATTGAATTAAACAAACTTTAAGCCAATAGCGTTGACTGCAGAGTGATGTAAAATGCACATAAAATGTATAAAATCTCTTTGGTTTTCCTCTTACTACTTCCAGAACTATTGTTTGCTGCTCTCCCTCCGTATCTCATGGAATTGTGGAATGGTTTGAACTGGAAAGAACCCTAAAGAACACCTAGTTCCACCCGCCCCGCCATGGGCAGGGACACCTTCCACCAGCCCAGGTTGCTCCCAGCCCCGTCCAGCCTGGCCTTGAGCACGTCCAGGGATGGGGCAGCCACAGCTGCTCTGGGCAACCTGTTCCAGTGCCTCAGCACCCTCACAGGAAAGAATTCCTTCCTAGTATCTAACCTAAATCTACTCACTTCCAGTTTAAAGCCGTTCCCCCTTGTCCCATCACTACAGGCCCCTGTACAACGTCCCTCCCCAGCTTTCCTGTAGCCCCTTCAGGCACTGGCAGCTGCCATAAGGTCTCCCTGGAGCCTTCTCCTCCAGGCTGACCCCCCCAGCTCTCTCAGCCTGTCTTCGTAGCAGAGATGCTCCAGCCCGCCATCTCACTCTAAACCTGGACCCTGTGTGACAAAGCCATACCTTTAATCACTGAACAAACCCGCTGGTTTCTGGCAATACAGCTAACCCCCAGAGGGAAGGAGCAGATGGGAACTGATGAAAACAGTAACGCTGCAAGGGGAAGAAAAGGTAAATGTCAGGAAATAGGAGGGAGGGAAGGATGGAAGGGCCGAGGGAGATGGAGAATCCTGCCCTGCAGCCTTTTGATGCTCCACCATTACAGAATGCTTTCTCATCTGCTTTTTAGGCAGGCAACTTAAATGAATTCTGAAATGGTAGTATATCCTCCACATGGCTGTACAGCACCAGTTAAAGAGGTTTGGTATTTTTAGTGCTTCTGAAAGTGGCTACAGCCCCAACAACCTTGAAACCAAAGTTTTCTTTCCACAAGAATGTGAAACACCTTTTCGTCGCACCGCTAGTGTCTCAGTCCTCATCTGAGGGCTCAGAAAGATTGGAGACAGTCCCCTCTCAGTCACTGTAAAGTTTTGGGGGTTTTTTTCTCTGCAAATATTGTCAGAAAATATTTGAATTTATGGTAGCTTCTGTGAAAATCTTAGAGCGTGTTTCAGCAATGGAACCAAACAGGCATCAGACATCAAACTGCAAAGTCTCTGGTCATACCTGATCTGATCTAGGCATTAACTGGAAGTTTACCAGGGGGACTATAAAATTTTTATATCACATTACCTTCTGAATATTTAATTATTCTGGAAACAAATTACATTGAATGCAACAGTGGAGAACAAGATTTTTACTTTTCCTAAATTTAAATATTTAAAATACCTTAACTGTAGTTTGAAAAGTGGAAAGAAGCCACTCTTTCTTCAGGCTGTGCATACTTGGCTTTGAATTCCAGCTTATTCTGAGAAACCTAAAAGGCATTGATTTTCAGGCTCACATCCTTTTAATTTATAATCCAGCTGCTGTGAGCTGCTAACTAGCTTTTAAGTCAGGAAACTCTGGACTGTCAATGCCAATTATAATTAAACAACTTAAGATGCTTCTGTGTGATTTTACTTTGCACTTTTCCTCAGGCTTTAAGCATATAGTGCTATGCTTGGAGACACTATTTAAGTCTGAAGCTATATAACGTGTTTCTGTGGAATTCTTTCACTTACATATATATACACATATTTACATATATTTGTATCTTGTACACATATAGAATCCCATGACTTACCTTTGAGGGTTTTACCTGAAAGATTTTTAAGTGCTTTTCTGTATCTAGCTCTTGTCTTTCCTACAAAACCTAGTGACACAACCAAAACCGCAATGAAAAACTAAACCAAGAACCACTACATTGTGGGCAACTATAAACAAAATTGGTGTAACACAGATTAACTGTTCCTTTGTGATTTCTGGTTAGATGTTACAACAGTGAAACAGAAATTAAAGATCAGCATTTCTAAACCTACTGAGCAGTTACGTCGACTTAATAAAGAGCTGCTGACCTAGCTATTCTTTAAATGCAAGTTTAGCTAACCTCCCGTTTTGCTGCAGCCAGTGCATTTTCCTGAACGTAAGAAAGCCGCTAGGTGGGAGTATGTCCTCTTAAAACAAGGATTGCCAACTCCGCGAGGTGCTGCAGCACTGCCCACACCGTGGCCAGCGGGTGATCGAGTTGGGATTTTTCAACGCTGGTGGCCACACTGCGCACTGGGGAGATGCTGCTTGCCTTGCTCCTCCTTCAGCCCAGCAGGAGTCGAGCTGGGGCAAGCAAAGGCAGAAGTGTCACCCTTCAAAAAGCAGATCTCTTACCCTAACAAGGAGTACAAGCGCTCTGCATAAGCTAGTTATGTAGAAAGCCCAAGGAACCAGGCTAAAACAGAATCAGTGGATCACGTTGCTAACATAAAAGCTAATAATTAAAAAAAAGCAAACAACAAACAACTTAGTAAAGTATTTCAGAAGCCCGGCGTTTGGCAGAGGGAGAACTGGCAGATGATATAGAATGGGCCTTTTGAAGAATTAGGCTATAGGAAAAAAAACAGGTTTTTGTAGTGAAACTCAACACAAAAGTGATAGAGAAGTTTTCAAAGTAAGCTGGTTCTTTTTTACAGGCAATAGAGCTTCATATTAGTACTAAACTGAGGGATCAATAAAAGGCATTTTAGGACAGATGAGTAAAATCAAAGTAACAGATTAACAAGGCTGGGTGTATTCAAGTCTAAAGAAACTCCAGGATGGTATTGTTGGACTGAGAGGTGTAATGTGTAATACATTTCTGAAGACAGCCATGGTCCTAGAAGGATGGTGCCAAATGAGCTGCTTTCTAAAGAATTTGAATACACATTTATGGAAACGGCAAAGACTTTGACTTCCACATCAGGAACATCTGAGTTGTAAGACTGTAAGTGGAAAAAAATGAATACAAAATAATCATTGTTCCCTGTAGTACAAGAAGGGGAGGAACAGCTAAGGTAGTCATCAGGCAGCCAATTTAAAATAAAGTGCTTCTTCATATGTTGTAATTAATCTTGCCATAAAACCTTTTGGATACCAGACAGATAAACTAAAAAAGGAGTAGGACAAGTTCACAGAGCATAAGAGTATTAAACATGATTAAATGAATGCAAGCTTTAAAGCTGGAAGTTTGTGAATTGTTGCTTACGGAATTTTTTGAGACGGTATCAAGACTGTCTGCACCCATAGCCTGTCCACAAGCACTCACTGTTGCTCACCGGTGGAGAATGATACAGGGCTAAACTGACCTTCAGATATTGCCAAGTTCATTCCTGTGTCCCTGTGATGCTGAAAAATTTGGCCCTCATCTATAAGCTCAAGGATCTCAGAGGTAGTTAAATTGTTAACGGTGTCTGGTTGTCTTGCTGCAGCTCTGGATTGAGAGTCCAGTTTTCCTAAAGATTAATGGCACTAGTTGTGCTCACAGAAAAATACCTCAGAAGCCAGCTGAAGAGTACATTGCCTAGACCAGTAAAAAAACTAGGCAGAAACACTGGTGGCAGCACAAAAGCAACCATAGGCAGCTGTCTGAATAGATTTGAAAAACTACAACAAAAAAACCTGCACAGTTTATGACCTGTAAGATTCTTCAGATCGTAATTCAGTGTGAAGTTCATAGTCACTGGGGGTTCATTTCTGAACATCGTTATTAAATTTCCACAGGTACAAGATTTTGGGGAGGTCAGGGAATGGGTAGGAAAACTTCATACTTAATCTTGCTCTCTGTGAAGACAAGGACAAAGCTCCTGATGATTTTAGCTGGAAGAAACATACTCAGTGATGCTGTTGTAATAAAGGAGCCTGGAGCACTATGTACTATGTACTATGTAGTGGCAGACCTAGTGAATCACTGACAACCTGTCCTAATGGGGTAATTTTAAAATATGCAGTGCTAGTAAAGTGATTTTTTTTTAATTTATTTTAAAGTAACTTCTCTTACTATTCTTTTTCTTAGGATCAAATGGTTTTTATATAAACAGATGTCTTGCTCACATCCCATGTTCCCTTCCTGCTTAATTATACAGTGAGCTCACAATTAATGTCACAAATCCAGCATCCTTCCCATAAGAAGAGGCTTGTTGTTGCAAGCACAAATTTGTATTTAATTGCAGGACTGAGTACTATCTGTTAGAGAGCTTTTAATACAAACATTCCCCAAACTGAAAAATGCAAACTAGAAAGTTACAGAGGAAAAGTAATTTCTGTAACTGTCTTGGGTTTTCAGTTCGCTTGTTAAAAAAAACCTCTTTGCAAGTCATAAAAACCTCATTATAATTTTGAAACAAATTTCATGACTATACATCAGGTCTACTGCCTGTGCAATTCTCAATGCTTTAACTACTAGAGTTACTGGAATTGCTCAAAGACATCAGAAATAGAAACGCTCCGTTCCTCACTGGAATTTCAGTTCACTGGCCAAGCAGAATTACTGCTTTCTCCAGGCAAGTTTTTGAAAAGACGTTATTCCCAGTCTATACCCTGTCTGTCAATATATGATCTAATCGTCATTCTAAAATAGTTACTTGTACAACAAAGTGGTTCTTTCTTACATACAATATGACCAAACCTACTTGCTGTCAGAAACTGGGAGTACTACCTAAAGGAAAATAAAAAGCTGTCTTTACCATGCCATTGTCAGTGCTAAATGGCAGATATACTGGATGAAGAGATGTTAACTTTCACCTCTTTGTCCAGGACATGTCCTAGTTTATTACACATTTGAATTTCCAGAGAAGCTGGGTTTTGTGCATGTCCTGAGCTTGATGAAAGACTGGGGAATGGGACATGGCAACATGACTGGATATCACAGGCTACATCTTCACACATACTTTAGGCATTGCAGCCTTACATACTTGCCCATCTGAGGTAATTCTCAGTCCTGAGCAAGGCCTTCAGGCTCCTCTTCCAAAGCTTGGGAAGGGTTAGATACTTCGAGAAAGACTTCGCGGGAATTGACAGAGCTGAAACCTGTGTAAAGTAACCCATTAATAAAACAAGGCTCGAGATGGAATTTAAACTGTCTGGGGCATAACTGCATGATTTAGAGGTCTTGTTTCAGGCGGGTTGGTATGACTGCAAAACGGGACAGGATCGTGAGGTGCTACCTGTTCAGGCCCCAAACATGACAGAGCTGGGATGATGTGATGCTGAATCAAACAGCCTTCTTCCCCGAGGGCTAAACGCACTTCTGTGTTTGCACAGCTATGCTGGTTCTGGAGGCAACCGAGTCATCGCTGGCTCCAGCCTACTTACACAGTGCACTACCGCATCGTCTGGACAGACTCGAAATGAATATGGTTGAAACCAGGTGCCTCCCTCCTCCTGAGCATCCACTTGGAGCTATGTCCAATCCAGTCTACAAACAGAAATTGCAAAAGTTACTCCGTTTAATAGCGAATTCTGATCTTTCCACCAGGAGTGCAGGAGGGCTCTCATTATCTTCACCCCCCCATTTCTTCGCTTTTGGTTAGATTTAGTTACTAACCTTCTGCCTGCTGTGGGGCAGTAGCAGACCCACCCCTCCCCGTGTTTGTGTGCGGTGCTAATTGGAAATGTGCAGGTATTTTCTGCGAAACTGCAAGGAACACAGGTGCAAATCTGAGTCGGGTCTTAAACTATGCAGAAGCAGAAGATAAGGTGGCTTGGCAAGTTTAGCAGAGCATAACCCTTCATTTGCGTGTATTCTTAATTATATTAAATAGCATACCTCCTTAGCCTCACAGAAAACTGGTTTCACAGGCAGGGAAATTGCCTTCTGGTAAGGAACCATGGATTTCATTTATTTGATGAATAAATACATCCAATGCAAGGAACCCACAACCTTATGGAGATATTAACCAAGTCTTGCAGCTGGCCAGAAAAGAGAGAGCGGATTACTGTTCCAGTTACAGAAATAGGGAAGAATTTTAAGAAAGAAACCAAAGGAAACAGTTACAGCAGGTAGCTGCTTTAACTAAAGCAATGCTGCAGCAAAGCAGCAAACTTTTGATTTAACCTGATAGTTTCTCCCTTATTTTTAACTGAAAGTTCTCTGAACGGCTACGGGTTTTGTTGTGTCAGAGTCAGAAATGTCCCAGTCAGCACTTTTAGTTCCTGGCTGTATCTAGGGATCTGGTTCCCACTCAAAACCTCACTGGGGTCCATAGATCATAAGAAGCAACACCCCTCTTAGAGGGGGCAAATACACAGAGCCCGAACAGAGCCTGTTCCAACACCGAGTGGCCGGAGAGCCACTTTCTCTTTCTAATTCAAAGCCAAAGGTGTTGCCTAACTTGATTTTAAAAATCCCAAACAAAACAGTAAACACTGTCCTAACCATGAGATAAAACTAGAAAAGGTGAATGGTAACTACCTCATAGCCTTGTCCAAAGTCTGGCAAGTCTCCTGCAGGATGGACTGAGAAGGTCCTAGGAACAGGTCCCCCAGATCCCCAGAAATGCTGTAACCGTCACATTTTTGCACTCTTTATAAAACGGTATTGCTGTTTCCATTCAAAGTGCTGCTCGATCAGGAAGGGGCTCAAGGTTTTAGGTAACAAATGGGGATGTCTACCTTAAAATTCTGGGCAGGTTAATCAGCTAAACAAGGTCACATCTATGTTTGCATGGATGCTCTTTGCATGATGCCAGTTGCAGCCCCTGGTAACTAGTGCACTCTTGGAGTGTGCCTTGGGACAAGGCAGATCAGGGAGCACTACCTATAGTTACTAGAAGTGAAGCTACACTGTAGTGGTGAGGGAGTTTAGCTATATGGATCTGAGTCACAGTGTACCACCGTGTAGTCAGAAGATGGACCACAGCCCATTTTCTTTACTAGATTAGATTAAAGTCTGTGGCATTGACGGCATACCTCTCAATTTAAGGGAAGGCAAGTTAATCCATTTAATCTCAGCCCTAACATACAACCCCATCTCAATCCCACTAAATTCCAGCTGGGGACAGGATAGCAGAGACATCACTGTTCCCAGCGTGCCCAGCTAAGCAGTGTGAGTCTTCACAGGCACACGCCTCTGCCTTCATTGACTGGTGCTTCAGCACACTCAATATGACCTGCCCTCACAAATAAAATAAACCTACGTTACCTGCCTTCCACACTTTCATGGCCTTGTTCAGACCTAGTTGTAGGTGTCATGATGTAGTCGCAGGGGACTATGCAGCTGATTAGCCTCAAATTGTTCATTCACAGAGCTGCCGACTGTTTTCCAATTCACAGATATGCTATAGAGAAGAGGCAACTACTAAAACAAGGCCACAGGGCTAAAGTTCCCTAATAAACAGGGAAAACATTAAAAAGCTACAGAACATCTTACAGAAAGCTTTTTACCCTGAGACACAGAAACAGTAACCAACCCATCAGTTTTGTCACAGACACAACTGCAGTACTGCAATCAACATAATTCTAATTTAAGTCTCCTAAAGATCACCCCGCTCCTCCCTAGTCTGAGTGCTCAGGACCATATCCTAAATGTTCCCTTGACTTTGGAAGCAAAGCTAAGCCACAAAACACAGCACACAATTGATTTGTAAGAAATTATGCCAAAAACATCCCTCAAACCCTTTTAGTGATCTATTCCTACAGCAAAGGAGATAGTTTTATTTTACCAGCGCAGTGTTTGGAAGGATTTCTGTAATGCTTACAGCAGTGCAATGCACTACAGCAGAGCCTCAAAGCTAAGCTTTTGTATCTTCATCTCCCGTCAGTAAGCCCATTCATGACAGTTCAGCACTCAGAGGAATCGGGTCCTAAGCTATTACAAAGCATAAGGAGCAAATGGCTCTGAAGTCTCACCTGAGACATTTTCTTTTTTTGTTTCCACGTATAAAGGAGATGCTAACTAATGACTGTCTAACACAGGCCTGTATCATTTAGTGGTATGTGCTGCTTTAATGTGAGAGCATGCAATAAATAATACAAACCTGTATCATTTCTAGAGATCACAGTTCTAATATTTCTTGTTGCTGCAGCTTGCTTTCTAAAACCTGTCTGGACGATGTCAAGTCACACACAAGTTTAATTCGCTCTTCCCCACCCCCTCAGACTTTCAACAAGTATTGCTATGATTTTGTTTTCATTAAAAGCCTCAATGGTATTTATATGTAGCATTCTCCTTCAGCACAGGAGGACCCAAAGGTGAAATCAAGCAGCAGATGACTGTTCACCACAAAATGAGTAATCATTTATGTTCCGAGCTAAAATAAATACAAACAGAAAGCTCACTGTTCTAATGCCTTCATTTAGCAACTTTTTTTTTTTTCCTTTTAAATGCAGGGTTTGTAAAAACATTTCAAGCCTTGTGAATGATCATTTTATTTTTGTTTTCTTTGGAAAGCTTGAAGTGCAACATCTATCTTTTTAACTTGATGTCTTCACTACTTGCCTTTCCCAGTGGCACAGGGGTGATGGTTATACTCCTCCATTACATCTTCTGGTTTAACCACACAGCTTTTCAAAACAGCCCCACTACTAAAATGAGCTGCAACTCTAGATTTACACTCCCCGTCACCATCACTTAGTTACCAACGAACAATTTCACTTCTAAGCACACACATTTCCAAACAGCTGAACCGCTCCACAGTTTTCTGTGTTTTTCTTATTATAACTAGCTCCTTCACTTCAACAGCATCACAGTTGAGCTCAAGTCTGAAATGCAATGCTCCACCTAGGGCATGTGCTTATTTTTACTCAAGTAATTACAGAAAAAAAAGTTGACGCCGACATTGACCAAAATATTTCAGGGCACAAACACCACCGGCTGAGCTGAACATGAGAATTCATGCCTGCTAGCCTTGTTTTTCCTCCCAGAGTATGACGAATTTGACTCATGCCTGACTTCTAACACAATTTCCAGATCTCTGCTAGAATTAGAGCTGGTAGGAAAAAGCTCCCAAACACACAGCTGAATTTCCGTTCCTATGCCCATATTATTACTTCTGTTTGATGAAAGGATACAAGGAGACATTCTAGACCATTTCGTAGTATTTCATAATGTTAAAACTTTACTTTTTCTTTGAAGGAAATTCTACTAATAGAGGTGGAAGTCTGCAAGGAACTGCTTTCATTTCTTTCATGGACACCAATGAAAATCCCTCTTTAGTCCCCCCAGTCTAATCTGGATTCTTCTTGCTCAATAGCATTAGCAAAGCAGGAGCACTGGTCCTTTGATAGTGAAGCTGGAGCAGGAACATTTCCCTGCCTTCCAACAATCCCACTTATGATTTGGATACTGGTCATGACCCCGTTGTTTATTGCATAAGTGAATTGTAAGAATTACTGGAATGCTTATAAATCCCAAGTAAATAAAGGGGAAAAGAAAAGCCTACCTGTAATCAGACACCATGTAACTGCATGTTAATGGACTGTTCAGTGCCCTACTGGGGTACGTTAAGAGTAATGCTATAGCATTACACTCCATTTCAAGAGACCGGTAGACATTTTTAAATGAATAAATTCTATTTATATAATTACAGTAATGACTACAGTTCATACCTTAACACAGCAAGTAAAAAAAACACACTAGTATTTATGTCAATATTACTAACACATACATGATGAAAAAGCAATTCATGTTAATTAAAAAACACCTTAATTTGAAAAGTTTACCAGAAACAGTTACACTACACATGGCAATCTTTGAAAGCGGAACAGAAGTTGTTTGCAAGGATCCAGCAGTAATTGATATCCAGCTGCTTGGAGCTGGGCTGCAGATTGAATGCGTACTGAAAGCTGGGCTGAAATCCTCCCTTGGTTGATGGCAGCAGCAGTCATGCTGCCGTCTCCTAACAGCCTGGAATTTCACCCCAGTCTTTACATTCTTCGTCGGTTAGAGTGGAGCAGCCAGATGATTAGAGAGCGGCCAGATAGACTGACAGTTCAAGAATCCAATCTTCAAGAAGCTGTAAGGTCTAGGGCAAGGAGGACGGGTTTATACAGCATGGTTAAACGAATCTAAAACCAGGGAAAGTGGCCACTTCAGTAGCAGTGCTGATGACGGGATACTGAACACCACTCACAGAAGTCCTCGCTGAAGACACCACCGTATTTGCCTCTGACCAGAAAGGAAGGCAAGCACAGCGCATGAACGTGTAAGTGCGTGTATCGCAGGCAAGGCATTCCAGCTGCTGAACAATTTCTCTGCATACATCAAGACATTGCTAAGAAAAAAAATAGCAAAGCTTTTTAGCGCTCAAACAATTGGCTAGATGAACTTGATTTCAAGTCCAACTTTACAAGTTATTGATAAATGGAAAGGCCTCAACAGAAGACGAAAACGTTTTTAGCACCAACTGCTGGCGAGTGAATACTTATTCACAAGAGACGAGTGCAGAAAGACATGTCATCTTTCACGTGACAGCATGTTGTTTTAAGGCAATATCCAAAATGACAATACAGCCAGCACAGAAACTGCTCCAGTGATCCCTGATGCTTTATGGCATCCACATCGGTCCCAGTGCTGAGGGAAGGCAGGAACTAGAATGAGCATCTGTCCTTCACCTCCCTGCCATGTGCCCTGGCACGCTGGAAACTTCCAACATTTGTATGTCACTAGTTGTCATACAGCAAGCTTGTTTCTTCCTGCATCTCAAAAAACCCCTCTGTAGCCATTTGTATTAGCCATACTAACCACTACCAGTAGCAAGGAAAATGCTGAAGAATTGCTGTCTTTCCTTACCACTAATCCAGTTAAAAAGTTGTTCAACACCATAGCAAGTGTTTATACAAGTCATACAAATGAAAGATTTGTGAAAACTTCCCAGAAGGGAAATGACTACAGCTGATCCGGCCAGATGTGTTCCCACAGCACCCAGCCTAGAGCTTTTTTTTCTTCTTTGCTATCAAATCGAGGCAGTTTACTTACTTGTATCTCCACTAATGGATATTCTAGTGAATGAAGACAGTGACTTCTGAATATACGCTGTATCTAAGGAAAAGGCAAGTAGTTTGTTCTCCACATCCTTCACTTTATGGAACACCATCATCCATTTTTATTAATAGTTATGGCCCCTGGATATGCAACCAAGAAACTGAAGAACGTGAAAGCATTACCAGAATCACTTATGGCTAATGGCAAGGAGCAGAACTGCATCGCAACCCTACTTTTTCATGATTTCGAAGTGTGTTAAAATGTACCAACAGAGATTCAGGAAATCTATTATTCGGCTTACACAGTAAGCTATGCCTTGTGCACTGCATTCTAGACAAAGCTGTATTTAAAAACAGCACACAAGGTTAAGAAACTTTACGTGACACTGATGCTTTCATAAATACAGTAGCATACATCCTATATACAGACAGTGGCTGCGAGCTTCCGAGCAGGCCGTTAGCCAGCCATCCACAGAATGAAGGGAATGAAGATAGTGGGGAGCGTGGTGGAGGGTGCCAAACCCAGGCAGACTATTGATGCTAGTCCCACAAGCACCGAAGCAAGTACACTCCTCTGGTCCCGAATAATCATCTTCACAGTCTCACAGAACTGGGGGGGAGAAGAAAAAAAAAAAAAGCAAAAGATCAGGATTAAAGAGGAAAGCTCTAATGGGGCAAGCTGGAGCTGCCCAGTCCCTCCGTTCCAGAGCACCCCAGCCCTCAGCGGGCTCCCCAGTGCGCAGCACAGGGCGAGTGGGGCTGGCTCACGGCCCCGCTTGGCCCCGGTACCGGCCGCGGCTCCAGCGGGCTCCGGTAGCTCCGGAGCTGCTTTTTAAGTGCCTGTTAACCGTCCCGCGAATTCAGCGTCGCTCTCCTCGCCGCTGGAAGCCAGCGGAGGCCAGGTCACCCGCCCTCCCGAGCGGCTCCGCACCGCTGCGGGCAGGGGGCCCGTCAGCTCCGGCGGGGGGCAGCCCCGGGGGCGCGGTGCCGGCTGACCCCGTTTCGGGGAGCGGAGCGGGGCCCCCCCGGGAAGGGCAGCCCCGCCCCCGGCACCGCCCACCGCCCCTCCCGGCAGCCCCGCGCCCCCCCGGCGGAGCGGCTCCCGGGCTCCCCGGCGCCGTACCTTGTCGGTCTGGAAGCTGACCGGGGCTCCGTAGCGGCAGTAGGTGACGAAGTGCTCGCAGTTGTTCCAGAGCAAGCTGTAGGCCGTGGCGCCCACCAGCTTCTCGGCCCGGCGCGCCGCCTCCTCGCTGGCCAGCACCTGGTCCTCGAAGAGCCGGTCCATGTGGTTGACCAGGATGCTGCCGCCGTAGGCGAAGTCCTCCACCGTGTCCACGCGGATGCTGGCCGTCCTGGCGATGACGCCCAGGATGAGCCGCTTGTTGGTCACCACCTGCTGGATCTGCCGCCGGTCGCCGGTGAGGACGGGCAGGATGTCGGGCATCAGGTGGGCGACGCGGTTCTCGCCCAGGTAGATGCCGAAGTGGACGAAGAGGGTGCGGGGCACCTCCAGCAGGTCGCCCCGCTTGAAGCAGCTGGTGTCGTAGTAGCTGGGGGCCGGCGGCGGTTCCCCGCCGGAGCCCGCCGGCAGCGGGCGGACGTGGACGAGGAGCAGCAGCTTCTCCAGCAGCAGCGAGGCCGCCTGCGGCACCGGGTTCTTCATGGTCGGCGGGGGGAGCCCTCGCTGCCGCCGAGCAGCGCCCGCCGCCCGGCCCCGCTTTTCTAGGCTGCGGGGCGGGGCGGGGCGGCCCGGGCCAGCCCACCGGCTGCGGCGAGCGGCAGCGCCCGCCCCGGGCAGCGCCGAGATTTATGGCGGGGCGGCCGGCGCCCCGGGCCGAGCAGCTCGCACCCAGGGGCCGGCCAGTCCCGCCAGCTGCCCTCCGCCTCCCCCGGCGCTGCCCGGGTGGGATGGCAGGAAAAAGCGCGTCCGGAGCCCTTCGTGCGACTGGGGGGCGCAGCGCGGGGCTCCCGGCGCCGCGGCCGTTCGTCCTCCTTCCCCCGGCGATGGGACCTGCGGGGCCGCGGGCGGGGACGGGGCAGGACAGGGACACACGGAGGGACACAGGCTCGGAGGCAGGGCAGGGGGCTGCCGCGGTGTCGCCCGGCGGTGGGAGAGGGGACAGCCGTGGCACTGGGACTCGGAGGAAAACGGGCATCCGAGGGGGGCAGCGATCCCCTTTATAATGTAACTCGCCCGAAAAGAAAGAGCGGGAGAAGCCGGGAGGCATCCCCGAGGCAGTTGTCCCTGCTAATCCCGTATGTAAATGACAGGTCCTGGCAACGGAGCCCGCAGCAGCGCAGCCCGCTCGGCTCAACAAAGCCGCCCCGGCTGAGGCCAGTTAAATTGCAGTAGCCCAGCAAATTCCCGCCCCCTCGGGGACTGCGGGATGATGGCTGGGACATTCATTTTACCTGGGAGGTGATAGGGCCCCGGGAGGGGCGGCCCGGCCGCCCCCCGAGCCTACATCCCTTCCCCAGCCCCCGCCGCCCGGCCCCGGCTCCAGTGAGACTCGGGGTGCGCGGGGGGATGAGCGAGTTTGTCAGAGCATCTTCCCCCAGCCCCGGCTCCGCAGCTGCCGGCTCGCCTCAGCCATCCTCCTGCAGGCTGTGGGCTGCTCACTGTAACACGGCGCCAGGTACAAATCCGGAAAGCAGGGAGAGCAGCGCTGGCGTGCAACTGCTTGGCGCCTCTCCACAGGCAAACCGTGTTGGAACACCGAGGTTTTTTCCCCTCTCCTTAGTCACTTTAAACCTGAGAGCCTGTGGGTCAAGAATGAAATCCCTAGACCGTCCTCGAGCTGCAGAACCTCTTTAGTCACACGAGCAAAAAAGCAAAAAGATTCCCCATCCCTTTTCTTTCCAGCAGGGAAACAGCTCTAGTATGAATAGAAAGGCAAAGGGGATATGAATGATCCAGCAGGTGAGAGCCTCCTACCACCACGGATACAGAACCAAGGCCCAGGCAGGATCTTCTGCACAGGAAAGATGAGGCTTATCAATGACCCAAAGCCAGTTTTCCACTCCTCAGTGAAGAAAATATTTCAGGCAAGTGGGTAACCTCACTGCTTGCCAGCAAAAAATGATGGCTGGCGTTGCCCTCCTGCTTCCTCCTGCTGGAGCACAGCCCAGCTTCCTGGGGAACTGAAAATTATCCTCACCTTGCTTCACCTGCACAGAGGGCCATACCATAACCTCGTGTGGTCAGATCACACACTTCTGACCAGAGCGATCAGGCATTTGGGATTTTCTTTGGAGAGTCTCAGCCAAATTTTTATGCAACAGAGGCTTAGTCCTCTCAAGCTTTCCCACCCACCCCACCCCCCTTCAAATGGGATCACTTACAAAAGAGAAAATACCTTATAGATGTGGTTTGTGATGCTGGTACGAACCTGTGAATTAGCCACCATCCCCACGCAATTACATAATTAAACCAGCATATTTTCAAATCCACATTTAAATGGATTTAGAAGGTTTGAAGCTTTTGCTACTAGTAAATAAAAACAGGGAGAGGAGGGGGAGCTTTTCTCATTTTTAACTAGTACGTTATTTTTAAGGGACGGGGGGGGGGGGGGGGGAATATTAAACTCCCTCCTCTTGATAAAGGGTCTCACCTGTCTGGTGACAGCCACAGCACCTGGTCCAGAGCTGGAGCATTGTGTCACTGCTGGGAGGTTACCAAAGACTCCCCAGAGTCCCAGCACAGTAAGGTTTCCATCTCCCTCCTGCAAGGGCAAGCCCTGGTTCTGCCCTGTGCTGCCATCTCCAGAGCTTCCCCCCCACCCCACCCCCCACCCCCCACCCCCCACCCCCAGACCCTTCCCAAAGCTGCCAAGGGAGCGTCTGGATGGTCCCTGCTGAAATAGGTGTTAAGAGACGCTTCATGTCCCACAGTGCAGGTTTCTCTCTCCTGCCCGAAGGAAGGCTGAGGAAGTCAGCTGAACGCCCTGGTAGAAACAGCCATTTCCCAGCGGAATGGTTTACTTGGAGGCATCCTTCATTTGCTTCCTTAACGCTAGTTAGCTTTAATCCCAAAATCACCAGGGTCCATTTCACGTAAATCCGAAAAGGAAACCAGGATGAAACTGAAGATGAATAGTCACGAGGAGGAGACTCGAAGTCTTACTCCATGGGAGGGTTTCAAAGAAGTCAGGGCAGAGGTGCGACATTTCTGCAGTGCAATTTCCTCGTACCTGAGGCACCCACGAGCCTCCCCCCTCCCTCCCCAACGGAACAACCCCAACTGCATTACACAGCAGGCAGGTCTGGGAAACTGCTTTGCGCCCCCAGCCAAAACAGGCACCCGGCTGCAGCAGGTGAAATCCACCCAGGTAATGCTCAGCCACCACCTTGCAACTGTTGCAAGCGCTGCTGTCTGCAGAACACTTCACACAACACAGCAAAGTAATTGCTGCGTGAAGCCTTCCATATTCTAGAAAGACAACCTGCACCCGGCATTTCCTGCTTTTAACATGTTAAGGGCTGCACTCCTATTTAACTTTCAAAGGGCCATGATGCAAAACAAAATTTAAAAAGTATACTTGCAATTATTTTTCCTCTCCTCTAAAGGGGAAAATCACCCCTGTATTTTAGTGGAAAAATGGCTTCATGGAAGATGGCTAAACTGAGAATATGCTCTATGCCTCAAGCACTCTGGCACATCCTTTATCTTGGATCACTTCTGCATAATAACTTTTGTACCTTTAACACACAAATTTCAGTGGGAAAATTACTTTGAAATATTAAACAACAAACACTGACAAAATATTTTTTTTTTGGACTTCTAGCTGCTGTAGAATAATTTAATGATAAAACTATTTGTTTTTGAGAGTTAGGTGAGCTGTGGCAAGGAGGCTGTGACAGGTAAGAGAAGGCAGCCCTTGTTTTGCAATGCAGATGAGCCACAGCACAAAAACTTCCCAGGCAAGAGGTGTGAGCCAGTTTCCATTACACCGAAACTTGTATATTAGATGGAACCTTATTTTATACACTAGGCACTACTACTTCCATCCTGCCCACACAGCTAACACAAATCAGGGAAAGAAAGGCAACTGGAAGCTTAAATTCTTGCCCGCAGGAGGAACAGCCCTGGTTTAACAAGCAGGCAAAATGCCTTTTTTTTTTTTTTTAAATTGAAGTTAAGCCAGTGCTGACTGCATACACGCTCACCTTCAAGTACAATTTATGTTTTACCAAAGCTCTCTCAATTACTCAACCTCTACTGTACATTAAGAAACAAATGCAGCTTTACCAAGCTTTCAGGTCAGCTGGGACCACTTCCAGCAGTACAGGTTCATGAATTCAAAACCTGTTAAGGAGGTCAAGGAGAATAAAATCTTTGGATAGGGATTTTTACAGGCTGTAATTTGTGAGAAAAGTATCTGAAAAGCAGTACCACTTGGTTTCAGCTGGTACGCTGAACCGCATAATGGACAGAAAGCCTGTTTGAAGGACGGTTTCACAGCATCCAAAAGGGCAACTCCAGAGAGAAATAACGCCTTTGTACTGCCATACCCAACCCATCTGAACACTGTACCATTCTTCTCAGCAAATTACAGCTTCCTTTGTAGAGCTGTAAATGACCAGCTCTCTAGAAAATAGTATCATTTACTTCTTCAGTTTTTGTATTTAACAAAGACTGGGGACTGAACAGACAAAATCTGAAGGAAGAAGGGAACCAGCAAGACAATGCATGAAACTGCAGGCAAGTGAAACAACCCCAAATCAAAGAACCTTTGAACTAAGTATTGCTCTCCTCCAGTCAAAGAAACAACATCAATGACTAAAGCAAATTTATACTTCATAAATGTTCACTTTTATTCAAAAATAATTGTATACACAGTTACAGTCACTTAAACAGCATATCGAGTGAACTGCAAATATTTACTGTAGCCTTTTTATCCTTGTAGGTTTGCTACTCGGGTCTCCCACTTTGTTTCCTTTCAATACCTCTGTGTCTTGCTAAACTAACAGGCTTCCAAGTTATTAACAAGAGTTTTCTAACAATCAATAACTGTAAACATAATAAAGCCAGCATGCCATTTTCCCTTTGAAGTTAAGTTAGATATTTTTCTGCAATGAAGTAATGACTCATTTTTTACAACTAGACTGAATCATGCTGTATACACAGCACTTAGGACTCGCTAAGAGAGTAATATATTTAGATGGGTAAAGTGTTCACTTATGATACCTTCCATTCAAATGAGCAAAACCAGAGAAAAGGTGGGAACAATTAACTTTATAGTCCTCATTAGCAAGCAAGAGACTAGCAAATTAATAGTAGTGATAGCACAGATTGAGATTTAGGAACAACTAACAGTTTTGGTGACAAAAAAATACTTATTTTCCTGATTTTATCCGATATGAGTAGTCTCATTTTGTCAGCACTAAACAATTAATACAGTCCCCCCAAAATAAATGAAAATATTAGCTTGGGAATATAAAATGCCTGAACCTGTGGAGTAATATTTCTACGGCTTCTGCAGAAGAAATACAGTTAGTCATTGGGCCAGAATTTCCACCACAATGTTGTCCCAGGAGGTATGATACAGATTTTTAAGTTCCTGCCTAATCAGGTCAAGAGGTTCAGGAGTACCCGAATTTGAACATGCCAGTCATGTTGTGCAGGAGGGGAGCCAGGGAGGTGATGGTGCAGTCTGGAGAGGGATGGAGCACGCTGCGTTCAAACAGGGTATTCCTTTGCAGCAGGAGACAGACCTTTCTGTGGAAAGTTTGTGGACCCTTCTGTGGGAAGGGCAATGCAAATGACAGCCCAGAATTTAATCCAGGTGGAACTCTGCTGCAGCAAACGAGGACTTAACAGCCCTGAAACAAAACGAGGTTTCCCTCCACCACCAGGCGCACCGCCTCCCTGCCAGGAATGCACCTCCACGAGAGAGCACGAGCAGGCGGACTAGCTCACTGCACTCTCCTCATCTCCAGATTTATTCCCACACAGAGATCTGCAATCTCTTACTGATTAATCTATCAGTTGAAAGTTGTAAATTGAAACTGATAGATTAATCAGTAAGAGATGTTGGGAGCTGTAATAATAAAGCCTGTCTTTAATTGGGCAAAGTGCTAGAAGCTCGGTGGATTACCACCAAAGGTCAGAATTTACTACCAGTCACTCTGGAACGGTAACAACGCCGACTTTTCCTTACTGCCTGCTGGGGAAGGCTGTCACCCAGTACCAGACGGTGCTGACTCCGCCACGATGCACAGCAGGTTGCCCAGACACACTCTGTGTGCAGGACAAACGCAGCTGCCACGAGCTCAACGACGCTGGTCCATTTAATTTTCCAATAAAGATTGAGAGAAGGGAAAGCGAGACGGACTGAACAGGAGACAATTTCCATCTTGGACCAAAGATTATCTCGTCTCATAATTAAATGTTATGTTGCAATGTGATTAATTCTATTTTACAGGAAATAAATTAATTCTTCATCCAATGTATTATCCACACAGGAAATGTTATCAGTCACAGACAAAGCCATTAGTCTGGTATTACTCAAAACATTTTCTAATCTGTGCCATATAGCTAAGCCTCTGAGAGATAACTGTCACTAATTGCTACTCTTTGACTTAAAAAAAACCCAACAACCAACCCCACACTAAAATATCTCTCACTCAAGAAGCCCATTCTTGTTTATAACGTGTTTTTATACCACTCAGTGTTAAAAGCATATGTATTAAACACCTGTTACTCTATCAGGGATTTTAAATCGGGAACATTTTTAATCTGGAAATCCAACAGCATCTGTCCAAGTGCTTTGCCCTGTAAGAAAAACACCCAAATCAACATTACAGTTTGCCATCTAAATATACCACCTTTGTAAAATAAGTTTTATAAATGGGTTCATAAGGCATTTTTCCTGAATGCAGTGTGGTTTTTAAGTTTTATGAGTATTTATCTCAACATATACTTACATAGACACATTTTGGGTGAGTTTTATATCAAGCCCTGGATTGTAAGTTATCCAGAGTTATATTTACCCTGTTCATTTATTTGGCTTCCTCACTTGTGAATGAATGCAATGAAGTAGGAAAACAATGTACAGTTTAGTTTTCAAGCATCTCAACCTGAACAGATTGAATAGTTTCTTCAATTTACTTCTTACCTAGTGCTAAAATCAATTTATTTGGGGTCAGTTCTGCTAGCCGATTCATACATAGCATGACCTTGTTTTGTGAACAGTCCTCCTGACCACGCTGAGATTATTTGTACACATAAGCATTTGTCACCCTATGCTGGCAGAACTGTGCTCTGCCGTAGCCACAGCATTGCCGCATTATGGGATCTCATCTTCAGGTTTAGATGTTTCAAATTTTTAAAAAAGTTAGTTTCAGATTCACATAACGTCAACACAAAAGGTCTTCTGTCCATCTAGTTTGCCCTTTCAGATTTATATTATTAACATTTTAGCTGTAGGAGTCATAGGCTAAGCTAGAGGAGCTGTTATACAGTTAACAGTTCCTGTACGTACTAGGAAATGATCAGAATTGTCTAGTACAACTCCAAAAATTTTTGAGATGCTAATTTTGTTGGTGCATCTAAAACCACAGGTAGCGCATCATAATGAGTGCAACTGATTGGAAGACTCTCTTAGTAGTTCCTTGTACATATCTTTTTCACCAAATACTCTAAATAAACCTTCTACCTCCCTGTGTTGTTTACAAATCTTAAAACTTAAAACAATTAGGTAGATAATGTATATTAACAGGAAAGTAAAAGGAACCGAAGAGTCAAAACTAAAAGCTTACAGTTCCAGCCCCAAAGCTGGTTATAAAGAGACTGTGTAATACAAAGTTATAAAAGAATTGCATTAAAACACATGCTTCGATACATGCCTGTGGGTCACTTCTTAGGGATGCTATGCCACCACCACCAAGGGAATTCTTCAGAACAAAGTTTAATCCATGGATTCCTGGCAACTCGTATCTGCAAGGTAAAATCTACACATTATTTCTCAGAAGAATTTGTACAAAAGGCTTGTACAGAACGTGAAGCAAAAGACAGCATGCAAAAATTCCACGCTTGTGACGGCATACCACTGCTGAGTCAAGCCTAAAAGTTAACTGAAGATTAACCCATGGCCTTCCCTACCTTCTTGTTCCTTTGCCTTACCCCAAATCAACAGCCCTTAACAGTTTTAAAGTAGGATCATAAAGTAATCATTCTCCTATTCAACTTCATGACTCATTCATTTCTAATGAGGTTGTTTTCTACTTTTTTTTTTTTTTTCCCCTAAGAGTTAAAGCCCATACAGAAGGCTCTGCAGACAAGAAGTTCAAGATCTAATATGAACTCTGAGAACACAGTGGGCAGAGGGAAGTAATTTTAATACTTCCTAGTTCTAATACTGAAAACTACCATCGCTTAATTCCTGGAATTCACTGTTGCTAACAAAGGCTACCAGCTAACTGGGAAGGCATCCTCCTTATTACTGAGATACAACAACGAGTCGCTAGATTAAACTCCTATGACCAACTACAGATAATTTTATAACAAGTGGAAAGTAGAGCTACATTTCAATGCTTTCTTGGAGCCACGTACTTTGCTCAGATGAAATTTTATTTTACTGTGACAGACCTATTTTTCTGTTCCATTGCCACTGTAAGGATTTTTCCATCCTTGCTTTTGACTGGTGCAGTTCCAATCTGGAAACTTTTGTGGAAGTTTGGCAAATGGCTCTGTGGTTTCCTAACAAAGTTGTTTCAAATTCCATAAATAGGTCTACAGCGTATTTCCATTTGCTTCTCCTTGCACAATTTTTCAGCGTTTTGTCACCTTCCCTGTATTCTTGCTTTTCTCCAATATTTTCTTTGTCTAAGGACTCAATAGCTTTCCTTTTTTATATAGGAAAGGATTTAATCAGAACATCAGCAAGATGAGGAATAGCAAAGAAAGATGGTATCCAATTCTTGCTCTGCCTCCAGATGTTTTACTGCTGCAACTTAAATCACGTTTCCTCCAACACCACCTATTTTTCCTTACCCACCTACCTGATCTTCATCTGTTTGGGGCAGATTCTTCAAATCTGTCCCCTTCAATAGCTGGAATTTCTTGCAGTGCTCTTACACCGCTGACTTTGTCACTGTGAGGTTTATCTTTTTCAGCTCCTTTTTAGCATTTTGAAAACTGCAGTCATTGCTGCTGTTCCCAGCTCTGTATGCCCCTGTATCTTGGGCACAGGATGCAAACCTTTCACGGAAGGAGATGAGCCTGCTGAGCAGCCTGGCAAACACTTCGGTTCTTGCTATGCTCTTGCAAGCAGTAGTCACGGAGTCTCTGTGCCTGTGTGCCAGGCGAGGGCTTTTCGCTGTTGCTTCTACCCTTTCATTGCCACACTCTGCTTCAGTATTAACATTATTAGTTGTTATTAGGAAAAACCCTGGCGTTAGCATTCCGTTGACCTTCCTTGAAAACTTGTTGCCAGGCAACATTATCATGCTCAAAGGCAAATCCATTGGGAATGCAGGACAGTTCAATTAATTCAACAGTGCTCTACTAGACAACAGGAATACGAAGAATAAAGCCATTTCCACAATAAGTCTTCTACCTAATTTAGTAAATCTAATAGCATAATCCACCACATAGCAGGATCAGAGGACCCCACAAAATTTTCAACTAAAAAACTCAAGACTTATTTCCAATAAGAATATACCATGAAAGCTAGAGGTCTACCAAAACACTACACTGCAAATGTTACTCTGAAGAACTGGCAAAGACTTCCAGGCATCAAGCAATTTCACAACTGGCCGATCTCTCCACAAGGACTAGACTAATGGGATATGTATTCCAGGAGCTAATATCCCAGGTCTGAAAAAACGTTTCATGAAAATCAGTCGCGTAGACAAATCAGGAAAGAAACTGAAGAGCTTATAAAAGCAGAAGCAAACAGTAAAAGCAGTGGAAGAATTTAGTTTTACTTTCTGCAGTAATTCTGGCAGAGGGAGTATGTAATACTAGCAACAGATCTTAATTTGGAACGTTACAGAACGGTGAATTCCCTTCAAGTACTTTGAGGAAATATTTACAGTGAGATACTCTAGCTAAAACTAGGTTTACAATATAATACACAAAGGTCAGCACGTTCAAAGTCTGTTTGAAGCATTTGAGCATCCAATATATTTCCGCACAAAAAAATACACTCCCACAATAAAAAAAAAAAAAAACACCACTACAACCATCGTAATAGTCTTAAGCAGCAACAACACACTAACCAAAATGCTGGCATGCTTTTATCCAGCATAATTAAACCATTTAAGTTTAATTAACTGAGATCTAAAGGAAGAAAATGTTACCTAATTGTACAAATCAATCAAAAGTTTTAAGAGCTGCTTTTAAAAAGCACAGAGAACAAATAAATCCTTCCAAGAATATTAAGTCTGTGACAGAAACCAGTAAAACAAGGAAAATTCACTGTTGTAGCTGAACTCCTATGCTTACGCACAATGGGGTGCCTGCCTAACTACTTCCCTCCCAGTGCTGCCCATGCTGGCTCAAAGGCAGGTTTCCCTCTGAATTTCCTGTTAAAATGCATGGAACTAATAATGGTAACAGAAATTATCTAATGCATTTAAATCAAGGAAGAGATAGGATTCCTCACATCAGAGGAAATCAGGAACCGAGTCCATAGGCTAAAAGAGGCATTTACATATGAGCTATACTATAGAGAAGTATTCCAGCCACCCCACCCCCCATAACAAATGTACCTACAAAAAAAGCAATCTAGAAGCATCAGGACCACACTCTGTGTTCTTCAGCTCTCAGTAAAAATATCCCAGAAGAAGAAATCAGGTGGGTTTTTTTTTTATTTTTGAGCACTAGGATGCTCTCATAACACAAAGGTAACAACCATATTTCAGAAGATGAAGCCAGCAAATTCTCACAGGATAATCTGACTATCCTTCTTAAATGACTGACCTAATACCACTAAATTAGAAGTCTGTTATTCCATATCTTACGATTATCAGATCTATTAAGAATGTACTCTACATAAGGGGAAGAAGCAATGGCATAGGTTTGGGGTTTTGGGACACAGGGTTTGAAAGACTACCTTTTGTCACTATGTTACCTGAAAATGTGGAAGTTTATAAATTTTCAGTGTTCTCCATCAGGATAATCCCACCTTTTCCCTGTTTAGTACACCTATTTAATAGCTTAAATGAAAAAGAATGAAAGACAACTGGCTGAATTTCTCTGCTCTGTAGTGAGCCAGAGCCATGGCTGGCATGTTTCTTAACCACTCGCAATTTAAATAAAGGAAACGAAGGAAAATGAAAGAGTAAGGTAGCTCTTTTTATGACAGTTACAACGAAAAAATAAACAAGTAATGTAAAAACAAACTATACAATCTGAAGCACATGAGTTTATAATTCTTTATTCCTTATAATCCTGAATATTTCCACAAAAGGCTTTATTCTTTTGCCCCAGTAGCTTTTCAATTCACTCACAGAGCTCCATTATCACATCATTAAAGGAAGCCAAACCCAGAAACAGATAATCTAATTAACCACAATAAATTGCCTTCACCCAGACACAGCAAATTCTAGCTTTTTTTTTTTTTTTTTTATGAACATAAACAGCATTAAGGAACGACAATAAATCAATTTCTAGAAGTACCATTAAGAGGCATGACATTTTGGATTTCTTCCCTTCTTTACGTTTCAAAGGAAACTCAATCACATTTCTTGGTATCAGTTTATTAGATAGATTGGTTAGCACTTATGAAACAGTGGGTGAGACCTGCACTGAGCCGCTTATGAAGACAAAGAATGGCACTTACAACTCAAAGATCAGGGGTTAAAGTAACTCCAAGCTCTCTCTGAACTTCGAGCTGCACCTTTCTGACTCAAGCTGTTTCAACAAGCAAAAAGACACTTAAGGGTTTATCCATTACTCATGGAAATACATAATGGGTTTGGCAGAATCTCCAGATCTGCAGAATAATTGACTTTGTATGAAAGCAGGTTTTAGAAGACTCAATGGTTTGTGCAATATTAAGCTTTTGTTTGTTTTTGAAGAGAGAAAAAGGTTTGAATTCTGTTGACTGTTTTATTGGACATCCTTAGGAGAAACAGCCCTATTACCTCGTGTTACAGGAACAGTGGGTGTCTCACGTGCCAGTCCCTGGGAAGGACCCCGAGCATCAGCCAAAACCACCATGAAAACAAAAATACTACATAATGCCATCCGCTGGCAGAGGACATTCTTTTGCAGATGAATACCAGGTAAAAGCGTCCTCTTCAGGATGTATTCCGTTTCATATATTAAAAATGGAAATTAGCTGAGGTTTTTTTCTTTCAGTTCTGGCTTGGTATATGTGTCAGAAAAGTGGGTAAGAGGCTCCAAATGGTTCAAAGAACAGTGGGAAGATATTTTTCCCAAGGGACATTAGAAGTTACTTCTATTTTGCAGAAACATTCTGTACCGAACAGAACAAAGAAATAGCCCTAACGCTAATGTGCTAATTCTGGGATTAAGTGCCTTCACTAAATGGATTCACTACCTTTGTCCAGTTGCAGGAGAGGCCCAAGTTATTATTCTTTTTCAATTAATACTGCTCAAGCTGTTACTTAAAAAGGGAAAGAAAGATACATAAAAATGTACTGAAAACAATACACACAGGTTTGTAATATTTATGTTAACATACTTTAAGATAACTTCCGATACCATCATGTATCTACTGTACAACTGAGGACCAAACAGCAAGTGACTCACCTTGTTACTAGCTCTTTTACAGGTTCTTCTTGCTTTAAAAGGTGTTTGAAGTAATTCTCCAGGGCTTCGGCTGTTAAAGTTTTCTTTAGGTACGGATAGTAGAGGGGATGCCGTGCTATCACACCTGTTAGGTGTATAACTTTGTGTTAGTTGGAACAGCAGCTGTTAAAACTGATCTGTATTCACCCTTTCAAAACTGATTTGAGATCCTAACTGAAACCATGTATATGGATCCTCTTTAATGAGCTCCTGAATAAAAACCAATAGTATGACAGCTTTCCTTCTGTCAGTAGAGACTTAGTGTGGAGAATGACATGAAAGAATGCTCCCAGACTAATTATTTTTCTGGCTGCAAACAGTCCCTTGCCACTGAAAGACACCTAAAGAACAACATCACCACCACAACAAACAACCCACAGGCACGTGTCTTCCCCTAAATGGTTTCCAAGACTTAGATAAGTAATTGCAATTACCGATAACACAGCATGATCAATGACTGAAGGTTCGGTCCTTGCCCTACTTCTTGCGTGAGATCCTGACGTAAGCATGAGAAATCACAATTACATTTTTATTGCTGTAAATATGCTTTCACAAGCTTCAGGTAACTTTATCCTGAAGTTGAGAGGTTCCACAGCAGAATCAGGAAAGCAGATTTGTGTCACGGGGATCTTTTTATCTGTGGACTTCAAAGCCAAATTAATCTTAGAGGTCAAGTTTGTTCTTGTCATTGTTCCTTAATAAAGCAGTAGTGTCTGTATCTGAGGAAGTCTGTCAGTGATGCATCACTGACGGTTTGGCAATGCTACATTGCAACAGTGGTCATCCACGGGGAAAGAAAAAGAATAAAAAAATAATAATAAAAAAAATAAAAATCAACATTCTTTCATTCTTCAACCCAAAAACCAGTTTCACAAACAAGGACAAGTAAACGATATCCCTAAACATAAAATGAACAGAATTAATCAATTTTAGCATGACAGCTAATAGCAAATCAAATCCCAAACGCACCTTTAATTCATACTGAGCTTTGAACACCACACGCTCTCAATCCTCCAACAAGTAAGAGAGCCAATTGTTGCATGCAGAAGTAAGGAATAGAAGGAATTATTAAACAATGCAAGCAGCAGCACAATCCATGTAAAGAGACTGCACAGTGAGATACACCATTTGGATTAACAATATAATAAAAACATCCTCTTACATGCAAGAACAACTTCAGCATCTCCTAACACTGTCAATGTTTTAGCCATATGCATGTTAAAATTAGATGTATGGGAATATTATACATGATCAGACAAGCAAAAGATTGTATTACATAACACACAGACACGAAGGAGGAGCAACTGACATGTAAAGGAAACCTCAAAAAGGCATTTCTTAACTTTGGGGAGCTTGACTTTGCTACCCTAAACAAAGACCTTTCTTTGCAGTATGACATGCAATTTTTTTTCTTAGTACGTCAGATTTCGACTACTGCTAAACAGAAAACTACAGATATTTCCCTAGTAATATACTTGTTTTATACAGACTGTTGTTTTAGCACAGCCACAATTAAAAAAAATAAAACCCAAGTAATGTGAGACATCTAAAAAAACATTAACAGCTCTTGATACGTAGATCTTATGTGAAAAATCTTGTATCACTTCAGAAAGCAAGAAAAAGAAAGATACCTATGTTCGCAGAATTGCCTTTATCTCCACTTCTAGTATAGGCAAGATCTTCTAAGCGGTAAGTATGTGGACCGCTTGGCAGGTCTAGACAACATAAAAATGAATACATGTTAATGACAGCTACAACTAATAGTACATTTTGAAGAAGTAACTGTCATTTTAAGTGCATACCCTCTGCCTTGTCTGTAGTACTCCTGAAAACCTTCCAAAGCTTTCTTCCCACAGGAACACGCACAGAACAGAGGCAAGGCTGGGGGCCAAAATTACAAAACTGATCCTTCCTGCTCAGTTTCCCAAATCCCTTTTACCTTTTTACAGCCAAATACTGTGCCAGGAATCCCCTCTTCCACCACCCTTGAATATAAAAATTCATCCTGGTCTTCGCCATGTGGTACCTCTGAAGAAGCCATAGCAGCTACTTGTCATTTCTTGACTAGCTGACAGCTTTTGTCCCCTTAACACACACAAGTCTCTGCTTCTAGTGCAGGCGGAAAAAAATGCAGTTGCTACTGTCCTGATAATTCTGTAATGTCTGTTTATTCTGATGATGTTTGTAGAAAACAGTCACAATTTAAAATTCCATTTCAGGCCAACACGTGCCTCTCACTCTCATATACCATTATAACAGGTATTTATTCAGCTACATAGAAGAAACCAGAGATTTCATTTTCAAATTAGAAATTTTGTAAATATCTCAGCATTATATAAGACAAGGTCATAAATGCATGCTCAGTAGGAAGCCAATCAATTTTTTTTTTTACTTGTTGATGTCTGAGTACTGGACTTCCAAGCGTTTAGGAACTAAACTCACTGAACTAAGTTCTTACTATTTTTACCCATTTGTACATCAAAAAACCACAAACCCACTCCTGCCCAAATCCAAAAACTCAGTCTTGTGGGATCCACACAGTTTATCCACGAGGTTTGATGGTTAAGTTACACAGCAGAGACATCTTGCAATCCTTGATTACTAAGGGTAGTAAGCTATCACCATATAGTTTCTGTTCCCCAAAGCAAGAGATGAAGCACACGCTTGTCACCGAGTTTCGGTTAAGACACTGACAGCAGCCCAACACTGGAACTTGAAGCACAGGTTATATCCCAGTTTTTAGGCAGTGAGAATCCAGGAGTTTCCAGCCAGTTTTGCTTCTGATCCAACCCTACAGCCACATCAGCTCTCCTGGCCTCCCTGGCTTTTCAGTCCCAGCACCTCTAACGGACGCGTCGATGCTCCTCACTCACCTAGACTTGTCACCCCTCAGCCGCCCTTCTCCCCTTGCTGCTGTTTTGTCACCCTGCACAGGAGAGGCAGCCACCCCCTCTCCCTGCTCCTCGGACACCAGCAGAGGGAACATTCAGAGCAGGGAAGCAACGGCCCCTCCTGCCTTCTGCCACAGCTGCTGGTGGCAGCCACACAGGAAGCAACTGAAACACGTCCAAAACATTGTTTGTTTGGGGTTTTTTGTTTTTTGGTTTTTTTTTTCATTTCTGCAAAACACCAAACAGTTCAGTCCCAGGCACATGCTTGTCACAGCAAATTTCAGTCTAACATGTTAAAAACTGTCAAATTTAAAGGAATTGAAGAAAAGGTCTTGTCAAGCAATTATGCTGGAGAAACCATACTGCAAGACAATGCAATTTGAAAATGCATCAGTATCTTTTTTGTATTGTTATTGCTTCTGCTGAGGATATCAAACTATTGTGCTGGTTTTGTTTTGGTTTTCCTTTTTTTAAAATTTATTTTAGGGAATAAGAGATCCAATACTAAAGATGCTATGCTCTAAATGCTGACCAAAGGCAGGCTATATTAAGAAGTGTAAATGTACTGATCTAAATTCACCCTCAAGGTTCACATGAATGTTTGAACTACACTTTAAAGCCAAGTTAACACTGTGGCAAGTTCAAGTATGATTTAAAGTACAGCAACTATTAAGGCATGGGTAGATACCAACTGGTGAACCGCATCAGGTGATCAGGTCAATCCAGCCCCAGCTAAATCATCATTACCTTTAACTCCTTCCTGCCCACAAAGAACTGCTGACTTCTCAGACATGAGCCAGGCTGACCTGAAAAGCTTTAGCAAAGCTGGGTATGAAAGAAACTACTTCCAAATCCTACTGGCTGCCATTTTCACTGTCCCTGTCAGACAGGGAGGCAGTCTACGGTAGCTGGACAGATCCCCAGAGTTCATTTTAGTATGGAGGGGGAGATACTGTGGATGACAAAAATGCCTTGCTACAACATCACACGTAATTTGTATGATATATATTTTAGTGTATGGCACGTACGTGGTTGAAACAGATCTGGCAGCACTTACAGGAGTAACCTGCTGGCACATCTGAGTGGCAATAATGGGGAAAACAGTAAAAAACAGCTGGGGGCTCATCCCACCAACCTCTTCTACGGCACAGGAGGATCAGAAAGGGAACGTCTACAAACAACTGCTTTAACTGAAGTTTTACAACATACGTTGGGTTACTGTCAAAAATGAACTGCAAGTGATTCCAGTTTAGTCTGGCAGAAAGGTTATTCGTTGGTAGTAAGTCACCATAGCATGATATCTGAAACAGTGGAAGCACACAATGAAAGAGTTGACGGGAAGTTTGTTTTAAGCTTGATGCTCAGTTCACGATCAGTTCCATGAAAAATGCAAACAGAAATGTGCCATGAAACTCGGCAGAAAATATTGAAGGGTCTATTTATTAGGAATACTATTTTTGATTAAACATCTCCATTGAGAAGGGATCTGAAAAAGTCCAGCTCATTGTTCATTCTGGGTAAGACTACCGCACTTCATGCACCACAGAAATCATGTTATTGTTAATAATTTCATTCAATACACAATTCCAAGAAGAAAAATAAAAGTAGTGCTTCTTCAAAGGCTGAAGTATGACTATGTTAAAATTGTATAAGCTGTAGAAGTCTTCTCCATCAGACATTTTACACAGGCAGTCTTTGAGAGTTTTCCTTTAAACAAAACCAGTTCAAGACAGACAGTGTTCTGGTGTTCTCTACTTATTACTCTCATTGATTTATCTTTCACGATCTGTTTATCAGGAAATTAGTTTCATTTAATAAACAACTTAAATCTACAGAAGAATTTTGCTAGGGCAAATGGTAAATTCAAATTCCACCCTCCCAGAACCACAACTAGCAGCATTTCTGAAATCCATTTTCACATATTTCTCTTATCTATTCAAAGACAACTAACAGTCCCTCACACTTGAGATAACCATGAAACTAAGAAAAATACTTCCCTCCTTACTAAATGCTGACAGAAAGTCTTTTAGCAGAAGTTACTTCTTTTACGGTCTAACCTATTCATCTATTTCTCATCCACGCTGCCTGTGGGTTAAGCCACAGAAGTAGGGAAGTATTTAGTGACATACAGAAAACATTTATATTTACAACTAAGGGCAAAAGTTTAAGAGATGCTTCTCAGGGGAACAACCAGAGGAGCTCTGCTGTCCCTCAAAAGTGGGGTTTCGCCTGAATAAAGCCTGAAGAATTCAGTACTTAAATGCTCATGTCAGACACGTCAAAGTTTTCTCAAATTATAAGGTGGCAATCGGGAGTCCCAATAGCTTTTTGTTTCTCCAATAGTTAGCACTGTAGTCACCTTGGGGAAAAAATAATATACCAGGACCTTTGCTAACCCTTTTATTAAATGGAACAATTATTCCCTATTCGTTAACTCCCCCAGTTTGATGGTCCAAATCTCCTGCTGCCCTCCTGGTAACTCCCAGGTATCACAGAGGTTCTGGTGTGATGTTAGATTTGCAACAGATACAAGAGCTGCAAACGTATTTAAGAGTTTAAGTTGTTTCTGCATGACGCATAAATCATGTCATTGAAGAGATGTCTGAATAGATGGGGAAAATTAACTCAGGCATGGCAATCAGGCATCCACTGTTGGTGACTTTCAAATGGCATTAAACACAGTCTACGTGTATTTCAATGTTTCTCTACATGATACAGAACATTCCCTACAAACTTACAATTAGTTGTTACACTATTCTATTACCAGTTTTTAGAAATACTACTTGCCTGTATCTGGAATCCAGAATAAACCTTAACATATTGGTGCCTTCAGAGCATTAATTTTTTGAGCATACACAGACTTAAGTACCTGAATTACGCTTTCAGCATCAGCATTACTTTTAGAAATATTTCTAACAAGTAATCTTTAGGTACAGTTACCCAATTTAGATTTGAAATTACCTATTCACAGCTTTAAATCAGTTCTCTCAGTTCTCTGGTAAGCAGGAATAAGGTAATAAAGATTCTGTTTGGACCAAAAGGGAATTATGAAGTGTGCTATATGTTAAGAAACACTGTATATAGTTCTGCCATTAGAAAAAAATGTAAACATTTTTGAGTGCCTAGCACTTTGAATAATCCATAATCTAGGACCGAACTGTAAGGGCAGCTGTGATTGAACACTTCCTTTCTGTTGCAGGCATCCTGACCCATTTTACCCAGCTCATGGCTTTGCCCTTCTCAAATTTTCTTTTTTCCTTCTGCAGAGAATTTGGTTAGACAAGTCTACCAGCAACACAGGAATTATCGTGTTGGATCTCATTAGCCCAGTATGTTTTCTTTAAAAGTCACCAGTTCCGGGTTGATCCCATTCTTGTTCATTTTGTAGAGGCTATCGTATAGAATAGGGCGAAATTTTAATTACCTAAAAGCTAAGCATTCTGTAAGTCTGTTCTCCATTCTCAACAGCTATTTCGATGTAAGAACCCAAATATTTCCAGGCTTAACATTATATTTAATATATATTATATATATATATATTATATGTGATATATTATACATATCATATATATTATATATTTTATATATACATATACTGCAGTAAATGTCAAAACCACATTTTAATTTCAAGGCAGCATTCAACTGTCTTCATTTGTGTCTAAGGCTTAAGCTTTCTGGACAATTTACTTACATACTTGTTAGTTTCAAAACATGTTTTATACCGTGTGATGCTAACCTCCTTCCTTCCAATAAAAGTAGCTTATGTGTTTTGCAACAGACTTAAAAATAAAAAGAGGCAAAAGTATATTTCACAGACAAAATCTAACATGATTTTCCAGGCTGACAGACAGCAAATGATGCATTCACAAATAAAAAGATGAACAGACCTTTCAATTCACTGCTCATCTTAGGTGGATCAGAGGAAACAACCTCATCTGACGTAAATGTGAGATCCTCCTCAAATGTCTCCACATGCTGACCATTTAAAAACAGGTTGATCTGGAAGAAAAAGATACCAAATTTCAAACTGTAAAATTAGAAATCCAGTGCAAAGTCAATAAATAAAATATATTTCTAATTAAGTACTGACCTGGCACATTTTCAGTAATAGCTTTATGGATAAGGTTCTGTCACTCCCTTTTAGAAAGTCACAATAATTATCTATTATAAATCTAAAAGAAATCTTTGTGTAGGGAAAAGAGCATACAAATCAAATAAGTGATCTATCTAGTTGGGTCTGTTTCAAAGCAAGACCAATCTCTCTCTTTCCATCTCCTCTTCCAGCTCTTCCATGATATAACCAACCTCTTTTCTTCTTAATGTCCCTGTCCATATTAATGAAAAACCTCCCTTTGGATCCTGTCGTCATCTTCAAATAAATTTTGTGAAAGCAACTTAGAACAAAATAAAATGATACTGGATATTTTGCATCTATGTTGAGATGAAAATATGAAATTGCAGAATGCCATGCTGTTCACCTTGTATGATATGCTCTCCCTACCCCTGCCCTCAAAGAAATCGGAAAAAATAGATATAGCGAAGTGTGCCAATTCATCAGCTGGTTGGCCTGTTCAATTATGATTAAGCAAAGGTTTCTCCAATTAAATCATACAGCACAATCACGCTGAAAAATTAACTCCGTCCATTTCATCTACGTTGGAGGACTCCCAGTACTGAAGACTCAGACGTACAATCAGGTCACGCTGCCACAACAAAACAATATACACCAACTCAGCTGCAGCAGTTATCAGTGCCCAGCTGTCAACAAACACAAGGTAAATCTACTCAGCCCTCTTTCTTAAGATTGTTCTTAGATCATAGCCAACAGCGACACAGGTCTCCAATGCTTATGCAAGGGGAAGATTAAAAAAAAATAAATATGTATTTCAGAAAAACCTGTTTTTGCCTTCAGTAGCGTTGGCTGGAATTTTTCTCCCTAGGGAAGAGTTTTAGGTTTTTAAAACATGTTTTTAAACATGGAAAAGCACACATGGAAAGTAACTACTGTCCGCACTAACACCACCGGTGATAGATGATAAACTAGGACAATTGCATAAGAGCAGTGGAAACAACGCACGCAATACTGGACCCAAGCTGACATCCAGAAAGGTGTTATCAAACACAAAACAAAAGAACCCACTGTGGCAATGTTAACATATCTGAAAATCTCCTTACGAGTTTTTTTGGTTTTAGGTCAAATGCTGAACTAGGGCAGCTAGACTCTTTGTAACTGCACTTCCAATCCAGAAAAGCAGTTAATTTATCCCTTACTTACTCTGTAATCTCTACCTAGACCACCGTCGTTAATACATGGACAAAATGCTGAATCAAGGACTTGAATCACTTCCACCACACTTTTACATAACCTTTAGTATTACTGCAGTCCAGCAGCGACAGGTCACGTGGCATGTTGCTAATAGCGTATCAGCGCACTCAGATTAGTTACACAGAGCAAGGGGTTTGATTTTCTGTATTGAAAAGAGCACACGAGACACAGCTTGTTTTCCCTGCTGAATTAGGTTATTATTTAATCTCAACAGCATTTTACGAAGTCTGGAACACAGCGCTAATTAGTATGTTTACAAAACAGTGGCAGGCTAAACTCCCATAAAGATAATAATTTCATATTGAACTTGGCAAAGAAAAGCCATTTGCATAAAGCAAAATGTAATTGACTGTAAAAATAAGTAGCTGAACTTCTTTAAATGACAGGAAAAGTAGGGTTTTTTCTAATGCTTTTCCTCTACACACAGTTTATAAACTTAGTTTTAATAACTAAATAGCATCTCCTCTGTAAAATCAATCTTAAATTATTTCCCATTAATGCAGAGTATCACTCAAAGAGAAGTATAACATGTGGGCTTGCCTGTGCCAAACACTGCACGCATGTGAAAAAAGTAAATAGTCCTTTTCTGAAATGCTTAGAACACTTACATTGCTGGCTGATAACAGTTTTACAACATTGGGGTTTAGATCAATTGGGTTTTGTTTGTGTCCATCCCCCTCGCTCCCCCCCCATCTTTTCACTTGCCGCCTGTGCTCCTCCTGCTTCCCTCCACTACCCTACGCAGAACCCTGTCACAGTACTTGTGGTCCAACACGGACCAACGTTCTGGCCTTTGGCTGCTTCCTCGATGGTGAATGAGTGAGAAAGCTCTAACTAAGTGAGAAGCATCATCATTAGGATGCCTTGGCACGAGATGCCTGCAATAGCTTCAAGTCAGTTAAAGGCCTTGCAAAAAGAAGGGCGTGTGTGCAGTTTTGTCTGCAGTCTCCATTCAGAAAACAGAGACCAACATTTATAAATCCAAACATTCTAGTTTTCAGGACAACCAGTTTCTTCAAGTTTGTCTTGAAGACTTCGATCTAGACAGACGTACACGCATAACAGGAAAGTAGGGCTCTAGCTCAATGTTTCATCTTACGCTGTAACTTCCCACCTAGGGCCACCCCGTCACCTGACCCGTAACTTCTCAGACTGAAAGAAACTATCGTTACCAACCGAGTAGGGCCACAGAGAGAGATCTCACTCACGGGCTCCTCCGGGACACGCATCACAACAGTTGCACAGGCTTTCATAATCCTACAGTTTTTGCCATATAGGCAAGACCAGAAATTACTATTCCTATTTTTATAAACAGAGTATTTGGAAGGAAAAGACCAAAACCTGTGTGAATCTGGGGAAATTTAACTGATGTCAATACTTATTTACAGTAGTATATACAAAATATAGATGCCCCAAAAAGTCAGAAGACTTGTCCAAGTTCACAAGATTGATGTTCAACTCTGAACACCCAACTGCCTTCTCTTTAAAGAGGGACCGTTAACTCTCAAAATACATAGTTTTCATAACCACTCTGCAGATGCAGTAGAAGTAATTCAAACCTACAATTCCAGGAACCTGAAAAAGAGAAGTTCAGTTTTGATGCAAGATATTTCAAAATCCGCAGCAATTAAAACGCAAGGTTGGCAAGTTCAACCGCTGTAAAACGTGCTGCGGGAGTAACACCAGTGTCCGAGAAAATATTTTTTAATCAAAGTTACCAGAATACTTCGCAGTTTTAGGACTCAAAGTCACTGAAAAATGCCAGAGTCAGCAGAATTTTACAAGCGACTTCAAAGAGAACAGAGCAGGTTTTAAGCAGTAAGTCTTACCTGAACATTGCTTTTGGGATAATAGAAGAAAAATGGCTTCAAAACTGGAGACCTAGACATACAAAACCAACAAGGATAAATGCATTTAACCAGAAATTAATGAAAATGTCAGATCATACATCTTTAGAATATCCATACACCACACAAACACTTCGGAAATTAAAAGCTATTTAGCCACGATTAGCAATAGTTTTCCAAACATCTTAGAAAGCCTGAGAAGTGTAGAAATTCCTTTGATTTCATTATGAAGAAAGTAAGATTTTGTTTAAAAAAAAAAAAGAAAATTTTACCAGGGGGAGTAGCTAAAATAAAAAAAAAAATTGACAAAGAATGCATTAGCCCCACGTTGACACGTAGGCTAGCTGCAGAGAGCTACTAGCAAGATATCTACAGGTTCTTCCCCCACCTCCATGTGCAAGACAGACAAATACTGAAGTATTTGCTTAGTGACAGGAAAGTTTTAGACGCTCTCTCGAGTATGACAGATATTAGCCATATCTAGAAAAATACTGAATCAAACCAGGTTTTTTTTTAATATTCTCAACAGTATTCTGTTCAGATTGCTCACATAATGGGTTCATGTTAACATTTTGTGGGATGTTCTGGGACATTCGGCCTCACATTTCTAGGGTAAGTGGGTTGGCACAAACATAAATTTGCTGTGCCCATATTCCAAACTAAGCAGTACAAGAGAAACCTGGTCCAGCAACCTGCAGGTCCTTGCACATGCTTGAGCTTCTGCCCTGCCATAAAGTCACATTTAAAGTTCTTCCTACAGCTCATTAAGCAAAGACATCGTTATGAGTTGATCACAGACTTACATGACTCATATTAAATAATTCAATGAAGAATGTTACTATCTGCCTACATATCTTGTAGCACTCACTATTACCTTGTCATTAGTTATTAAGCACAGCGTGCAACAGGAAACTTCAGTTGCTTCTGTGGCTGCTCTTTCAAGGTGGGGAAGCTTGTGATGGCGAGTGGCAGGAACGCTACCATCACACATTACAACAAGGTAACGATCGGGAGTTAACTTACACTCTGGGGCGCCCTCCAACAATGCCAGTGAGGCCAGGTGCTGCAAATGGAAATCAAATTCACAAAAGTTACTGTTAAAGCCATCTTGAAATGCTCCTATAATGCACATTTAATAAATACTGGGAAATCCCTAGGAAATTACGTATGTTCTCATAAATGAATAAAACTGAGTATTTTATGCAGCAGTTAAAAAGGCAAAACATGTAAAAGGCACTGTGACTTCTGACAAAAAATGAATTCGTTTCAAAATGTGTGAAGTATAAACTAAATCTGTAGGTTCTTCTTCCAAACGTTTTGTATTCCAATGCCAGTCAGGCAATACACTTGATAGAAAAAGAACTTAGCTTTGGGGTTTTTTACTGCTGTTCTTTTACTTACTTTTAAAAAGAGCAGAGAAACAATTCTGACCTGAACCATGGTTTAATACTTGTTTAATATGACTTTGCTTATTGGATAAACTGTTTCAGATTAACTTGCATCTTCCTCTTCAGCATTTTCACTGTCTAACTTTGCTTTTTTAAGGTGCTGGGTACTGCAGATCTCATTCTCTCTCTTTGATACATAAGTAATTTAGGGCCTTAAGTCACTAGCATGATACCAGATTTGCAGAAATCAGCACTGCAATTAGACTCCTGTGTATTAGGTTGCCATATGACCTAATACATGTATCTTATATATATATAAAACCGACAAACGCAATATACACATGACCTAATGACATATATTAGGTTGCCAGGCTTTGCTACCATGAAACCCATCTACCAGCTCAGTACTTCTGAAAGAAACAGTTCTGCTCTCCTCATCCTGAGCACAGCTTCTCACCCTTCTTTCTGGCGTGGACAGCATGCATGCACAATACATCACAGCTCCACAGAGTTACTCAGGGGAAAGAAATCGTAAAGCGCATACATTAAATGAGTCTAGGAATTAACGAAGTGTGTTAAGCAGTCCCTTAAAAACAAATGCTGTGGAAAGCTGCCCGTATGGTGTATTTACCCAAATTAATCCTGGCTAAAATGGGCTTCATGCTTCCTCCAGGTGTGAATTCTCTCTGTGCTCCACACAGACTAAAAGCCATGTAACTGTGCTGCTGTAGTACCCAAGTTCACACCAATAACCTCTACTTTGTTTTAGCTTGGATTCAGTGCCTTGCTACCGTGGCCACATACCAGCGGCAGCACAGAGGGTACACCAGAGCACAGATTACACTCTTGCCACATTCATGTGCACGGGAGGTGAGCTCCCTGCAACAGTGGTTAGCGAGGTGGTTTAATGGAGTTTTTGAAGAGGAAGGCTGTTAAGTCGAGGTTACACAGTAGTACGATCGAGATACGTATCTTGATCACACTGCTCCAATTGGAGACACATCTGGAATCAACAAAACTAAAATTCAGTGCACATCTGAATGATTCAGAGATGGTAACTACAGTGAATAACCCTAAAGGTACGGAAGAGGTCTTTTGCCTGAGGCTAGTCCGTCATGCTCTGCCACCTTGGCCAGTGTGCTAGTGCAGTACTTGCACGTTTTAACTCATTCACGGGGCCAGAGGCTGAAAAACCAAACCAACCCCAAAATTCTGACTTTTACTTTTAGCAACCTTTACAAGCTGCTACAGTTGAGAACAATGGGAAGGGATCAAGTGTGTTAGCACTAACTTCCCCTCTTTCCCCCAAAACATAAGATGTTTTTTAGTATAGGGAAAAAATAATTACTTCAACCAAAAAAGTGCCATGAACTACCACTTCCTTACCTAATAAGTTCTGCTGCAAAAAAATGTGGTAGTGGACAGAATGTGAAAGAATCCCTTACATTAGTGTTACACAATCTAAAGTGATCCAGTGAAGAGCCAGCCCTATACGTATTACCTGGGCACTCCTTCAAGCAGAAATCTGCCATTCAACATTAAAACCAACTGAAGTTATTTTACCAAATTATGTGCCTAGTTTGTTTATTTAAGTTGCTGGGGGAGGAGGCTGGGTATGGTAAGGTCAGGTTGAAAATGTAAGTTCATAAAGCTAGTTAATTTAAATTATCTGCGGATTGTCACAAGGCTCGCTTCCTGCTAGGCAGCCGCACTGCTCATTAAGGGTACCAGATTTTACTCCAACATAATTTCAACTTCCTGAAAGCTCTGGAAGAAAGCTCTTCACTTGCCCGCTCTCACACAATGGAACTTGGCTCCTACAACAAAGCAGTTCTCTGAACACTGACAAGAAAACAATCCATCCAAGAGCAACCACTGCTCACACCTTGAGGCTACCACAACCTCCTCCTGCTGCTTGCTACTGTTAGTCTTCCAAAGTTCTCCAGCACGAGCTACTGTAACAGCACATCTGCCTCTGGAGATGCTACAGCTACCTCTGCACATGAAAGCAAGCGCAAAGCTACACCAATATTCCAGTTGTAACGTTATTAGGTTCACCCAATCCATTGTTTATGCGAACATAAGCAAGATGGGAGCACTTGCAAGTACAATTTAATTTTATCTATATATAGTTCTCCTTCAGGCTTCAGGCAGAGAAGGTGAAGCAAATCTTAAATTGATTATGGCTTAGAATCAGTGATTTGTTATTTGTGTAAACACCCCTGGAGCACACCACCACACCTCAACCCAGCGCTCAGATCTCCATTACATCTCTCCAGTTAAACTGAAAGAAGGAACAGAAGGTGAAGCACAACCAGGTAACAGCAGCTGTGGCCAGACCTACTTCTGCCAAATTAACTGTCGTCTCCTTAGAGCAACTGTTGTCCCATGACACTTCCTTTAACAAGATCTCCTCGTGCTGTACTTTACGTTTACTTTGCATGGCTTGCTTAAGTATCTCTGTAGATGCTCTGCCTCCCTCCCTCCTGGAATACCTATGTTTACCTACAGTGACACCAACAATTGGTCATACTTGTAGAAAGTATCAATCAGGCTGCAGTACTGTTGGTAAGGTTATATATAAGTTGGGAAGATTATCAGCTAAACTGAAGCTGTTGATCTCCTTTCCCAGAAACTTTACAAGACCACTTTTTAGTTAGCAGAGCTCCATTTATTACTTCCTCAAGGCAGACAAAAGTATCCCTAAACACGGTGTCATCCCATCTGCCCTCCCGTCATACCAGTCACCCTCCTGAACAAGTTGCTTCACTTCAAGTTCACGAACAAGTCACCACTGCTACCTGCCAGCTTCTGTGCCTCAGAATGGCACAAAACTGATGTATTGCAAAATAGGCCGACGGCATTTAAGTTGGAGACCTTCCTTTCGATCCATTTATATTCTGTACATCTGTAGGTACAGCAGTTGTCTGGTGTAATCAAACTAAGTATCGTGATATTTATTTTGCTTCAAGTGTTTGACCCCACCATTTCTGAGAACGTTTTCCCTCACTGTAGTTTAGGATCTAGCCTGGTAACTACTGATTCCCAGGGTGGCTGGGCACTTAAAAGCAGTGAGTCAGTACCGGGTATTACACCACTCCAGTTCCACCACCTTCATTAACTCCCAAGTATATGGCACGATAAGAGAAATGTCAGACACTAAGTCCATTAAATTTACTTCTTTCTAGGTGATTAAGCACTGGTATAGGACCCTTTCTTTGGATTCTGTGTTTAAAGGTCTCAATCTACAAAATAAAGAATCAATTATTCATTAGCAAGTGCTGCTCTTTGGTTAATCAGTGCAATTTTTCATAACAGTGTCATCATGTCTTTTCATTTTATGACTCCTCCCTCTAGCCTACTTTACCTTATCCATTCTCAGCCTAATTACCTTAGGAAAAACAAACCATCACCCTCTGCGCGTATATGTATGTATGTTTATATTTGTCATTTTTATTTCCTCTGTGTCCATGACTCTTCCAGCATACCTGCAAGACCCCAGATTTTGGGTCCAATGGCATGTTTCATCCAAATCTGAAGGATGGAGAGGAACCTCAAGAACATCAAAGCACACTAACACCCCATGATCACCACAACCCTGTGATCTGGCAGCAGTGTAGCGACAGCTGTGCATGTGGATAATACAAGATGAAGCCCACTCGATATACTCCTTGATACAGCAGCTCCATTGTTTCTGAATCCCCATATATGTTTTCCTTATCCAGCTGCCCCTTAAACCTTCTTTATTCTCTCGCCCTACAAAACTCATCCAAGGATGGACATGCAAGTACTAATACTTTTAAAAATCATATATGCTATGCTGGAAAAGACAGCAAGTTTCTGATAAATTTCATGCACAGTGGTAGCAGGCAAACAAGAGTGCTAGAAAAACCAATGTTGCTCTTGGTTCATCCTTTGTCTCATTATTCTCTCCTCCCCTGCACCAGCTCCAATGCTCATTCAAGCATTTCAGGGAGTGGAATCCACTGAAAACCAGCCCTGGCAAAAAGATGCCCAAGATCAGCCCAAACAAGCACCTATTTCAATATGCAGAACCACCATATTCTAATGCACTGCCATCTATGCCATAGGTATGACACCCTGCAAAATGCCCTGCGGCAGGAGCAGCTCCAGTCGGAGCCTGCAATCAACCTATCTATGAGATGCAAATTCCCAGCAAAACAAGCTTCATTCCTTCCAGCTCTCGTAACTCCCC